>NC_050570.1:10006149-10354899 GCF_013265735.2 Oncorhynchus mykiss
TGAGACCTTATATAGACAGGTGTGTGGCTTTCCAAATCATGTAACAATCAATTGAATTTACCATAGGTGGACTCCAATCAAGTTGTAGAAACATCTCAAGGATGATCCATAGAAACAGGATGCACCTGAGCTCAATTTCAATTCACCTAGCAATGGGTCTGAATACTTAAGGTATATGACTTTTATTTTTCATAAACTTTGGCAAAAATGTCTAAAAACCTGTCATTATGGGCTATTGTGCGTAGATTGGAGAGGAAAAACAATAATTTAATCCATTTTAGAACAAGGCTTTAATAAAACAAACTATTGAAAAAGTCAAGGGGTCTGCATACTTTCCGAATGCACTGTAAGATTCCTCTGACACTCCTGCAAGAAATGTATCCCCTGATTTTCATCCATCCCTGGGATTTGATATTTTTTATTTCACCTTTATTTAACCAGGTAGGCTAGTTGAGAACAAGTTCTCGTTTACAACTGCGACCTGGCCAAGATAAAGCAAAGCAGTGCAACAGAAACAAAGTAATTACAATTCATCAGATTAACTCTGGAGTGATAGATGAGCAGATGGTGTGTAAGTAATGATACTGATGTGCAAAAGAGCAGCAAAGTAAATAAAAACAATATGGGGATGAGGTAGGTAGATTGGGTGGGTTATTTACAGATGGACATGTACAGCTGCAGTGATCGGTTAGCTGCTCAGATAGCTGATGTTTAAAATTAGTGAGAGAAATGTAAGTCTCCAGCTTCAGCGATTTTTGAAATTCGTTCCAGTCACTGGCAGCAGAGAACTGGAAGGAATGGCGGCCAAATGAGGTGTTGGCTTTGGGGATGACCAGTGAGATATATCTGCTGGAGCGTGTGCTACGGATGGATGTTGCTATCGTGAACAGTGAGCTGAGATAAGTCTGTTAGTGTAACAGTATAGACTTTACGTCCGTCCCCTCGCCCCGACCTGGGCGCGAACCAGGGACACTCTGCACACGTCAACAGTCAACACGTCAAAGCAACGTTACCCATCGCTCCACAAAAGCTGCGGCTCTTGCAGAGCAAGGGGAACCACTACTTCAAGGTCTCAGAGCAAGTGACGTCACCGATTGAAATGCCACTAGCGCGCACCACCACTAACTAGCTAGCCATTTCACATCGGCTACACTAGGTAAAGCTCCGCCTTATAGATGACCTGGGGTCAGTAGGTCTGGCGATGAATATGTAGCGAGGGCCAGCCGACTAAAGCATACAGGTCGCAGTGGTGGGTGGTATAAGGCGATTTGGTAACAAAACAGATGGCACTGTGATAGACTACATACAATTTGCTGAGTAGAGTGTTGGAAGCTATTTTGTAGATGACGTCGCCGAAGTCGAGGATCGGTAGGATAGTCAGTTTTACTAGGGTAAGTTTGGCGGCGTGAGTGAAGGAGGCTTTGTTGTGAAATAGAAAGACGATTCTAGATTTGATTGGAGATGTATAATATGAGTCAGGAAGAAGAGTTTACAGTCTAGCCAGACACCTAGGTATTTGTAGTTGTCCACGTATTCTAGGTCAGGACCGTCCAGAGTAGTGATGCTAGTCGGGCGGGCGGGTGCGAGCAGCGAACGGTTGAAAAGCATGCATTTGGTTTTACTAGCATTTAAGGGCAGTTGGAGGCCACGGAAGGAATGTTGTAAGGCATTGAACCTCGTTTGGAGGTTAGTTAACACTGTGTCCAAAGAAGGGCCAGATGTATACAGAATGGTGTCGTCTGCGTAGAGGTGGATAAGGGAATCACCCGCAGCAAGAGCGACATCGTTGATATATACAGAGAAAAGAGTCGGTCCGAGAATTGAACCCTGTGATACCGCCATAGAGACTGCCAGAGGTCCGGACAACAGGCCCTCCGATTTGACACACTGACATCATCTGCTCTGCGAAGTAGTTGGTGAACCAGACGAGGCAGTCATTAGAAAAACCAAGGCTATTGAGTCTGCTGATAAGAATATGGTGATTGACAGAGTCGTAAGCCTTGGCCAGGTCGATGAAGACGGCTGCACAGTACTGTCTCTTATCAATGGCGGTTATGATATCGTTTAGTACCTTGAGCTTGGCTGAGGTGCACCCATGTCCAGCTCGGAAACCGGATTGCACAGCGGAGAAGGTACGGTGGGATTTGAAATGGTCAGTGATCTGTTTATTAACATGGCTTTCGAAGACTTTAGAAAGGCAGGGTAGGATGGATATAGGTCTATAACAGTTTGGGTCTAGTGTGTCATCCCCTTTGAAGAGAGGGATGACCGCGGCAGCTTTCCAATCTTTAGGGATCTCAGACGATACGAAAGAGAGGTTGAAAAGACTGGTAATAGGGATTGCAACAATGGCGGCGGATAATTTTAGAAAGAGGCTCCACATTGTCAAGCCCAGCTGATTTGTACAGGTCCAGGTTTTGCAGCTCTTTCAGAACATCTGTGATATGGATTTGGGTGAAGCTGGGGAGGCTCAGGCAAGTAGCTGCGGGGGGTGAGGAGCTGTTGGCCGGGGTTGGGGTAGCCAGCGCCCGCTAGTGGCACAGGGGACTCCTGGAGGAGCTACCCAAGCATGTAACTCCCTCACTGACATCCAAAGGGAGGAGGGGGTGTGTGTGTAATGTCATATACACAAGTGTAAGGGTGTGTGTGTGTGCATGTGTGCCCTCCCCTGGAGCGTAAAGGGGATTATTCGCCACAAGGCCAGGCAAATACGAGTCTGGAGGAAAAACAGCGAAGACATGAATGTGGTCCAATGCAAACAGCCAAAGACATAGATAAGAACCAATCTGGCCTTCCCATCCCCGCAATGAGCTCATCCTCAACTATGTGCTCAGTCCATGTTCTGTTGATCTATAAGTAAGTAAAAGAATGGGGTTTGGGATGGATGTGTTTTGGTGGTACAGAGGTGGGTACATGCTGTTTTCTTTTGGTGGGTTTGGGAGATGCGTTTTGATGGTCTAAAAGTGGGTACACTTGCAGTAGCCAGCTCCACTTAAAAGGGCAACTCAAGCCATTTATACTGAACAAAAATATTTCAACGAGTTTACTAAGTCACAGTTAATAGAAGGAAATCAGTCAATTGAAATGAATTCATGAGGCCCTAATCTATGGATTTAACATGACTGGGCAGGGGCTCAATCAGAATACATTTTTCCCCACAAAAGGGCTTTATTACAGACAGAAACACTCTTCCGTTTCATCAGCCGTCTGGCTGGCTGGTCTCAGACAATCCCGCAGGTGAAGAAGCCGGATGGGGAGGTCCTGGGCTGGCGTGGTTACACATGGTCTGCAGTTGTGAGGCCGGTTGGACGTACTGACAAATTCTCTAAAGCTACGTTGGAGGCGGCTTATAATAGAGAAATAAACAAAATTATCTGGCAACAGCTCTGGTGGACATTCCTGTAGTCAGCATGCCAATTGTACGCTCCCTCGAGACATCTGTGGCATTGTGTTGTGTGACAAAACTGCACATTTTAGAGCGGCCTTTCATTGTCCCCAGCACAAGGTGTACCTGTGTAATGATCAGCTTCTTGATATGCCACACATGTCAGGGTGAGGGATTATCTTGGCAAAGGAAAAATGCTCACTAATCGGGATGTAACCAAATTTGTGCACAAAATCTGAGAGAAATAAGCGTTTTGTGCGTGTGAAACTTTTCTGGGATGTTTTATTTCAGCTCATGAAACATGCGACCAACACTTATATTGATAAAAATATAAGTAGTTGACTTACAAACAGGGAGTTGACAGACAAACAGAGCTGGCTTGACAAACTGGAAAGGCCATACCGGGTACCTGGTGAAGGTACAGTAGATATACTCTGGGCTGTGTTCATTTGGGCATGCAACAGAAAACGTTTTAAAATGAAAATGAGCAAGTCCAAGTAACTGTTTCAGTCCCTTTTCTTCCAGTTGGTGCCTAATGAACACAACCCTGGATTATATCGGCAAATGTCTATGCCAATCCCACATTTAGAGCTGGTGTGGGCACCCTGAGGGAGATTATGGTGGCATTTAATCAAGCTACCAACATGCTATCAGATTGAAAAAGTTTGTGGTTTATTGGTCTGTAAATTATTAATCTTACACAAACTCTGTTGCGCGAGCAAAACTCATGTGACCACTTGACGCGATGTTATCGTTCTGGCTCATTTTTCAAAATAAAAGCCTGAAACTATGTCTGAAGACTGTTGACACCTTGAGGAAGCGATAGGAAAAGGAATCTGGTTCATATCCCTTTAAATCCAGCAACGGGAGGCTATGGAACATGGAGTTTTCAAAATAGAAGCCACTTCCTGTTTTGATTTTCCTCAGGGTTTTGCCTGCAATATCAGTTCTGTTATACTCACAGATAATATTTTGACAGTTTTGGAAACTTTAGAGTGTTTTCTATCCAATACTAATAATAATATGCATATATTAGCAACTGAGACTGAGGAGCTGGCCGTTTACAATGGGGACCTTTTCATCCAAGCTACTCAATACTGCCCCTGCAGCCATAAAAAGTTAAGGTATACACACACATACAATAAAAACAGACTGCACTGTTCTAAGGGCATAACTTAACTTCAAGTGGACAGTCAGACCACAGGGGGAGAAGATCATCATTTAGACAACTGAGAGAGCATCCAAAGACAATGAAAAACACATTATATTGGAGAGCGCTCTATGCTATTGTAAAAAACATGAAAACATGCTCAGTCAGTCAGTAGCAGTGCTGGCCAGAGCAAACATCTCTAGAGATGTTCTATAAACACAACCTTTGGAAGAAGTCCTCCCTATTAGAATAGGAGATTGGATTGTGAGGATGTTATTACTTCAGCTTGTTATTTCTACACAAGGTTCCCACTCGTACAGCCAGACAAAAGGGATGCAAAGAGCACAAACTCCCAAGGACGAATACTGACAGAACAGGTTGATGGACGTCAAACGAGGGCTATAGATGAGTTCCAGGCCTCCAAGGATGGAATCTCGCTCTCAAAAAGGACAACTATACTGAAGTCACTCACTATCATTAATTTCACCACAGGATCCCCAGAGTATTGATTCTGCAGTATCCCTGAGTTGCATAATAACATTATGTCACCCACAGCAGACACTATGTCACAGTAGGGCTATTTGGCATCCTAGCATAGCATTATATAATGGTAAGGAGCTGCAGGTGCCTGGTGGATAAGAGTGGAGACCAACACTGGAAAAGGAAGTGCAAAGTCACAGTCAAAATAGAATTCAACTGTACACAGACATTAGCAAATAATATGCCTTAGTATGCAATGAATTATTTGGTACATGGGAATTTAACCTGAAATGTTATTTTTACGTGCACTACATCAACATGCCCAGCCTTTAATCTGCAACAAGGGAATTTGATTGTAAACATCTTTTGGGAAATGCACATACTGTTTTTAATGCGGATTTGAGAATAATCACATTAAAATCTGTCGCCAATTGGATGGAAACCTAGCTACAGACAGCACAAGACAAGCTTGCTGGGGTAAATCAATGTGAAATCTCAAAATAGTGTGTAGATCTATAATGGACAGTAGCCTAAAACACCTGATTGAAACTAATAACATTGAGGTACACAAATCAAGCCTCACATCAAGATTCAAGATCAGAAAGTGTCAGAAAACATTCTGAAACAGATTCTCTCACACAAACTTTTGCGTGATATTGAACAACCAATTTTTTAAGTAGTCAAACAATAGCCTCAACTGGGTTCAATGAACAACCTAGTCAACAAGAGATGGGGATGTTGTAAAACGACTGCAACTGGAGACTTTGATCCTATGAACACACCTCTGTCAGCAGTACCACAGAGGCATGGCCTGCAATCCAATAAAGACAAAACGTAGTAGGCCTGTTATCCAACAAGTAGGCTAGGCTACCAATACAGCCCCTGGTGGGGTCATTAGCTGGTTATGGGGAAAGCCCCATACCGGCGTTTTGTGCACGTTTTGGTTTTTATCCTAGCACTACACAACAGCTGATTCAAATAATCAAATATTGATTATGATTTCGTTATTTTAAAATCAGCTGTGTAGTACTAGGCTAAAAAAACAAAACGTGCACCCCTTGAGATCCACTGGACCGAGTTTGGAAACGTTGCCCTATACCTTTAAATTCACAAACACTACTAGAGTTAAGAAGTCTCCTATGTTGACGAATTGGTAGACATAAGTAGGTATCCTAAACGGCAGTGCTACACTCAGGTAATTCGCCCCTCACTCGGCGAATCACGACAACCGCCCAACAGAATAAAGTCGACTTCAATTGCTTTCACTTACTTTATGAAGTAGCCGGCCCCTTCGTCCGTGAAACCCTCTTCCCATCCTCGAGGTAAATCTGCAATGGGCGAGTAGAAATAAGGTGCGTTACCTTGGAGAGTAGGCGCCTTCTGTGAAAGTTTTCTGCTTCATTGGGCTATATCAACAACGCACAAAATTCAAACCGTTTTATTCTGCAATGTAAACAGCACCAATAGTCTGCTGGTCAAATGCATTAGAGACGAATACATGCATACCTGACCGTATCATATGTCCGGAATTGACAGGTTCGCCCGTTCGCGGATGGAGCCAAGTAGTGGTGCTCGTTTCATCGCTGCCAGAAAGACAAAAACACCTGTTAGAGGCAAGAAACACTCGACAAGCGAACTCTCATTAAAGATGCAGAAAGAACGACCACATTTGTATTTCGCCGACTCACTGAACGAAAAACACTCTGCCATCTCCGCAGACACCGAAAGACCATTGCTCAGGTAAGGTGTCGCGCCCAAACGGCGCCGCCATGATCCCGTTCTGAAGTCCTATTTCGTTCACTCTCCACTACATAGTCTCCAAGGAGATCGAGCCCAATGTTTACCGCTAGGGCGAAGAGACTATTAAAGGGGAGGCCTTTCGGCCAGTCAGTTGACGGATAAATGAGTACTTTCCTCCGCCGATATAAAATAGAATGATGCATGAATTAAAGTTATTCAATTGGAAACAAAGTTACAGCGGCTTTGCATAATCTAAGGTTTTGTAAGTATGGTCTACACGTGTAGTGCAAATATGTCAATGATTTAACAGGAATTGCGACTGTAGTATTAGGGTCTACTTCCATAATATTATTTAGACATGGCAGAATTTGCTCAAAGTATTTTTAGATGCGTTTCTTAATTTACGATTGTCCCCATAATAATCTGTGCATTGGAATCTATGCAATTAGACATCAAAGCCAGAACCAGTGCCAAACAAAAATGTAATAAATACAACCGGTTAAAATGAGGCTAAAACAAGGATTAAAAGTACAAAAATTTAACTCAACCAAATGCTCTCCTCTGTCCTTGCTTCCAACTAGCAACTAACTACTGCTGCTTCCTCTATTCAATTTAATGGAGGTTGGCATCCAATAAATGTTGCATTACCGCCACCTAGACTGGTGTATACTTTGCTTGAAAATAAAACAAATACCCTACCATCTAACCCTACACACTAAAAACCTGGGGCACAACTTTGGTTTTAGAAGTGGAGGAGACAGAACCAGGTGGGTGTCTGAGGGTTCTCCCTCAGAATTTCTTTGGGCACATAAAGCTCATTTCCTACATTTCTACACAATTTACTATGACCCCTTTGTGGTCACTTTTATAGAAAAAATAATATATGTTTCAAAACATTTCACCATGAATGTGGATGCTACCATGATTATGGATAATCCTGAATTAATTGTGAATAATGAGGTGACCAAGAACCTGATGGTCACTCTGACAGAGCTCTAGAGTTCCTCTGTGGAGATGGGAGAAGCTTCCAGAAGGACAACCATCTCTGCAGCACTATACCAATCAGGCCTTTATGGTTAAGTGGCAAGACAAAAGCCACTCTTCAGTAAAAGACACGTGACAGCCCGCTTGGAGTTTGCCAAAAGGCACCTAAAGGACTCTCAGATCATGAAAAACAAGATTCTCTGGTCGGATAAAACCAAGATTGAACTCTTTGGCCTGAATGCCAAGCATCACGTCTAGAGAACCTGGCAGCATCATGCTGTGTGGATGTTTTTCAGCGGTAGAGACTAGGAGGCTAGTCAGGATCGAGGCAAAGATGAACGGAGCAAAGTACAGACCGATCCTTGATGAAAACCTGCTGCAAAGCACTCAGGACCCCAGACTGGGATGAAGGTTCACCTTCCATCAGGACAACGACCCGACGCACACAGCCAAGACAACGCAGGAGTGGCTTCAGGACAAGTCCTTGAGTGGCACAGCCAGAGCCCGGACCTGAACCCAATCTTACATCTCTGGAGATACCTGAAAATAACTGTGAGACAACACTCTCCTCATCCAACCTGACAGTGCTTGAGAGGATCTGCAGAGAAGAATAGGATAAACTTCCCAAATACAGGTGTGCCAAGCTTGTAGCATCATATCCAAGAAGACTCAAGGCTGTAATCGAAGCCAAAGGTGCTCAAAGTACTGAGTAAAGGGTCTGAATACATGTAAATATGATATTTCAGTTTTATTTTTAGCAAACATTTCTAAAAACCTGTTTTTGCTTTGTCATTATGGGGTATTGTGTGTAGATTGAGGGGGGGGGGCTATTTAATACATTTTATAATAAGGCTGTAACCTCACAATGTGGAAAAAGTCAAGGGGTCTGAATACTTTCCGAAGGCCTTGTGTATACTGAATAAAAATATAAATGGAAAGTGTTGGTTTCATGAGCTGAAATAAAATAACCAAGAAATGCCTCATCTTTTGTGCACACATTTGTTTACATCCTTGTTAGTGAGAATTTCTCCTTTGCCAAAATAATCCATCCACCTGACAGGTGTGTCATTTCAAGAAGATGATTTAAACAGCATGATCATTACACATGATGCACCTTATGCTGGGTACAATAAAAGGCCACTCTAAAATGTGGACAACAAAATGTTGTCACAGATGTGTCAAGTTTTGAGGGAGTGTGCAATTGGCATGCTAACCGCAGGAATGTTCATCAGAGCTCTTGCCAGAGAACTGAATGTTAATTTCTCTACCATAAGCTGCCTCCAAAGTCACTTTAGAGAATTTGACAGTACTTTAACAACCGTAGAACATTTGTAACAGCCCAGGACCTCCACATCTGGCTTCTTCCCCTGTAGGATCATCTGAGACCAGCCACCGGACAGCTGAAGAAACTGTGGATTTGCACAACCTAATTCTTGCACAAACTTTCAAACCGTCTCGGGGAAGCTTGTGTGTGCTCGTCGTCCTCAACAGGATCTTGACCTGACTGCAGTTCAGCGTTGTAACCAAATTAAGTGGGAAAATGCTCACCTTTGATGGCCACTGGCACGCTGGAGAAATGTGCTCTTCATGGATGAATCCCGGTTTCAACTGTACCAGACCGATGTCAGACAGTGTTGTGTAGGGGCAAGCGATTTGCTGATGTCAATGTTGTGAACAGAGTGCTCCATGGTGGGGTTATGGTATGGGCAGGCATAAGCTGCATACACAATTGCATTCTATCGATGGAAATATGAATGCACAGGGATACCGTGAGGAGATCCTGAGGCCCATTGTTGCGCCATTCATCCGCCGCCATCACATCATGTTTCAGCATGATCATGCTCCATGTCGCATGGATCTATCTGTACACATTTCCTGGAAGCTGAAAATGTCCCAGTTCCTCCATAGCCTGCATACTCACCAGACATGTCATCCACTGAGCATGTTTGGGATGCTCTGGATCGACATGTTCAAGTTCCCACCAATATTCAGTACCTTCGCACAGCCATTGAAGACAAGTGAGACAACATTCCACAGGCCACAATCAATAAGCTGCTCAACTATTGCTGGGCGGTATACCGTAATCTGGTATTGATGCATTGACCAGTTTGGGTTTTTACTTTACCTTCTATAACAGTATTTGAAAGTTTGGTTTATTAAATGTGATATGCTGTGTTTAACGTCCATGTTATAGTTACTTTGCTACTTGAGTCATCTCTCTCTCTCTCCATGCCGCTTTCCATCTAGCCCCATCCCCTCAAATACAAGACACTTGCGTTCAGCCTGCATGATGAATGCAACAATGTTGATGACACTTTGCTTCTCAATATAAATTCACAAACGTTCTATAATTACACTCAGTTTGTGTTTCTTACATCCACAAACAGAAAGTTTCTTTTTTTTAGCAAGTTGGGCCCAAATCTTGTTAGCCGCTAATCCTAATCGCTAACTAGCTAATAAATGTACTGAGTCAGAGCAAACCTAATTAGCGATACAGCCTGATAATACCAGTGATGGTGTAGACTGAAATCAGCATGTTTGTGCAACAATATATTCTAAATCAGAGGAATACGCAAAGCAAGAATGTTAGCTACATGAAGTAGCTAAGAACATTCAATGTCACCAAAGATTATAGGGTCCCCTAGGAAACACTTATCAACACTTTGGCACCAAAGTACGTTCATCTCTAGGAAACAGAACGCGTCTCCTTCCTGAGTGGTATAACGGCTGCATGGTCCCATGGTGTTTATACTTGCGTACTATTGTTTGTACAGATGAACGTGGTACCTTCAGGTGTTTGGAAATTTCTCCCAAGGATGAACCAGATTTGTGGAGGTCTACAATTTTATTTCTGAGGTCTTGGCCATCATGTCAAGCAAATAGGCACAGAGTTTGAAGGTAGACCTTGAAATACATCCACAGGTACATCTCCAATTGACTCAAATGATGTCAATTACCCTATCAGAAGCTTCTAAAGCCATGACATAATTTTCTGGAATTTCAAAGCTGTTTAAAGGCACAGTCAATTTAGTTTGTGAACTTCTGACCCATTAGAATTGTGATACAGTCAAATAATCCGTCTGTAAACAATTGTTGGAAAAATTACTTGTCATGCAAATCAAATCATCAAATCAAATTTTATTTGTCACATACACATGGTTAGCAGATGTTAATGCGAGTGTAGCGAAATGCTTGTGCTTCTAGTTCCGACAATGCAGTAATAACAAGTAATCTAACTAACAATTCCAAAACTACTGTCTTGTACACAGTGTAAGGGGATAAAGAATATGTACATAAGGATATATGAATGAGTGATGGTACAGAGCAGCATAGGCAAGATACAGTAGATGGTATCGAGTACAGTATGTACAAATGAAATGAGTATGTAAACAAAGTGGCATAGTATAGTATAAAGTGGCTAGTGATACATGTATTACATAAGGATACCGTCGATGATATAGAGTACAGTATATACGTATGCATATGAGATGAATAATGTGGGGTAAGTAACATTTATATAAGGTAGCATTGTTTAAAGTGGCTAGTGATATATTTACATCATTTCCCATCAATTCCCATTATTAAAGTGGCTGGAGTTGAGTCAGTGTCAGTGTGTTGGCAGCAGCCACTCAGTGTTAATGCACAAAGTAGATGTCCTAACCGACTTGCCAAAACTATAGTTTGTTAACAAGAAATTTGTGGAGTGGTTGAAAAATGAGTTTTAATGACTCCAACCTAAGTGTATGTAAACTTCTGACTTCAACTGTATGTGTTGCCACCTTAGCGTCACGCACTACTCAAAAAGCAAATTCTGGTATTTTATGATTAAAAAAAATACCATCCATAACGTCCTCATTTATTAAAAAAAAAATATTATAAAAATTTCAAAATAGGATATGATATTTTGGCCATATCGCACAGCAATATGGTAAATATATAGTATTTCACATCGTTTTAGATGGTACAATAATTCTCCACACAATACAAACTGAAATTAGACCAACTATTAGAATTTTTGTAACCAAGAAATGGCAGTGATTTCTGCACAGTCCCCCTTTTTTAAATGTGTGCTTATGTTCACATTTAAGTAGTGTCCATAGCACACTCTCTCACATTTTACACACAATGGGGAATGTTTTAGTGAGAATGTGCCATGCTCCTCAATTTTATTATCATCCAATGGCACACTGGTTACTATTAGTTTTCACACATCTCAAGCACAATGAAAGGGTACTGAATTAGCCAACTGCATAGCTCGCACTGCAACATGAAGAGCTGCACAAAGATATTTCGGAGTCTCTTGAGAGGATCTTTGGAAAAATGGAATGAGACCTTTTTAAAGCCCTGGGTCGTTGGTTACACACTAGACACCCACCAGCTCCTCTGTGCATGAACTTTCAGAGTGGTTGTGTCTGAATACCCATACTGGCATCCTAAATAGTCGGCTGTTTGAGTATGCAAAAAAGTTTAATAGTACTGTATGTGACATTTCAAAAATCAAGTATTTAACTAGACAAGTCCATTAAGAACAAATTCTTGCCTCCCGGGTGGCGCAGTGGTTAAGGGCGCTGTACTGCAGCGCCAGCTGTACCACCAGAGACTCTGGGTTCGCTCCCAGGCTCGTAACCGGCCGCGACCGGGAGGTCCGTGGGGCGACGCACAATTGGCCTAGCGTCGTCCGGGTTAGGGAGGGTTTGGCCGGTAGGGATATCCTTGTCTCATTGCGCACCAGCGACTCCTGTGGCGGGCCAGGCGCAGTGCGCGCTAACCACTTTCAACCTTCGTCTCTCCCGAGCCCGTACGGGAGTTGTAGCGATGAGACAAGACAATTGGATACCATGAAAAAGGGGTTTATTTCATACCTTCAATTGGCCATTTACAGAACATAAAGCCACCAGAACACAGACAAACAAAGACAAACATGTTTTGAGCCATGTCAGGAAACATGCAGCATATGACGAGTGAGAGATGTGAGGGCCTTTGTCAGCTAGTATTAGGGTCTACTTCCATAATATTATTTAGACATGGCAGAATTTGCTCAAAGTATTTTTAGATGCGTTTCTTAATTTACGATTGTCCCCATAATAATCTGTGCATTGGAATCTATGCAATTAGACATCAAAGCCAGAACCAGTGCCAAACAAAAATGTAATAAATACAACCGGTTAAAATGAGGCTAAAACAAGGATTAAAAGTACAAAAATTTAACTCAACCAAATGCTCTCCTCTGTCCTTGCTTCCAACTAGCAACTAACTACTGCTGCTTCCTCTATTCAATTTAAAGGAGGTTGGCATCCAATAAATGTTGCATTACCGCCACCTAGACTGGTGTATACTTTGCTTGAAAATAAAACAAATACCCTACCATCTAACCCTACACACTAAAAACCTGGGGCACAACTTTGGTTTTAGAAGTGGAGGAGACAGAACCAGGTGGGTGTCTGAGGGTTCTCCCTCAGAATTTCTTTGGGCACATAAAGCTCATTTCCTACATTTCTACACAATTTACTATGACCCCTTTGTGGTCACTTTTATAGAAAAAATAATATATGTTTCAAAACATTTCACCATGAATGTGGATGCTACCATGATTATGGATAATCCTGAATTAATTGTGAATAATGAGGTGACCAAGAACCTGATGGTCACTCTGACAGAGCTCTAGAGTTCCTCTGTGGAGATGGGAGAAGCTTCCAGAAGGACAACCATCTCTGCAGCACTATACCAATCAGGCCTTTATGGTTAAGTGGCAAGACAAAAGCCACTCTTCAGTAAAATACACGTGACAGCCCGCTTGGAGTTTGCCAAAAGGCACCTAAAGGACTCTCAGATCATGAAAAACAAGATTCTCTGGTCGGATAAAACCAAGATTGAACTCTTTGGCCTGAATGCCAAGCATCACGTCTAGAGAACCTGGCAGCATCATGCTGTGTGGATGTTTTTCAGCAGTAGAGACTAGGAGGCTAGTCAGGATCGAGGCAAAGATGAACGGAGCAAAGTACAGACCGATCCTTGATGAAAACCTGCTGCAAAGCACTCAGGACCCCAGACTGGGATGAAGGTTCACCTTCCATCAGGACAACGACCCGACGCACACAGCCAAGACAACGCAGGAGTGGCTTCAGGACAAGTCCTTGAGTGGCACAGCCAGAGCCCGGACCTGAACCCAATCTTACATCTCTGGAGATACCTGAAAATAACTGTGAGACAACACTCTCCTCATCCAACCTGACAGTGTTTGAGAGGATCTGCAGAGAAGAATAGGATAAACTTCCCAAATACAGGTGTGCCAAGCTTGTAGCATCATATCCAAGAAGACTCAAGGCTGTAATCGAAGCCAAAGGTGCTCAAAGTACTGAGTAAAGGGTCTGAATACATGTAAATATGATATTTCAGTTTTATTTTTAGCAAACATTTCTAAAAACCTGTTTTTGCTTTGTCATTATGGGGTATTGTGTGTAGATTGAGGGGGGGGGACTATTTAATACATTTTATAATAAGGCTGTAACCTCACAATGTGGAAAAAGTCAAGGGGTCTGAATACTTTCCGAAGGCCTTGTGTATACTGAATAAAAATATAAATGGAAAGTGTTGGTTTCATGAGCTGAAATAAAATAACCAAGAAATGCCTCATCTTTTGTGCACACATTTGTTTACATCCTTGTTAGTGAGAATTTCTCCTTTGCCAAAATAATCCATCCACCTGACAGGTGTGTCATTTCAAGAAGATGATTTAAACAGCATGATCATTACACATGATGCACCTTATGCTGGGTACAATAAAAGGCCACTCTAAAATGTGGACAACAAAATGTTGTCACAGATGTGTCAAGTTTTGAGGGAGTGTGCAATTGGCATGCTAACCGCAGGAATGTTCATCAGAGCTCTTGCCAGAGAACTGAATGTTAATTTCTCTACCATAAGCTGCCTCCAAAGTCACTTTAGAGAATTTGACAGTACTTTAACAACCGTAGAACATTTGTAACAGCCCAGGACCTCCACATCTGGCTTC
Organism: Oncorhynchus mykiss; assembly: GCF_013265735.2. NCBI lineage: Eukaryota > Metazoa > Chordata > Actinopteri > Salmoniformes > Salmonidae > Oncorhynchus > Oncorhynchus mykiss. Next base: position 10,020,901 of record NC_050570.1, read on the forward strand.
TTCCCCTGTAGGATCATCTGAGACCAGCCACCGGACAGCTGAAGAAACTGTGGATTTGCACAACCTAATTCTTGCACAAACTTTCAAACCGTCTCGGGGAAGCTTGTGTGTGCTCGTCGTCCTCAACAGGATCTTGACCTGACTGCAGTTCAGCGTTGTAACCAAATTAAGTGGGAAAATGCTCACCTTTGATGGCCACTGGCACGCTGGAGAAATGTGCTCTTCATGGATGAATCCCGGTTTCAACTGTACCAGACCGATGTCAGACAGTGTTGTGTAGGGGCAAGCGATTTGCTGATGTCAATGTTGTGAACAGAGTGCTCCATGGTGGGGTTATGGTATGGGCAGGCATAAGCTGCATACACAATTGCATTCTATCGATGGAAATATGAATGCACAGGGATACCGTGAGGAGATCCTGAGGCCCATTGTTGCGCCATTCATCCGCCGCCATCACATCATGTTTCAGCATGATCATGCTCCATGTCGCATGGATCTATCTGTACACATTTCCTGGAAGCTGAAAATGTCCCAGTTCCTCCATAGCCTGCATACTCACCAGACATGTCATCCACTGAGCATGTTTGGGATGCTCTGGATCGACATGTTCAAGTTCCCACCAATATTCAGTACCTTCGCACAGCCATTGAAGACAAGTGAGACAACATTCCACAGGCCACAATCAATAAGCTGCTCAACTATTGCTGGGCGGTATACCGTAATCTGGTATTGATGCATTGACCAGTTTGGGTTTTTACTTTACCTTCTATAACAGTATTTGAAAGTTTGGTTTATTAAATGTGATATGCTGTGTTTAACGTCCATGTTATAGTTACTTTGCTACTTGAGTCATCTCTCTCTCTCTCCATGCCGCTTTCCATCTAGCCCCATCCCCTCAAATACAAGACACTTGCGTTCAGCCTGCATGATGAATGCAACAATGTTGATGACACTTTGCTTCTCAATATAAATTCACAAACGTTCTATAATTACACTCAGTTTGTGTTTCTTACATCCACAAACAGAAAGTTTCTTTTTTTTAGCAAGTTGGGCCCAAATCTTGTTAGCCGCTAATCCTAATCGCTAACTAGCTAATAAATGTACTGAGTCAGAGCAAACCTAATTAGCGATACAGCCTGATAATACCAGTGATGGTGTAGACTGAAATCAGCATGTTTGTGCAACAATATATTCTAAATCAGAGGAATACGCAAAGCAAGAATGTTAGCTACATGAAGTAGCTAAGAACATTCAATGTCACCAAAGATTATAGGGTCCCCTAGGAAACACTTATCAACACTTTGGCACCAAAGTACGTTCATCTCTAGGAAACAGAACGCGTCTCCTTCCTGAGTGGTATAACGGCTGCATGGTCCCATGGTGTTTATACTTGCGTACTATTGTTTGTACAGATGAACGTGGTACCTTCAGGTGTTTGGAAATTTCTCCCAAGGATGAACCAGATTTGTGGAGGTCTACAATTTTATTTCTGAGGTCTTGGCCATCATGTCAAGCAAATAGGCACAGAGTTTGAAGGTAGACCTTGAAATACATCCACAGGTACATCTCCAATTGACTCAAATGATGTCAATTACCCTATCAGAAGCTTCTAAAGCCATGACATAATTTTCTGGAATTTCAAAGCTGTTTAAAGGCACAGTCAATTTAGTTTGTGAACTTCTGACCCATTAGAATTGTGATACAGTCAAATAATCCGTCTGTAAACAATTGTTGGAAAAATTACTTGTCATGCAAATCAAATCATCAAATCAAATTTTATTTGTCACATACACATGGTTAGCAGATGTTAATGCGAGTGTAGCGAAATGCTTGTGCTTCTAGTTCCGACAATGCAGTAATAACAAGTAATCTAACTAACAATTCCAAAACTACTGTCTTGTACACAGTGTAAGGGGATAAAGAATATGTACATAAGGATATATGAATGAGTGATGGTACAGAGCAGCATAGGCAAGATACAGTAGATGGTATCGAGTACAGTATGTACAAATGAAATGAGTATGTAAACAAAGTGGCATAGTATAGTATAAAGTGGCTAGTGATACATGTATTACATAAGGATACCGTCGATGATATAGAGTACAGTATATACGTATGCATATGAGATGAATAATGTGGGGTAAGTAACATTTATATAAGGTAGCATTGTTTAAAGTGGCTAGTGATATATTTACATCATTTCCCATCAATTCCCATTATTAAAGTGGCTGGAGTTGAGTCAGTGTCAGTGTGTTGGCAGCAGCCACTCAGTGTTAATGCACAAAGTAGATGTCCTAACCGACTTGCCAAAACTATAGTTTGTTAACAAGAAATTTGTGGAGTGGTTGAAAAATGAGTTTTAATGACTCCAACCTAAGTGTATGTAAACTTCTGACTTCAACTGTATGTGTTGCCACCTTAGCGTCACGCACTACTCAAAAAGCAAATTCTGGTATTTTATGATTAAAAAAAATACCATCCATAACGTCCTCATTTATTAAAAAAAAAATATTATAAAAATTTCAAAATAGGATATGATATTTTGGCCATATCGCACAGCAATATGGTAAATATATAGTATTTCACATCGTTTTAGATGGTACAATAATTCTCCACACAATACAAACTGAAATTAGACCAACTATTAGAATTTTTGTAACCAAGAAATGGCAGTGATTTCTGCACAGTCCCCCTTTTTTAAATGTGTGCTTATGTTCACATTTAAGTAGTGTCCATAGCACACTCTCTCACATTTTACACACAATGGGGAATGTTTTAGTGAGAATGTGCCATGCTCCTCAATTTTATTATCATCCAATGGCACACTGGTTACTATTAGTTTTCACACATCTCAAGCACAATGAAAGGGTACTGAATTAGCCAACTGCATAGCTCGCACTGCAACATGAAGAGCTGCACAAAGATATTTCGGAGTCTCTTGAGAGGATCTTTGGAAAAATGGAATGAGACCTTTTTAAAGCCCTGGGTCGTTGGTTACACACTAGACACCCACCAGCTCCTCTGTGCATGAACTTTCAGAGTGGTTGTGTCTGAATACCCATACTGGCATCCTAAATAGTCGGCTGTTTGAGTATGCAAAAAAGTTTAATAGTACTGTATGTGACATTTCAAAAATCAAGTATTTAACTAGACAAGTCCATTAAGAACAAATTCTTGCCGGGTGGCGCAGTGGTTAAGGGCGCTGTACTGCAGCGCCAGCTGTACCACCAGAGACTCTGGGTTCGCTCCCAGGCTCGTAACCGGCCGCGACCGGGAGGTCCGTGGGGCGACGCACAATTGGCCTAGCGTCGTCCGGGTTAGGGAGGGTTTGGCCGGTAGGGATATCCTTGTCTCATTGCGCACCAGCGACTCCTGTGCGCGCTAACCACTTTCAACCTTCGTCTCTCCCGAGCCCGTACGGGAGTTGTAGCGATGAGACAAGACAATTGGATACCATGAAAAAGGGGTTTATTTCATCATTGGCCATTTACAGAACATAAAGCCACCAGGTGAATTAAAGGCCTTATGTTGTGGTTTGTGTGAGTGAGTGAAGACATTCAGTGGCTTTGATTTCCTCTCCCCTATTGGGTTGCAGTGTTCACACAGGCACCTCAACAACAACAACAACAACAAAAGAAACGCCTGACACGGCAAGATGGGATCAAGGGCAGAGAAGGGTTATGGGAGCTGCAGAACGCATAGTCTTATAAAGTGTGTGTTCTACATCGTTGTTGTTGTGGCTCAACTAAGGGACAGAGGATCCTCTCATCCATGACACCGTACAGTGCACATTAGAACACTTAGCTCAACAGTGACGGCTCTAACCCTCAAAGTCACATGAGTCACACACGCCGAATTCAGGTAAAGAGCGGTTCGTATTTACCCTCGTCGCCACATCCTATCATCTGGGACAATAAAGCATTTGGCTAAACTCATGACTTTTTTAGTCCATGGCCTATTTTGATGCAACATGCAGCAATTTCTGATTGGGAAATTAGCATGCAGTTAAAGTGCACCACAAATGCAGATGGTTCAGTTTGGCATGATGGTGTTTGCAGGACACATTGTATATAATGTCTCGTACTACTTTGGAGTTGTTCCATCCAGTCTAGTTTGACGCCTTATCTTTGGAAAACGAACAACTCTGAGGTGAATACAAAGTTTGTTGCATATTATCCGGTTCCATTCCAATAGCCTACTGCTGAAATTCCATGGTATTTCAAGGTGAGTCCCTGCTGTTCCGAGGTAGAGCAGCAGCAGTATTAGTGTTGCCTCGGGATCTCTCATTCTGGGAGAGGTCAGGTGCTGAAAGACAACATCGTGAAGGCAAAGGTTTCTCTGAGGGTAAACACACATGCCACCTGACAAGGAACATGATCAGGAAACAAGATTAACTAAGAGCTTTGTTTACCCCCTTACTGAACAGACAAATATCATGAAGGAGTGATTTGTAAACTAGTGCAACTCTAGGGACAAGGTTTTTGTAGATATCCTTAGAAATAAATCCTAAAAGAGGGGGAAAATACAGTATGTGCAGCATGTATTTTTACAGTATAAAATACAATATTTATTGTACAGTATGCATTTTTACAGTATAAAATACAACATGTGATGAGTCCCAGTTGTTATTGTCATGCCATAGGAGTTGGCAAGAGAGCACAACCAGATCAGGGATTCAGGTGAGGGATCATAGATAAAAATCCCTGTGGTAGGGATAAGCTAGGATTGCTAAGAAACAGAGCAATCTATCGTTTAGCTCCTTAGGAATGGTATTCCAGGACATTATTGATTCTTGTAAATCCCTTCAAGCTTTGTAACAAAAGACAGGTGAGTATTGTCTGGCTTCTGCCTGGATTCCATTACAGGGTGTCCATCAATTAGAAAGAAAGTGTGTGTGTGTGTGTGTGTGTGTGTGTGTGTGTGTGTGTGTGTGTGTGTGTGTGTGTGTGTGTGTGTGAGAGAGAGAGGGTGAAAATAGTCATTTAATTAGACTAAAAGCAGCACTTGTAGAGTGAGGCTGTGCCTCCAGAACATCACACATCCAAGACAATTTAAAGCCAAGTCCATTTGTGGGCTTCATCAAATGGACCGGTCACAGTAGATAGAGTGCGCCCTTGTACCTTCTAATCACTCATTGTACTGTCTTTTACCATGTCTGTCTGGAACTTGTTTATCGATTTAGATGGGGCAGTTGGCGTGCAGTCCTTTGTTTGAAACAGTCAGTCGATTGGTTGGGCCAGAGGTCTATCACTTAAAGTATATGGAAGTACTGTACATTTGTCAGGCAAGTATTTATCAATAGAGCACTAATGATTTGCATAGTTATCGCCTGCTACATGATATGATGCCCAATAAAATCTGATCAAATCAGTAGGGAAAGTATGATACAAGTCTTGTGAGGCAACTTTCCAAACCAGCAGTGTTGGGGAGTAGTGAACTACATGTAGTTCAACTAGTAATTGAATTACATTTTGCAGTCAAGAGACCAGAGGTGGTGGAATGAAGTGCTCTGGTTCGGGTGTAAATTTCAGTATAACCTGAAGGTAGGGAGGGGCAGTTCTCTTTAGGCTCCGTAGGCAAGCACTATGGTCTTGTAGTGGATGTGAGCTTCGACTAGAAACCAATTGAGTGTACGGAGGAGCGGGGAGACATGGGAGAACTTGGGAAGGTTGAACACCAGATGGGCTGCGGTGTTGTGGATAAGTTGCAGGGGTTCGATGGCAGAAGCACGGAACCCAGCCAACAGAGTTGCGGTAGTCCAGACGGAATATGACGAGTGCCTGGATTAGGGCCTGCGCAGCTTCCTGTGTGAGAAAAGTTTGTTGTAGAGCATGAACCTGCAGGAACGAGTCACTGTTTTGATGTTTGCAGAGAACGACAGGATGTTGTCCAGGGTCAAGCAAGGATTCTTTGCACTCTGGGAGGGGGAGACCGTGATGGAGAGGTCTTTTCAGAATGTAATAACTTTTTTTGCTATGAAGTGGTGTAGCTAACTACTCAAACTACACACTACTGTTTTTGCAAAAAAAAAGTAAGCAATTGCCTCATTCTCCCTTGAAACAACATACTTTTTGTGTTTATTAGGCTAAATTACACATTCTGTTAACATCTGACTCCAGAGTGACCTGTTCTTGCAATGTGTAGTGTGATGTTTCAGATGCAGAAATTATAATGTATGTATCACAAAGTAGTTATCTAAAGTTACTTTGAAAAAGTAGTTAAGTAAACTATATTTTTCTGAAGGGTAGCTTTAGTTTAGCTTAACATGTAGTGTATAGTAGTAATTGGTAAACTATATTTTCAGAGTAGCTTCCCCAACACTTCAATCCAGTGCATTCAGGAAAATTTAAAGGATATGAAGCATGAGTTTTTACTCACCAAAGTAGCACACTGTGGTCAAAGACTTTAACTGAGTTGTCACATTCTGATTACCTATAACTACAAACATGATTTTTATTTTATATCAATTAACTTCTGGATATCTTCTAAACTACCCACAATGCACTATTTCTCAATGTCATATGGAGAATTTACTCTGCGTTAGCTAGCTCGAGCTGACTAATGTTAGCCACTGCCCATGCATACGAGTGTTGGCAGTGGTGAGCTACAATCCTTCAATCGTGAGGTGTGACGTATACAACCAATCAGATTCCCCACATGTGGGGCAGTGTGATTCTGCTCGGCTGCTCCAGTCTAGGCAGCTCTGACCTCTCCTGCATCACCAGCAGGCTTGCCTCTGGCTCAAAAGGAAAGTGGAAAATCATTCCTGCTCTAATTGTTTAGTACCTTGTGTCTTCTTTGTATCTTCCATTCTCCAATTTGTTTGGTCAACTTTTTTGACCAGTTCTCCGCAAAGTAGGTTACCAGAGGTTATCAAACTTGGCTTAGTACTAGTGTGCTACAGTAGCTGACTCACTGGTATTGTGATAATTTCTATCTGCTGGAGCCTTACTCCGATCGCAGTCTTATTGTTGATTCTTCCACTCGTCTCCTTTGCCCAATGCCGCCTCTGGAATCTATCTACATTGGATTTACCTCAGTATATCGCTATTGGATTAGCGGACTCTCCCTAGGCTGGTGAAACAGCCTCTCACTCTGAAATGCCTTTTCTTGGCTCTTCTTTGGTAGCTAACTCGGCCGTCAATCGGCAAGACTCTGCTCTCTCTATTTTTTATCCGCTGGCTTTTTATTGTGTTCTATGGGTTCCTGTCTGTGCTAGGCTAGTTTTGTGTTCTCTGACTTACTACTTAGCAATGTCCACTGTGATAGTTGGCATATATTGGTAACATTATTTTGATAACCGCTTAGATTATGTATTTGAAAAACCTTGGTTTACTTTAATGTAGCTGCAAGCTACGTGTTGCTAGCAACTGGCTGACTCATGCAGTAACGTTAGCAGGCTGGCAGTGGTGTAAAGCACTTAAGTCATGGGGTATCTGTACTTTACTATTTATATTTTTAACTACTTTTACTCCACTACATTCCTAAAGAAAATAATGTACTTTCTACTCAATACATTTTCCCTGACACCCAAAAGTGTTTGCGTTCTTAGGAAACTATGCAGTATTTTTGTTTTTTTATTGTATTTTTTCATGCACTGTTACCCCCGGAAATCTTAAGTCTTAATACATACAGCCGGAAAGAATTATTGGATATAAGAGCAACGTCAACTTACCAACATTACGACCAGGAATACAATTTTCCCGAAGCGGATCCTCTATTTGGACCACCACCCAGGACAATGGATCGAATCCCAGTAGGTGACCCAAATCAATGGCGCCGCAGAAGGAGGCAGACCTAACGTTCTTTGTTTCACAGAAACATGGCTCACTCGAGACACGCTGTCGGAGTTGGTACAGCCACCTGGTTTCTTCCTGCATCGCGCCGACAGAAACAAATATCTCTCTGGTAAGAAGGGAAGGGGGGGTATGCCTTATGATTAACGAGTCGTGGTGTGATCATGACAACATACAGGAACTCAGTTATTTTGTTCACCTGACCTAGAATTCCTTACAATCAAATGCCGACCGCATTATCTACCAAGAGAATTCTCTTTGATTATAATCACAGCCGTGTATATACCCCCTCAAGCAGACACCTCGATGGCCCTGAAAGAACTTCATTGGACTCTATGTAAACTGGAAACCACATCCTGAGGCTGCATTTATTGTAGCTGGGGATTTTAACAAGGCTAATCTGAAAACAAGGCTCCCTAAATTTTATCAGCATATCGAATGCGCGACCCGGGCTGGCAAAAGTCTGGATCATTGCTACTCTAACTTCCTGCGACGTATGCAAAGCCCTCCCTCGCCCTCCTTTCGGCAAATCTGACCATGACTCCATTTTGTTGCTCCCAGCCTATAGACAGAAACTAAAACAGGAAATGCTCAGGTCTGTTCAACACTGGTCCGACCAATCTGATTCCACACTTCAAGATTGCTTTGATCTTGTGGACTGGGATATGTTCCGGATAGCCTCAGACAACAACATTGATGTATATGCTGATTCGGTGAGCGAGTTTATTAGCAAGTGCATCGGTGATGTTGTACCCATGGTGACTAAAACATTCCCCAACCAGAAACCGTGGATTGATGGCAGCATTCGCGCAAAACTGAAAGCGCGAACCACTGCTTTTAATCAGGGCAAGGCGACCGGAAACATGACCGAATACAAACAGGCAAGCAAACAAGCTAAGCATCAGTATATCAGACTCAGTAGCCTCAGTTTTTCTGATGACTGCCTTGCCTGGTTCACCAACTACTTTGCAGACAGAGTTCAGTGTGTCAAATCGGAGGGCATGCTGTCCAGTCCTCTGGCAGTCTCTATGGGGGTGCCACAGGGTTCAATTCTCGGGCCGACTCTTTTCTCTGTATATATCAATGATGTTGCTCTTGCTGCGGGCGATTCCCTGATCCTCCTCTACGCAGATGACACCATTCTGTATACTTCCGGCCCGTCCTTGGACACTGTGCTATCTAACCTCCAAACGAGCTTCAATGCCATACAACACTCCTTCCGTGGCCTCCAACTGCTCTTAAACGCTAGTAAAACCAAATGCATGCTTTTCAACCGTTTGCTGCCTGCACCCGCACGCCCGACTAGCATCACCACCCTGGATGGTTCCGACCTAGAATATGTGGACATCTATAAGTACCTAGGTGTCTGGCTAGACTGTAAACTCTCCTTCCAGACTCATATCAAACATCTCCAATCGAAAATCAAATCTAGAGTCGGCTTTCTATTCCGCAACAAAGCCTCCTTCACTCACGCCGCCAAACTTACCCTAGTAAAACTGACTATCCTACCGATCCTCGACTTCGGCGATGTCATCTACAAAATAGCTTCCAACACTCTACTCAGCAAACTGGATGCAGTTTATCACAGTGCCATCCGTTTTGTTACTAAAGCACCTTATACCACCCACCACTGCGACCTGTATGCTCTAGTCGGCTGGCCCTCGCTACATATTCGTCGCCAGACCCACTGGCTCCAGGTCATCTACAAGTCCATGCTAAGTAAAGCTCCGCCTTATCTCAGTTCACTGGTCACGATGGCAACACCCACCCGTAGCACGCGCTCCAGCAGGTGTATCTCACTGATCATCCCTAAAGCCAACACCTCATTTGGCCGCCTTTCGTTCCAGTTCTCTGCTGCCTGTGACTGGAACGAATTGCAAAAATCGCTGAAGTTGGAGACTTTTAACCACAATAGTTACACTACCGTTCTCTTAGTCTGAGGTCACTTAGAAATGTCCTTGTTTTCCATGAAAACATAGATGAAATTAGTTGCAAAAATTAATAGGAAATATAGTCAAGATATTTACAAGGTTATAAATAATGATTTCTTAATTGAAATAATAATTGTGTCCTTCAAACTTTTATTTTGTCAAATAATCCTCCATTTGCAGCAATTACAGCCTTGCAGACCTTTGGCATTGCAAAATGGAGTGATAGCCTTCCTTACGAATGTTCTTCTTTGTGATCAGAACACCTCAAACTTAGATTTGTCTGTCTATAACACTTTTTTCCAATCTTCCTCTGTCCAGTGTTTGTTCTTTTGCCCATTTTAATCTTTTATTTTTATTGGCCAGTCTGAGATATGGCTTTTTCTTTGCAACTCTGCCTAGAAGGCCAGCATCCCGGAGTCGCCTCCTCACTGTTGATGTTGAGACTGGTGTTTTGCGGGTACTATTTAATGAAGCTGCCAGTTGAGGACTTGTGAGGTGACTGTTTTTCAAACTTGACACTCTAATGTACTTGTCCTCTTGCTCATTTGTGCACCGAGGCCTCCCGCTCCTCTTTCTATTCTGGTTAGAACCAGTTTGCGCTGTTCTGTGAAGGGAGTAGTACACAGCGTTGCACGAGATCTTTAGTTTCTTGCCAATTTCTTGCATGGAATAGCCTTCTTTTCTCAGAACAAGAATAGAGTGACAAGTTTCAGAAGAAAGTTCTTTGTTTCTGGCCATTTTGAGTCTAATCGAACCCACAAAAATGCTGATGCTCCAGATACTCATCTAGTCTAAAGAAGGCTAGTTTTATTGCTTCTTTATTCAGAACAACAGTTTTCAGCTGTGCTAACAATTGCAAAACGGTTTATAATGATCAATTAGCCCTTTAAAATGATAAACTTGGATTAGCTAACACAACGGCCTCTGTACGCATATGTAGATTTTCCATAAAATCAGTCGTTTCCAGCTTCAATAGTCATTTACAAGATTAACAATATCTACACTGTATTTCTGATCAATTAAATATTTTAATGGACAAAAAATTAGCTTTTCACAAACAAGGACATTTCTAAGTGACCCCAAACTTTTGAACGGTAGTGTATATAGGATGAGCAATGACTAGAATATGTTATATACATATAAAGTGGGTAAAACGGTATGTTAACAGAGCCTCCCGAGTACTGCAGCGGTCTAAGGAACTGCATCGCAGTGTTGCGGCGTCACTACAACCTGGGGTTTGATCCCAGGCTGTGTCACAACCGGCCGTCACGAGATTCCCATAGAGCGGTGCTCAATTGGCCCAACGTCGTCCGGGTTAGGGGAGGGTTTGGCTGGGAGGACTTTTTAATAGTCTGATGGCCTAGAGATGGAAGCCGTTTCAGTCTCTCGGCCCCAGCTTTGATGGACCTGTACTCTTCCTTCTAGATGCTAGCGGGGTGAATAAGCCACGGCTCAGGTGGCTGAGATCCTTGATGATATTTTAGGCCTTCCTGTGATACCGCGTGCTGTAGATGTCCTGGAGGGCAGGCAGTGTGCTTTGATGCTTTGGGCGCACCACCCTCTAGAAAGCCCTGCTGTTGCAGACGGTGCAGTTTCCATACCAGGCGGTGATACAGCCCGACGCTCTCAGGGGAAGCTTGTTACCTGCTAAAGTAATCCAGAACTAATCCGCTACTAATCCAGCCACTGTTTGTTTAATGAAACTTCAGTCTGCCATTGCTTGGACAAGCTTCAACATGGACCTCCCTTAGAGACAGGATCCAAATAGTGTGTGTGTGTGTGTGTGTGTGTGTGTGTGTGTGTGTGTGTGTGACCAAAAAATGGAAGAAAATGTGAGCATGCGAGAAAGAGACGAGCAGAATAAATAATGTGATGGAGACAGACTGACCCGTTTGGTATACATGGATTCTCTATTGTTTAATCCTTTATTCCCCCCCATCTTGGTAGGAGACAGTGATGTCTGGGGGCATTTGCCCACCTCCACAACTTCGCATCAACAAAACCGTTGGCAGTATTTATTTCGAGATGCTCGGAAGGTAAAGCATTTCAGAGAATTTAACAGCCATACAAACATGCTCGCGCACACACTTTCGGGACAAATTTCCCTATTGTCTCTTATGTAAATGTAGTGTGAATAATGCATGCACTTGCAACTTACGTAACAGTGAAATCTCCAAGCAGCCCTGAAGGAACCTTTTCCTGTCTTGTGCATCACAATACATATATACAGTGCGTACCACATTACTAACTTACTAACACATAGTTTGATGCTAAACGTTATCTCTAGAAAACAACACCATCTCGCCAATTGTTTTAAATAAAAACTCTTACGTTCTGGCTCTTTATTAGCCATTAGCAAAGACCTAGGGGACATTACTGCTATGTACTTCTTTATCGCTTCACTTGTTGGATTGAAAGTGAAGCAACGCCTTTGTGTTACTCGGGCCCCCTCTGCTGGCTGTTATGTCATGCCAGTCACTCTGTACATGATGTACAGTAAATGCTGGGTTACGGTGTAAGGTGAAGTTGCCCCTAACATTTTCAGCCAACTTACAAGCAAATACTTTTATGAATTGGTTACAAATCAACTTGCAAGGTTGCTAGCCAACTAACGGTAGCCCTACCAGCCTGCTAACGTTATGTTAGCACTGCATGAGTCAGCCAGTTGCTATCAACACCTAGCTTACAGCTACTTTAAACTAAACCAAAGCCTTGGAAATACAGAACGCCATCTAACCAGTTATCAAAGATTGTTGTTTGTCAACTGGAGACTAGCTAGAAAACTAACACAACTAAAACAACCGCAGATCAAAGCAAAGAAAGAGCAGAGACTTACAAATTGATGGCTGGGGCCCATCTGATGATAAAACGTATAAGTTAATAGGAATATGACATTTAGACATTTAGATTGAAAAACATCTATCGTACATGTAAGATTTCCATACTGGTTGATGGCATAACTCGGTCTTCTCTCGAATGATCCATTGATCATACTAGACCCTTTTCGTAGGGTCTAGCACATTTTTCCTATTTGTCTGCCTCTTTAGTCCAGGGTGCATTGCATGGTGATGTGGCCAGAGATATTATAGAAAGGAGATGGGAATCCAATGACAAAGTGGGTCCGGCGCCGACAGATCGCAGCCTCGCTTCGCGTTCTTAGGAAACTATGCAGTATTTTTGTATTTTTTTTATGTGTTATTTCTTACATTGTTACCCCAGGAAATCTTAGGTTTTATTACATACAGTCGGGAGGAACTATTGGATATAAGAGCAACATCAACTTACCAACATTACGACCAGGAATACGACTTTCCCGAAGCGGATCTTCTGTTTGGCCCACCACCCAGGACAATGGATTGGATCGGGGCCGGCGACCCCAATGGTGCCGCAGAAGGGGCAGACGGAGAGGTCTTCTGGTCAGGCTCCGTAGACGGGCACATCGCGCAACGCTCCCGCGCATACTACTCGCCAATGTCCAGTCTCTTGACAACCAGGTAGATGAAATTCGAGCAAGGGTTGCCTTACAGAGAGACATCAGAGACTGTAATATTCTTTGTTTCACAGAAACATGGCTCACTCGAGATGCTATCGGAGTCGGTACAGCCACCTGGTTTCTTCAAGCATCGTGCCGACAAACCAGCATATCTCTGGTAAGAAGAAGGGCGGGGGTGTATGCCTTATGATTAACGAGACGTGGCGTGATCCTAACAACATACAGGAACTCAAGTCCTTTTCTTCACCTGACTTAGAATTCATCACAATCAAATGCCGACCGCATTATCTACCAAGAGAATTCTCTTAATCATAATCACAGTCGTGTATATTCCCCCCAAGCAGACACCTCGATGGCCCTGAATGAACTTCATTGGACTCTATGTAAACTGGAAACCATATCCTGAGGCTGCATTTTTTGTAGCTGGGGATTTTAACAAGGCTAATCTGAAAACAAGGCTCCCTAAATTTTATCAGCATATCGAATGCGCGACCCGGGCTGGCAAAAGTCTGGATCATTGCTACTCTAACTTCCGCAATGCATATAAGGCCCTCCCCCGCCCTCCTTTTGGAAAATCTGACCATGACTCCATTTTGTTGCTCCCAGCAGAAACTAAAGCAGGAAGCACCCATGTTCAGGTCTGTTCAACGCTGGTCCGACCAATCTGATTCCACGCTTCAAGATTGCTTTGGTCACGTGGACTGGGATATGTTCCGCATAGCGTCGAACAACAACATTGATGTATACGCTGATTCGGTGAGTGCTACGGGGCGGTAGTCGTTTAGCTCCGTTACCTTAGCTATCTTGGGAACAGGAACAATGGTGGTCCTCTTGAAGCATGTGGGAACAGCAGACTGGGATAGGGATTGATTTGAATATGTCCGTAAACACGCCGGGCAGCTGGTCTGCGCATGCTCCGAGGACGAGGCTAGGGATGCCATCTGGGCCTGCAGCCTTGCGAGGGTTAACATGTTTAAATGTTTTACTCACGTCGGCTGCGGTGAAGGAGAGTCCGCAGGTTTTGGTAGCGGGCCGTGTCAGTGGCACTGTATTGTCCTCAAAGCGAGCAAAGAAGTTATTTAGTCTGTCTGGGAGCAAGATATCCTGGTCCGCGACGGGGCTGGTTTTCTTTTTGTAATCCGTTATTGAATGTAGACCCTGCCACATTCCTCAGTTCCTTGCCTTTGTTCAACCATTTGACCTGGTTTATCAACCCTTACATCAAAGTATTTATTTTAGAAATGTGGGTAAAGCTATCCCTTAATATCCCCCCTAGCAGTTAAGAGCGTTGGACCAGTAACTGATAGGTTGCTGGTTCGAATCCCTGAGCCATCAAGGTGGAATCTGCCATTCTGCCTTTGAGCAAGGCAGTTAACCCCTAACAACTGCTCCCTGGGCAGCAAAGCTGTGGCTGGTAAAAAAAATAGACATCTTACCCGCCAATGCCAGAATCTTACCGCATTTGGTGGGTGGCAGATGTTAATTTTAAGCCCTCCATAGGACTGTGGACACACCAAGCGACACGACAAAGCTTGAGCAGTAGCCGGGTCTTGCCAGGCACATGAAGGAGACTGTGATCCAGAGGGCTCAGTGGTCCAGACAGAATGGGGCCAAGACAGTCGATAGTCCAAGAGTATCTATGTCTGCGGGATACTTCAGTCATGGTGGGTAAATGTATTTATTTTTTATAAAACATTAGATTTCAAATGTATTAGATTTTCTGTGATTTCCTAGCCTGGCTGACAGGACCCACGTGACTCACAGTGCAGGGAGAGCTGTGACCACACTGGTCTGGAAAGGAGGCTGATTGTGAATGCAATATTCGCTAATAAAATTGTTGCGACAGGGTTTGATTGGTTCTCACAAATGTTTTTGAGACATTGTTTGGATTTGAAAATCCAACCATTGTAATAGAAAGGGGCGGCGCTGTAGGTGTTCGAGTGTGAAAGACACCGAGGAGAGCCAACCAGTTAAAGCATAGCCCACTTCATTAGCAACACATTGTGCTGACAACATCGAAGAGCCGTTCCAGATTGAGGGCAGAAAGGCTTTGAGAGTTAGGTGTTAAACTGTTAGCCAGATTAATGATTAACTGCAATGGAAAAGATGTTTGTCTGGATACAACATAACAGAATCTTAAGTCATTTGCGGCAGTCTCACAATGCTTAGAAACAGCATTGGCTGTGGATACGGGGGGAAGATGTGGATCTTAGCAAGTGGAATACATTTTTGTGGATATGTATGTAAATGTTGTCATTTTATGTCAATGTATGCTTTTGTTTGTACAAGCAAAATATTACAAAGAAAGTAATTGTCTGCTTTACTATGGATTGTTCAGGACTTCTACATTTTAAACCCGGACTGCTCTGGGAAACTTGGTCTTCAAGGACAAACTTTGTTTTGCAGGCCTTGCAAGGTCTTCTCTTGGAAGTGCAGGTAAAGTTAGAAATGACCCTGCTGGTGGTACCTCAGATACTCATTCAGTTTTAACCTGAAACAATCAAGTTATTCTTCTCTCCAGATACACAAGGTGACATCTTTTTAACATTTCTACCAATGGGCCTCCCAACACAGGATAGGCAGGTAGACATTCCGTCCCAGCTTCAATGAGACCAGAAAGTCCTTCATTGACTTGCAGCCTGTACATTTACAGTGGATTGGCATTGGGAGATTGATGGGGAAATTAGATGATGGCATTTTGTAAACCTTGAATGAAGGGAACAGCATTCCAAAATCTGTTACACGTAACTGCACACTCCAAGACATTAGGTAGGTTTCCAACAACATATTTTCATGTGAATATTAAAAAATCTGCTTAACACTATGAGCATTTTCCCGCCAGAGATGTTTCCAACAAACTGACTTTTTGCGGATTAAAGGCTGTGCGTGATGACGTAGTGCACATAAACATAACTTTTGCAGTGAAATTCCCATGTGCCAAATAAGAAAATGGGTTTCAATCGCATTTTCAATTCTGCTGATGGTTTTGTCATAACTTGCATTATATAGAAAATGTGCCCACTCTGGTCTTGTCACATGCACTCTAGCCAATAGCTAGCTGTTACACCCTGACCTTATCTTTGTTTTCTTTATTATTTTGGTTAGGTCAGGGTGTGACACGGGTGGTTTGTTTAGTTTTTGTATTGTCTCTGGGTTTTGTATGTCTAGGGGTTTATCTAGTCTAGGTGTTTATATGTCTATGGTTGCCTAGATTGGTTCTCAATCAGAGGCAGCTGTTTATCGTTGTCTCTAATTGGGGACCATATTTAGGTAGCCATATTCCTTGGGTATTTTGTGGGTTGTTATTCTGTGTTTAGTTTCCCGTTCTGCACTAGCCATATAGCTTCACGGTTAATTTTGTATAGTTTTGTTCAGTGTTCTCTCTTTCATTAAAGAGTTATGTACGCTTACCACGCTGTGCCTTGGTCTCCTCTATACGACGAACGTGACACTAGCAGATACAGTGCAGGTAGGCTACCTACATTATGAGATTATTATGGATAAGAACAATATTTGTCAAACTGCAGCCAAGCATCAATCATAATGTCACCAGAATAATTTATTGGAAAGGAGCATCAAGCTCATCACCTTGAAGTTCATCATAATTGATTTAATCTGTAGTCTAATAAACTGCACGCTTTCCCGAGTCGTAGTGGGAAGACCACACAACATGTGATCACATGACTCCCAAGTTTACTTCGATATGATGGTTATTATATAAATATTTGCACAAAGGAGTTTCCACCTCACATTTCTCCACCTCCACAAAAAGATCCCACCATGCCGATCGAACAAATTGTAAGCATTTATAAAATTGTACCGGCATTTAGTGTTACCATCAGCCTGGTCGTGATTTCATGCGTCAGGTAATTCATCCACATGAAATGGTTGGATGGAAACGTGGTTAGTGTTGTGTAAATGAACCTATGAGCCCCAGCCCCAAATAAATGGAAGATGTAAGCATCAAACAGGGATTGGGTGTTGATTCATGTAAATGGCTATAAAATATACAAAATAAATTGTATGTGATGGCATTGTCAGTGTGCCTCCAGGCTTTGCATAAGTCCTCATATTCTACAATCAAATGATTTATCTTAACAGGTTGGGACCAACATGGATGAGTACCTGCACCAGGCGGAGGTGACGAGACACCACCCATTTGTGTTGGCTCTTGGAGAATGCTGACATTTTGTTTACAGTAATTAGTGGACAGGCATTGGAGCAAGGTACACTGCTTGGGGCACTGGATGTGTGATTCAAGTCCTATTATGTGTTTTGATATCAACTTTCCCACTGTGCCCCAGCATGGGAACTCCTAAAGACCACATTGTATCAGCTGCCAGGAATATAATTTTTCACTGAACAATAGTGGATAAGTATCTGCTCTTGTATGTACTGTGAGAAGTGACCGGAGGAAGCCCCCCCCCCCCCCCCCTCCCGGCTGATGTCTTCCTGTGAATTAATAGATCAATCGATGGATGAGCCATAAGTGTCTCATTCCAAAGCTAATATGCTCTTAAGGCACTTTGTATCTCTGTTAAATTGACTTTTAGTTTGTTTTTTAATGCATTTGTGTCATCTTTTTGCTACAGTATGGTATGTGGCTTGTTTGCCTTTAGTTCAACTACTGAAGTGTGTTCTGGTACACTTTTATTCTATCTCAACAATTGATTTGAAAAACAAATGTTACATTATGGGGGTTGTAAAAGTGCATTTATGAATGAAATACAGTTATTAAGTAATGAGTCATTAGTCCATGTCTTTAGTAGAGTGACCTTCAAATGTTTTGTGTAACAATGTTTTAACTCGACCCAAATGTAGACCATTATTGTATGGCAAAACAGCATGGTGTGTGCTCTCACCTAAGATGGCCGACGTGTGTCAGTGAATGTGAATATCTATTGATTGGCACTGTCTGAGACAGACCTGTGTTAGTACCATTTTGAGACTGTGTCACACACACGCTTTGTTTTCTCAGATTGCAATCAATTTCAACAATGTGAAATGTCAGAATAATAGTAGAGAATTTGTATTTCATCTTTCATTTCTTTCATCACATTCCCTGTGGGTCAGAAGTTTACATATACTCAATTAGTATTTGGTAGCATTGCCTTTCAATTGTTTAACTTGGGTCAAACATTTCGGGTAGCCGTCCACAAGCTTCCCACAATAAGTTGGGTGAATTTTGGCCCATTCCTCCTGACAGAGCTGGTGTAACTGAGTCAGGTTTGTAGGCCTCCTTGCTCGCACACGCTTTTTCAGTTCTGCCCACACATTTTCTATAGGATTGAGGTCAGGGCTTTGTAATGGCCACTCCATTACCTTGACTTTGTTGTCCTTAAGCCATTTTGCCACAACTTTGGAAGTATGCTTGGGGTCATTGTCCATTTGGAAGACCCATTTGCTACCAAGCTATAACTGATGTCTTAAGATGTTGCTTCAATATATCCACAAAATTTTCCGTCCTCATGATGCCATCTATTTTGTGAAGTTCACCAGTCCCTCCTGCAGCAAAGCACCCCCACAACATGATGCTGCCACCCCCGTGCTTCACAGTTGGGATGGTGTTCTTTGGCTTGTAAGCCTCTCCCCTTTTCCTCCAAACATAACAATGGTCATTATGGCCAAACAGTTTGATTTTTGTTTCATCAGACCAGAGGACATTTCTCCAAAAAGTATGATCTTTGTCCCCATGTGCAGTTCCAAACCGTAGTCTGGCTTTTTATGGCGGTTTTGGAGCAGTGGCTTCTTCCTTGCTGAGCGGCCTTTCAGGTTATGTCGATATAGGACTTGTTTTACTGTGGATATAGATACTTTTGTACCTGTTTCCTCCAGCATCTTCACAAGGTCCTTTGCTGCTGTTCTGGGATTGATTTGCTCTTTTTGCACCAAAATACGTTAATCTCTAGGAGACATAATGCATCTCCTTCCTGAGCGGAATGAAGGCTGCATGGTCCCATGGTGTTTATACTTGCGTACTATTGTTTGTACAGATGAACGTGGTACCTTCAGGTGTTTGGAAATTTCTCCCAAGGATGAACCAGACTTGTGGAGGTCTACAATTTTATTTTCTGAGGTCTTTGCTGATTTATTTTTATTTTTCCCATGATGTCAAGCAAAGAGGCACTGAGTTTGAAGGTAGGCCTTGAAATACTTCCACAGGTACACATCCAATTGACTCAAATGAAGCCATGACATAATTTTCTGACATTTTCCAAGCTGTTTAAAGGCACAGTCAACTCAGTGTATGTAAACTTCTGACTCACTGGAATTGTGATACAGTGAATAAGTGAAATAATCTGCCTGTAAACAATTGTTGGAAAAATGACTTGTGTCATGCACAAAGTAGATGTCCTAACCGACTTTCCAAAACTATAGTTTGTTAACAAGAAATGTGTTGAGTGGTTGAAAAACATGTAAACTTCCGACTTCAACTGTATTTAGACAATATTTGTTCAATGTGCTATTTTAAATGTTTTATATATTCATGTACATTCTCTGACGTGATGTATGTTCTGAAATGCAGTCAATAAAAATATATCTTTTAAATTCAACATTGTGTGTGGGCGGGATGGTAGTGAAGGCAAGAAAATGTTAAATTAGGACGACACTGAAAATAAGCCAAGGATTACATAACCCAGTAATATAGTATAATTTACCCAGCAGTTGGGTCAAGCACACAACCCAAGATGCTGGATAAGAATCAAAACCCAACCTCACTGGGTTCAATTAACCCAATGCTGTTTGTCCAACAGAGACCCAGTGCTGGGTTGTCGAAATGACCCAAATTGGGTTATTTTTAACCCAGCATTTTTTTTGAGTAACAAATCATTTTTGAAAAATAATATTATTAGGCATAACTCAAAATAGATTTTTTCAGTTTGTGAATGCATTCAATAAGCTTTGGACGAAGGACTTCCACAGGGCTGCCATTTCCAAAGTTCCTTCAAAAAGGCAATAGTTCTGAACTGGGTTTGATTTGTTTTTTGTTGTTTGAATTATTACAGTTGTTTTAATGACCTTTTCAAACCTCCATTGGTTAGTCTATTTCTCAGTTATCACTTGGCTCATGTAAATAATGATGTAGATGTCCCGTTAAACATCCTAAGGTCAACATGCCCATACTGTTCACATTTCTCATGTAAATGCTGTAGCTACATAAAAATATTTAAATAATTTATTTGGGAAATATCTAAACTCCTTTGCAAGTGAAAATATGAGCTAGCGGCAAATTGGCCAAAGGTTTGTCACAACTGTTTGCCAGAAACCTGTTTTTGTCGGTAAGGGACGTATAGCGCCCCAACCAGAAACCTGTTTTTGTCGGTAAGGGACGTATAGCGCCCCATCCAGAAACCTGTTTTTGTCGGTAAGGGACGTATAGCGCCCCAACCAGAAACCTGTTTTTGCTTTGTCATTATGGGGTATTTTGTGTAGATTTTTTAAATGTAAGCCATTTTAGAATAAGGCTGTAACGTAACAAAATGTGTAAAAAAGTCAAGGGGTCTGAATACTTTCCGAATGGACTGTATGTGTCCAAAATCAAACCTTGTGGAATGCCACATGTGATGTGTATTTTCTCTGAGTTACGTTCACCAAGGGTGACAAGCTCTCGGCTGGTTAAATACTGGACCGGAGAGGCCAACCCACCCCTCCAGACTGTTCAGAAGAACATCATTATTAACAGTGTCGAATGCAGCACTTAAATACAAAAGTACATGGACAGAGAGCTGTTTGGTATCTGTGTTGGCTTTAATACAGTTGGCACTTAATCATTTATATGTTTTAAAAACCAATTTCTCCAGAATTTTACTTAAGAATGGAAAGTTGGAGATTGTCCAAACCATTTTTAATATTTGAAGAATTTTGATCACTTTTCTTCAGAAGGGGTTTCACCATAGAAGTTGTTAGTGCAGTGGGGTAAGTGCCTGTGAACAGGGAGTGATTAACAATAACTTGCACTTCAGATATTTAACTAAAAACTCTCTTGAAGAAGGTGGTTGGGATAGGATCGAGAAGGCAGGTAGAAGGCTTAAGTTGTGATATCACTTTCCTGAGCATGTCTGTGTCAACCAAGTCAAATAAATCCATAGTGCCTTTGCATGGTAGGCTAGAGCACATATCATCCAACTTCTCATCAGGTCTTGCTAGACTGATACCCAGCCTAATGTTTTATCTCTGAAATTTTCCGCAAACTCATCACATTTAGATGTGGAGGAAAGTTCACATAGGTTTGCCGGGGTAGGATTTATCAGGCCATCATTGGTCGAGAATAATTATTTGGATTATTAGTGATCAAGTTACAAAAATGAGCCCATCTGGCATTTCTAATTGCCTTGTTATATATGCCAAGTTGCTCTCTCAGAATATCATAATGGACCCTGCAACTGACTTTCTCCCCTTCCTCTCTGCCTCTCTGCAATTTCTCTTTAATTGATTAGTTTACTCACTCATCCGCATCCTCACTCTGTTTGGATGTGGCCTTTTTCAACTTTACTGGAGCTATGGCATCAATGGTTGCCCTTAATTTGCTATTAAAAGTTAACTCGACTAAATCATCACAAGAGGAAGGCAGATAAGGTGATGGAGTACTGTTCATACACTCAATAAAATCTGTAGCAACTTCAGAGGTCAGATATCATTTCTTAATAATGTGTTCAGTATTACACAGTGCTATGGGCAACAAGGTAGTGAAGAATACACAGTGCTATGGGCAACAAGGTAGTGACAAATACACAGTGGTGTTCAAATAACGCAACATCAACAATAGAGAAAATGCCAATAGAAAACCCCTTGGTAATAATCAGGACCAGAGTATGGCTGCGGTTATGGGTGGGCCCAGCAACATGTTGGATAAAGTCCATAGAGCTCAAAAGATACAGAAATTCTATGACCTCTTTGTCCACATGAATATTAAAATCACCCAGCACAATGATTTTTTATCATTATTCTCAAGGACAATAGTTCAGAGAAATCAGTATATAAAGTGGTGGCTGACATTTAAACAGTATAGCATGATGCTCAAAAGATCCAAAGTTGCCAAATTACAGCTGAGAGCATTAGTAAAAATAGAGGCCTTTCCCCCCACCCTTTTCCCCTTCTCTAACAGAGTATGAAAAGCTGTAGTCGGGGGGGAGACTTCAATAAGAGCGACGCTACAGTCTAAAGACCGTGAGAAACATGCAATCAACTTTGCGATCAGTAATGAGGTCATTCACGAAAAAGGTTTTTACAAGTGATTGCTCTAACATTTAAAAGTGCCATATTCAATAAGTGTGGGCACTCTGGTATCTGCCTAGAGGTAAACAATGGAATAACAACCAAATTATTAACATTACAACCACGTTTTCTGACAGTCTCCAATTGATCAGAATGGTAGGATGACAGTTTGTATATACTCACTAGAAGGCAGAGTTAAAGGAACATAAATTAGGTTATGCACAATAACCATAGTGCAATTTCTATAGGAGTTCATGTGGTTTCCAAGTCCTCTGTTGCTTATTCTTACAGGGAGAACTGGAGCACTATAAGACCCTGTCTGTCAGTCTCTAAAACAGTTTGCGATGTTACTGGAAATAATCCTGGAACCCCTGCGATTAGGGTGAATCCCATCTCTTTTAAAAGGTGCTGTTTGCTCCCACAGCAAACCAAAGACATTCCTGTCCTTGCAAAGTTTCTTCAGGTATTCATTTAGGGTAAAGAGTCGTCTGAAACGTTCTGAACCCCTTCGGTAGCATGGGAAGGGGCCAGAGCTAATTATCATATTCCCTGTGCAAGTGAGAGTTTTAAAAAAATGTTGTAGTCCTCCCTCAGTTCTGGAAGGTCGCCTAAAACGAAGGTTGTTAAAATCTACGTGAGTGACGAACCGTAGGCAGGAGAAAGTTGATGTCATGGACACAGGCTCCTGAGTGACAGTGGACCTTATTCGGCAGGCCAAAATCTCTCACCATCGAGCTGCCCACAATGATGGTGCTAGTGATGGAATCTGATGGGGGGGGAACCTGGTGGCTGAGGAGGAGGGTGCCACTGGTTGGCCGCGGGTGTTGGTATACACCCAGGATCCGTGCAGACTCCCGGGGATGGTAGGTCCATCTCAAGCGGGGCAAAGCTGTTTGATAGCTGGGTCAGATCTTCTCGGATAGATGGGTGGTCAGACTGCCTTCCCGACCTCCTTCACCTTGCGAGTGTCCAGTCTCCCATGGGCCGCGGAGCTGAGCTTAACATCTGTCCGTTGGATTGGGACAGATCAACGCTGCCCAACTCATCAACAGCTTTGCTTTAGGAGGCCTTTAAAACTCAGATTTGGTTTGCCTGGGTTACAGCAAGGTCAAAACATGATTTTTGAATCATGAATCTCTGATTCAGAGGGGTTGAGTTAAATGCGTAAGACACATTTCAGTTGAATGCATTCAGTTGTACAACTGACTCGGTATCCCCTTTCCTTTACACATTTTCAAGCATAGTGGTGGCTGCATCATGTTATAGGTATGCTTGTGATTGTTAAGGACTGGGGAGATTTTCAGGATAAAAAAATAAACATAATGGAGCTACGCACAGGCAAAATCCTAGAGCACCAACTGGTTCAGTCTGTTTTCCACACTTTCAGCTTTTCCACCTTTCAGCAGAACAATAAAATAAAACGAAGCCAAATCTACACTGGAGTTGCTTAGCAAGAAAACAGTGAATGTTCCTGAGTGACTGAGTTACAGTTTTTACTTAAATCTGCTTGGAATTCTATGGCAAGACCTGAAAATGGTTGCCTAGCAATGATCAACAACCAATTTTACAGAGTTTAAGAATTGTGAAAACAATAAGGGGCAAATGTTGCACAATCCAGTGGTGGGAGGCTGTTTGAGACTTACCCATAAAGACTTCCAAAGGTGCTTCTACAAAGTATTGACTCAGGGCTGTGAATACTTACAGTACCAGTTAAAAGTTTGGACACACCTACTCATTCAAGGGTTTGTCTTTATTTTGACAATTTTCTACAATATAGAATAACAGTGAAGACATCAGAACTATGAAATAACACATATGGGATCATGTAGCAAACCAAAAAGTGTTAAATCAAAATATATTTCAGATTCTTCACAGTAACCACCCTTTGCCTTGATGACAGCTTTGCACACTCTTGGCATTGTCTCAATCAGCTTCACCTGGAATGCTTTCCACCAGTCTTGAAGGAGTTCCAACATATGCTGAGTACTTGGCTACTTTTCCTTTACTCTGCATTCCAACTCATCTCAAAGCATCTCAATTGGGTTGAGGTCAGGTGATTGTGGAGGCAAGGTCATCTGATGCAGCACTCCATCACTCTCCATCTTTGTCAACTATTTCATTGTTTTGATGTCTTCACTATTACTCTACAATGTAGAAAATAGTCTAAATAAAGAAAACCCCCTTGAATGAGTAGGTGTGTCCAAACTTTTGACTGGCACTGTATGTCAATTAGATAATCCTGTACTTCATTTTCAATAAATTTGCAAACATTTCTAAACATGTTTTCAATTTGTTATTATGGGGTGTTGTGTGTCCATTCTTGGGCTATCTTCCACCTAGCCGGGTTCTGTTAGGAACAAACGGATCCAAGCCTGCGGACACCTTTATTGAATTGGCACATCACAAGCCCAAATACATCCTAAAAATCTGTTTTCTTTCCCCCTATAAAAACCTTGTATCAAATAAAACATTATATAAATTATTAATATAATTATTCACCCTTTAGAATGCTTTACAAATATTGTTTCAAACAGAGGGTTCATGACATGAAGGATTATTTGTCTCTTACTGTTCTAATGTATTGGGAAGCTATGCGTAATTGTAAAAAATTATACATCTCATTCCCATAAATTGTCATAACACTAGCGTTGGCTCCCTCTGACCGACACGGACAAACAATATACCATACAACTCACAAGGCCCAGGCGCTTCTCTTGGTACAACTTGTGTCCATATGATATTTATTGCAAATGTTCTTGTATTTTAGATTTTAAGACGTCTAGGTGGCGGATGTCAAGTCCTACGGAGACGATCCCCACCTGCTTATAGATGTCCACAATCTTCCCCGTGCCAAGAAACGGAAAGTAACTGAACTGAATGACTACCGACCCGTAGTACTCACGTCCATCATCATGAAGTGATTCGAGAGGCTAGTCAAATACTACATCACCTCCTCCCTGACACACTCAACCCTCTCCAATTTGCCTACCGCCCTGACAGATCCACGGATGATGCAGTCGCCATTGCACTACACACTGCCCTCACCCACCTGGACAAAGGGAATGCATATGTGAGGATGCTGTTCATCAACTACAGCTTGGACTTCAATACCATAGTGCCCTCTAAGCTCACCACAAAGCTCACGGCCCTGGGACTGAACTCCTCCCTATGCAACTGGATCCTGGACTTTCTGAAGGGCCGCCCCCAGGGGATGAAGGTAGACAACATTACCTCCTCAACACTGATTCTCAACACGGGGAGGTAGGCAGCCAGGTAAACAACTTCTCCCTCTACGTCAGCAAAACAAAGGTGCTGATTGTGGACTTCAGGAGGATCCAGGCTGGGCACGCCCCCATCCTCATCAACGGGGCTGCTTTGGAGATGGTCAAAAACGTGAAGTTCCTCTGTGTACACATCTCCGAGGAGCTGAAATGGTTTATCATTGCCAGAGTTGTTAATATGTATCTTATTATTTTTTTATTATAAATGTTTTTATTTTACTGCATTGTTGGAGCTCAGAGCTCTATAATTTCACTGTACCCTGTAATTACATCTGCAACCTTTTACATATGACTATTAAACTCATTTATATTTATTTATTTTACCTTTATTTAACTAGTCAGTTAAGAACAAATTCTTATTTTCAATGACGGCCTAGTGGGTTAACTGCCTGTTCAGGGGCAGAACGACAGATTTGTACCTTGTCAGCTCAGGGGTTTGAACTTGCAACCTTCCGGTTACCAGTCCAACACTCTAACCACTAGGCTATATATATATATAATAAAAACAACATGTTTTTGGATTGCCCCGGTCGAGACGCATTTAATGGTACCAGTTCAATTTACTTCTTCTTCTGTGGATTTTTTATGGCGGTTGGCAACCAACTTTAATGTGCATTACTTCCACCAAATGGACTGGAGTGTGGACCAGATACAGGGAAGGTCTAAATCCTACCCAATATTCTCATCTCCCTAAGGAAACTAAATACATAATTAAATACTACATCCCCTGAAGATTTCCCCAGCAGGTCACTTAATCTTGGCTCTTCAACCACATGACTCCTCAAATCTAATAACAATCGCTCCCTTTCTCTTACATATGTCTGCTACTGAAATAGAACATGTTCCACTGTCTCCATCTCCTCCTGACACTGATCACACCTCCCAGTCAGATGGTTCACACCAATTTCAATGTACTATTGAGCCTTGTGTGTCCCAGTCTCAGCCTTGTGATTACAATTTCCTCCCTTCCTCCCTTCTCTCTCGGCCTGTCGACCTCCCTGCCCCCACCTTTCCCCGAATCTTATACAGGTGTCTTCCCTTTCCCACAACTCTTGCCATTTGTTTTTAACCACTGTTTTTATAAACCCCTTGGCTTCTGCTTTGCTGATGGACAATTCCATCTCAACATTAGGATGTTTAAGAGCCTGCTCGGCGATGACATCCACCTCCTCATTCCCCTCTACTCCCACATGAGCTGATATTCATCACAAATACCCCATCTATCACCAAATACAAACACTGCAAAACCTCATACAATACATCCTGTCTGCTCCAAAACACAAAATAATTTTAAGCACATCAGTGCTGCACAGGAGTCAGAGCAGATAACTACTCTGTCTGGCCTCACCTCCTCCACCCACTCTGCAGCCAAGAGTTTGACCATCAACGCCATTGTGTAAACAGATGAATGATCTGTTGCTCTTTTTGCCACTACCACCTTAAACTCAGCAACACTAAAAGCTGCTCCTGTCCTTCCTGTTTTAGGGTCCTTAGATCCATCTGTGAATACTCAAGAAAGCATAGTATTATTGTGTTCTTAAAGTTCACTTACAACTGAATCTAGGCCTTCCTCAACAGCTCGTACCCTCTCAAGTACCCTAGATATATTACTGGCTGAGGGAGCAACCAAGGTGGAATAACAGAAAGCAGTTCACCTTATCTCGCACGAAAGTTTGTAACTGTCGACATCACATGAGCCTCTCTGAGCCAATGGCAATTTAGCAGGCACGCTTCTGAAACTAGGCAGTGTAGTACCACTTAGATCCACTGGATGGCAGTATAATGCACCCCATTGGAAGAACAGCAGCGAGCTGAAACCAGCCATATGTCAAATCTATGGTTTCTATTAATAAATAAAATAAATAAAAGTACGCCTTTGTGATGTTCTGTGTTTTCATTTCAACAAACTCACCAGTGTTTTTTTATATAACATTTTTCTATATAAATTAGCATATCTATTTATGGTCAAAGATGATCTACTTGATATGTTGGCATATCGATGTTATTATATTATTTTATTTTTTTGTCCAAGTCTTTATCCACATCTTCCCACCCCCCCTAGCAACAAGGGTTGCTTGTCAGTCCCCTTTTTTTGCGTCAGTAATCGTCTGATTTATAAATAGATTCAAGGAGCTGTCATCATTAAGTAACATAGTAGATGGGAAGCATTGAATATTTTACATTCATGACCTTCTAAATGAATTTTGTAACTTAGTCCCAGAAGCATTCACCTGCAGGGCACTCCCACATCATATGAAGGAATGTGCTTATCTGATTTGGAGGACACAGTCTGTGAACAAATGTCCAATGTATAACTTGATGGTTCAGATTATGGGATGTCAAGGTAATGTTTTTTTTTTACCTTGGTATCCCATAATTGTTCATATTCGCTTAGATTTGTGGACCATACTATTTTAATGTCTAGCTCAGATTATGAGCTTTCCAATAGTTGTTTACATATTATAGAGATCAGTCCTGTTGGGAGCCCAGATAAGTTATTTATAAATCCCATAATTGGATGGTTCTGTAGTTGGGGTTCCCAGCATAGATACATTTTAAATATATAAAAAGGAGTTGCCTGGTAATGTGTGTCTTTCAAATCTTGGAATATTCTAAAACCATTAGTCCATGACATCGTCAAGGTTACGGATTCCACATTTGGACCATTTGAGGGATGCAAAAGGCTGCCCTTCAGATCACAAGACATTATTGGTAAATATTGGAGTACGGACATGTCGTTTTGATTCCCAGTTACATTGTTTATCAATTTATCACCAAATAGAGATTGTGTCAACAATAATTGAACCACAGCATAGTGAGCAATAAGAGGACCAATGCATAATGTACATTGTTTAAGGGATATATCAGTGAAGACCACCTCATCCAGGGCAATAGGAGACACCATATTTCTCTCTATACTCCGCCAGTGGGGCGGAAGAATCACGTCTAAACCAGTTTAGGACGGGACTCCTACGTCTTTCCCTCTTTATAAGTTTGTTCATTTTATTCAGAATCGCTCATTTGCCATATTCATTTTGAAACACTGTATTTCACCCAAATAGCCAGAAGAGGGAGACAAGGGAGGCATTGAACTACAGAAATTCAGTCGTGGCATTATATTAATTGACAATAGATAAACTACCAGTTAAATACTAACTGGGACAGAAGAGCAGCACAAAAATGTTCCCTCTACAGGTGGCTAAGGATTTGGCCACCTCCATGTAGATGCAATTTGTCTTTTTCCCCTACCCCGCTACAAAGTTTCTCCCTGCAGGCGATCACTGAGTCCAAGGTGCTAAAGGAACTCCTGAAACTTGACCCCAAAAACCATCTGGATCAGATGGTTTAGACTCTTTTTTCTTTAAGGTTGCTGCCCCCATCATCGCCAAGCGTATTCTCTGACCTTTTTAACCTCTCTCCTCTCTGGGGTGGTTCCGATTGCATGGAAGGCAGCCACGGTCTGTCCTTTATTTAATGGGGGAGATCAAGCTGATCCTAACTGTTATTGGCCTATTTCTATTTTACCCTGTTTATCAAAAGTGTTGGAAAAACTTGTCAACAATCAACTGACTGGCTTTCTTGATGTCTCTAGTATTTTCTCTGGTATGCAATCTGGTTTCCGCTCAGGTTATGGATGTGTCACTGCAACCTTAAAGGTCCTCAATGATGTCACCATTGCCCTTAATAGTAGCACAATGTTGTGCTGCTATTTTTATTGACTTGGCCAAAGCTTTTGATACGGTTGACCATTCCATTCTTGTGGGTCGGCTAAGGAGTATTGGTGTCTCTGACGGGTCTTTGGCCTGGTTTGCTAACTACCTCTCTCAAATAGTGCAGTGTGTAAAGTCAGAACATCTGCTGTCTCAGCCACTGCCTGTCACCAAGGGAGTACCCCAAGGCTCAATCCTAGGCCCCACACTTCTCAATTTACATCAACAACAACAGCTCAGGCAGTAGGAAGCTCGCTCATCCATTTATATGCAGATGATACAGTCTTATACTCAGCTGGCCCCTCCCCGGATTTTGTGTCAAACGCACTACAACAAAGCTTTCTTAGTGTCCAACAAGCTTTCTCCACCCTAAACCTTATTCTGAACACCTCCAAAACAAAGGTCATATGGTTTGGCAAGAAGAATGCCCCTCTCCACACAGGTGTGATTACTACCTCTGAGGGTTTAGAGCTTGAGGTAGTCACCTCATACAAGTACGTGGGAGTATGGCTAGACGGTACACTATCCTTCTCTCAGCACATATCAAAGCTGCAGTCTAAAGTTAAATCTAGACTTGGTTTCCTCCATCATAATTGCTCCTCTTTCACCCCAGCTGCCAAACTAACCTTGATTCAGATGACCATCCTACCCATGCTAGATTTCGGAGACGTTATTTATAGATCGGCAGGTAAGGGTGGTCTCGGGTGGCTAGATGTTCTTTACCATTCGGCCATCAGATTTGCCACCAATGCTCCTTATAGGACACATCACTGCACTCTATACTCCTCTGTAAACTGGTCATCTCTGTATACCTGTCGCAAAACCAACTGGTTGATGCTTATTTATAAAACCCTCTTAGACCTCCCTCCCCCCTATCTGAGATATCTACAGCAGCCCTCACCCTCCACATACAACACCCGTTCTGCCAGTCACATTCTGTTAAAGGTCCCCAAAGCACACATATCCCTGGGTCGCTCCTCTTATCAGTTCGCTGGAGCTAGCGACTGGAACGAGCTGCAACAAACACTCAACAAACACCCATGTTGTGTTGCTACCATGCTGTCATGTGTTGTTGCCTTGCTCTCTTGTCTTGGGTCTCTCTTTATGTACTGTAATGTTGTGTTGTCTCTCTTGTTGTGATGTGTGTTTTGTCCTATACTTTTTATATATTTTTATATTCAATCCCTGCCCCTGTCCCCGTAGGAGGCCTTTTGGTAGGCCGTCATTGGAAATAAGAATGTACTTAACCGACTTGCCTAGTTAAATAAAGGTTAAATATTTTTTTCATAATATTATTATATCAAAGTGGCAATAAATACACATTCTAAAGGCTTTACATCATAGCATCATCTAACAATAGATTTCAGTGAAATTAAAATCTGTCAGATGAGGAAATCAAATGCATCTTATCAAACGTTTCATTTATAAAGTCAACATTTGCCAGAAAACATGTGCTGTGTGACTCCCAATGTAAATCTGAGCCTGAATTGTTGTGATGGAACTGTGTGAGAACAAGGTTGATGTCTGTAAGAAACTCAAAGTGATTGAGACACAAGAAACAGTTTTGAGATATGGACTGACTCTGTACTGTCAATGTAAAAACAACCTATTTAGAACATACATTTAATCTTATAATAAAGGTTATGTCTCTTGATGTACAGTACCAGTCAAAAGTTTGAACACACCTACTCATTCCATTCTGGAATCAAATCTTCAAAGTAGCTACCTTGACGACAGCTTTGCACACTCTTGGCATTCTCTCAACCAGCTTTGTGAGGTAGTCACCTGGAATGCATTTCAGTTAGCAGGTGTGCCTTGTTAAAAGTTCATTTGTGTAATTTCATTCCTTCTTAATGTGTTTGAGCCAAGCAGTTGTGTTGTGACAAGGTAGGGGGGTGGTATACAGAAGATAGCCCTATTTGGTAAAATACCAAGTCCATATTATGGCAAGAACAGCTCAAATAATCAAAGAGAAACGACAGTCCATCATTACTTTAAGACATGAAGGTCAGTCAATCCGGAAAATTTCAAGAACTTTGAAAGTTTCAACAAGTGCAGTCGCACAAACCATCATGAGTTATGATGAAACTGGCTCTCATGAGGACCGCCACAGGAAAGGAAGACCCAGAGTTACCTCTGCCACAGAGGATAAGCTCATTAGAGTTACCAGCCTCAGAAATGGTCAATTAACTGCCCCTCAGATTGCACCTCACAGAGTTCAAGTAACAAACACATCTCAACATCAACTGTTCAGAGGAGGCTGCGTGAATCAGACCTTCATGGTCAAATCGCTTCAAAGAAACCACTACTAAAGGACAGCAATAAGAAGAAGATACTTGCTTGGGCCAAGAAACACTAGCAATGGACATTAGACCTGTGGAAATCTGTTCTTTGATCTAGTCTAAATTTGAGATTTTTGGTTTCCAACCGCCGTGCCATCTGTTCATGCAGAGTAGGTCAACGGATGATCTCTGCATGTGTGGCTCCCAGCATGAAGCATGGAGGAGGAGGTGTGATGGTGCTTTGATGGTGACACTGTCAGTGATTTATTTTGAATTCAAGGCACACTTAACCAGCATGGCTACCACAGGATTCTGCAGCGATACGCCATCCCATCTGGGTTGTGCTTAGTGGGACTATCATTTATTTTTCAACAGGACAATGACACAAAACACACCTCCAGGCTGTGTAAGGGCTATTTGACCAAGAAGGAGAGTGATGGGATGCTGCATCAGATGACCTGGCCTCCACGATCACCCGACCTCAGCCAATTGAGATGGTTTGCGATGAGTTGGACTGCAGAGTGCAGGAAAAGCAGCCAACAAGTGCTCAGCATGTGTGAGAACACCTTCAAGACTGTTTGAAAAGCATTCCAGGTGACTACCTCATGAAGCTGGTTGAGATAATGCAAAGCTGTCATCAAGGCATGGCTACTTCGAAGAATCTAAAATATTAAATATATTTTCTATTTTATAATAAATACACTTTTTTGGTTACTACATGATTCCATGTGTTATTTCATAGTTTTGATGTCTTCACTATTATTCTACATAATAGTACAAATTAAGACAAATCTTGAATGAGTAGTGTCCAAACTTTTGACTGGTACTGTATCTAAAGGTCAACTGACTGGTACTGTATCTAAAGGTCAACTGACTGGTATTTAGGGTCGCTATGAGATGATTGTAAAACATTATGATGGTTCATAACTATATGCTCATAACTGCGTCATAATTTATCAAAACAATGATTAACTTCGTAAAAAATGAAAGGTGCATGTCAGTCACTGAGCTAAAACAGACACCTCATGTAACACTGTAACAACATACATGGATGTTTATTACATTAAAACACCATGAGGCTCACCTGCCCATGCCTCTGTCTGTGTATCTGTCTGTATCAGACACAATAGCTTCTGCTATGTTGCGTCAGGCATGGGAGGTAGGAGGATAATTAGGACCCCAGAGATGCCACTCTACCACGCAAGAAGCAATAGCAGCAGACATGCTGCAATCCCCTGCAATCCTTTCACCACTCCGTAATGCGCCCCCGTTGCCTGCCGTTGCCTAGAAACAGGGGTCAAAGACCACCATGGCTACAGATACCCTGAAAGAGTGATGCATGGGAGGTAGGAGGATAAGAGCGAGAGATGCTGAGGAAGAGAGAGAGAGTGGTGCTGATTGAGAAACAACAAGAGAGAGAATGAAAGAGGGACAATGTCATTATCTATCCTCTCTGTCATTATCTATCCTCTCTGTCAATCTCTCTCCCACTCTTGTTGTTTCTCACTCAGCACCACTCTCTCTTTTCCTCAGCATCACTCACATGAGAATGACAGCGGGAGACTACATATCTTCATCACGATCTGCTACCCAAAACAACACCTCACTGCAACAGTAGATAAAAGGTTCATTTAAGTGACTAGTTGACGTAAGGTAGGATAGAGTAGAATTGAGCATTCATTAGTGACATACAAGGAAGCCTATCCTCTAATCTGATGGATCTGTAGCTCCTTATAAGCTTCTCAGCAGAACTGCGTCTAAGAGCAACGGGGGATACATTAGGCAGTACGACTGGGTTTGGTGTGGTGCTGACTGAGTGCAACACATCAAAACACTCAACAAGAAAACATTTCACCGAAGCATCGGTCACATGAGTCACCTGCTGGGAAGCATTGCAAAGTCATGTCAGCAATTGCACACCTTTACACCATCCTGCTGGTGGCTTCATGTAGTGTGAGTGTGTGTGTCAAGGGGACATGCTAACTGATTTCTTCTCCAGGGAAGTAATTTCATCATACTTTTGTTTTTAACTCTTGTCTTACACAATGCTTGCAGTACCCTCTCTCTGAGCATGGATGCCGTCTCGAAGGGATCTTCCCTGGAAATGAGAGTGAGTAAATCTAGGAGTGAGCTCAGCTGCGAAGTGGTAGGCCACAAAAGCTCAGAGAACAGGACCACCGAGTGCTGAAGTGGGTAGCGAGTAAAAATCGTCTGTCCTCGGTTGCAACACTCACTACCGAGTTTCAACTGCCTCTGGAAGCAACGTCAGCACAATTACTGTTTGTTGGGACCTTCACAAAATGGGTTTCCATGGCTGAGCAGCCATACATAAGACTAAGATCACCATGCGCATTGCCAAGCGTCGGCTGAAGTGGTGTAAAGCTAGCCGCCAGTGGAAATGCGTTCTCTGGAGTGATGAATCACACTTGACCATCTGGCAGTCTAACGGACAAATCTGTGTTTGGCGGATGCCAGGAGAACGCTACCTGGCCGAATGCATAGTGCCAACTGTAAAGTTTGGTGGAGGTGGAATAATGTTCTGGGGCTGTTTTTCATGGTTCGGGCTAGGCCCCTTAGTTCCAGTGAACGGAAATCTTAACGCTACAGCATACAATGACATTCTAGATGATTCTGTGCTTCTAACTTTGTGGCAACAGTTTGGGGAAGGCCCTTTCCTGTTTCAGCATGACAATGCCCCAGTGCACAAAGCCAGGTCCATACAGAAATGGTTTGTCGAGATTGGTGTGGAACAAACTTGACTGGCCTGCACAGAGCCCTGCGCTCAACCCTATCGAACACCTTTGGGATGAATTGGAATGCCGATTGCGAGCCAGGCCTAATTGCCAAACATCAGTGTCCGACCCCACTAATGCTCGAGGCTGAATGGAAGCAAGTCCCCGCAGCAATGTTCCAACATCGTGTGGAAAGCCTTCCCAGAAGAGTGGAGGCTGTTATAGCAGAAAAGGGGGGACCAACTCCATATTAATGCACATGATTTTGGAATGAGATGTTTGACAAGCATGTGTCCACATACTTTTGATCATGTAGTGTAGATAGGTGACTAGGTTTATGATGTGAATTGTGGAGAATTTTTAAGGGAGTACAGTGAGTTATTCAGGAAGGTGCAACATTATACAGAAAATACAGACATGCTGGTATGGTGTAGGTTAAAACTGACATGTTTCTCTGTCACTGACTCATGCGAGTTCTATAAATTACATTTTTATCTCCAGCGTTGTGAACTTTCACTCCACTGAACACACCCCAGGTGACCACACAGTGCCTGCTTTGTAAGCACTTCACAATGCTAAGGCGGAGACAAAAAGCCTAATGGTTTTACATGTAATGGCTGTGCCAACAAAAGGCATTGAATCTAAATGTGACAAAGGGCTGGACTCAATCTGTATCACTGAAGCGTTATATATTGCATGATCGAAATTTAAAAGTAATTTCTGATTGAGCCGACATATGCAGCATTTACCGTGAACGCAGTCTCCGCTAACAGAGGAACGTTGCCTTTAAATTTCAATCACGCTTTAACGCTGAACTTCAGCGATACAGATTGAATCCAACCCAAAGTCCATATCATTAGTCATTGAAGTTATTGACATGAATTGACTTCTGTGTAATACAATGACAGACATATAGGTTTGGTTGACCCCACACAAGAGAGTCAAAGTATATACTCCTAATATTGTAGCTACACAGCAAATTGGCCAGTGTTACCTAGTGTTGATTTTCAGTGTTACATTTATAGTGTTGATTCAGGTGTTAAATTAACACAGTGGTAAATTAACCAGAGTTGAACCAAAACCACTTTCATCAACATGTTTCCCAGCATGCTCTATTGTAGATTGATTTTTAGAGATGTTTGTTTCAATATCTATGTTTTTGGATGTACATTGTTTGATGAATTAATCTTGTACCATTCAAATATAAATAACATACATTTTTCTAAACTAATCCAATCTGTTACTTGGGCTTATTGCACCCCTTATTGAAATGGTTGTACCAGTTTAGATGCTTTAGGTAGTCATAACATATTCTTCCCAAAAGTTTAGTGATGTGCATTTTAAAAGTATTTTGGATGAGTTGCATCATTTGACTCGGCTCATCATTAACCACCTAGAACACATAAAACAGTAATAGGATCTAACTCGTAATTCTATGACAAGATCCATGACAACATTGAAAAGCTCTAATGTAATGCCCAAAAAGAAAAGCTACAATTGTGTCAGATCATGACATGCACGATCAAATACATTTTTACATTGTCAAATGATTAGATAGCCTGCAAAAAAGTGTTTTTTTACATACTGCAAAAATAAGCGTGGACCAGAATGAAGCGCTCTCCCCTCTATTTACCGTTTCTGCAGTGAACAAATTCACAATCTTCAAATAATTAATTTGTAACTTTTTTGCAGAATGTGTTTAGATGAATATAGACAGTCCATTATGATTATGGTGTGAAACAAGGTTTTATTTATTAACTACGGTATGATCACAAATACCATCTGCTAATAATAGAGTTCTAAATACACCACATACCTGAATAAAGACGAACATTTCAAAACTGATACAATTCAAACACTTAAAACATTCACAATAAAAACAAGCTCCATAGGGCATGAATAAATTACATAGCTGGATCAATGAGTAAGGCATACAAAAGTACATTACATACAAGATTAAAAACTATAATAAATATAAAATCAGTGCAACAGTCACTTGAGTGTTTTGAGGTACAGTGCAGGTAACATTTGATGCCAAATCCTATTGGCCTAGGACCACCTTTGTTCTAATGGACCTAAAAACATGTGTTGCATTGCAACCAGTCAAAAGTCTAATAGAAAATGATGGAAAAACATTTATGTTCGGAGCTCTTGGACCAGAGGTGTGGCTGATGTTGAAATGCTAAGCAGATTGGCCCAGATCTTCTCTCTGTGAGACTGACTGAAGCAGTAGTCAATGGTCTGCTCTGCTTCCTGGATCCTCCTTCGGAACCGGCCTCGGTCTCGGGCTAGCTCCTCCCAGGGTCCTTTGCGAGACACATGCCTAGCGAAGGGCCAAGTACGCATCACGTGGACCTGAACAAGTGGTGAGAACCGCACCTAAAACATACAAAACAGGTGTCAGAGTCAGATAAGGTCTTCTTCAATCGCACATTATTGTAGTTAAGAATATAACAGAATGGGCAGTTTTAGTTCCATTTAAATATTCTAATCCAGTTGTGTTAAAAAGAGCATTTGACTGGAGTGTCAGACTGACTCGCACAACACCAATTAACTGGAAATGAACTCTCTGCTGACTCGTATCACATGACAGGGTTAGTCATGACAACCTCTTGTTGCTAACCAACCATAAACAAGGGCTTGGGTGAGTGCTTATGAGGCAGAAGTGTCATATTGACTGACCTCACCATAAACAATACTATAAGTGACATGACCTATTTATAATCACATACATTGGTTGTTAATACCAAGTTTTTCTGAGTAAATTAGTGGTTCTACCATCCTAACATTCAGTTCCTAATATTCAAGTAGTGTGAACTGGATTTCTTGTGTGTTCATTGTTTAGCTAATATGTCAAGTTTGAGCTATAAATAGCCCATGTTTAGTTGTGTATGTTTATATGGAGGATGTGATAGTGGTACATCATGTTTAAGGTGGTAACGCTAGAACTAGGACTATAGACTGACGGATGTAGAACACGGAGAACTATAATAACCTTTTTTAGAGGATGGATGTCCTTGTCTTCCTGTGTTACTTTAGCTTCAGGTCTCCTCCAGGGCACCAGTGTAGTAGCTGGGTGGCAATGCTGCTTCCGCGGTCTCTTGGGTAGACAAGGCTTTGTGGGCCTGGTTGTTTGGGGGTTTTTGGTCCCCCTCTGCTTAGCCTGGCCGAGTGGTGTCTCTGTGGGGCAGCTATGTGGAGTAAGTGGGTCTTTAGTGCTGAAGGCAGGTGGTTCTGTGGTTTTCGGGGATCTCTGGAAGCAGGCACGGAAGTTCAGAGGGTGGTAAAGGTTGTCGTTTTGGGAGAGGGACATCCATAGATGCTGCTCCTCATCATCCTCAGAAGAGGAATGGCCCACACTCTCCCTCTCTGTGTCAGAAGAACATGAGGTCATGACGGAGGCCCCTTCAGCCTCCTGGAAGTGTGTAAGTGTTTTGTCTGTGTGAGGGACTGAGCTGACTACAGATGCCGTGAAGCACAGGGGGTTATATGGGTCGGTGGGGCTGGTGAAGAGCTCCCAGAGCCTCTCACTCTCCTCTTTGTCCAGGTCTGCGCACGAACCTTCAGAACTGCCCCAGCTGCTTTCACTATCTGAACGGCTGCTCCAGAAGTTCACGCCACTGCAGGCCTCTTGAAGATCTTCGCCGGGCCTGCTGGATAAGTTACATTCGAGGCGGCTCCCAACACAATCTTCATTTTTTCTTTCCCCCATATTGGAGCAGCTTGAAATGCAGGCGGAGAAAGATAGAGGGTTGTAGGGGTCGCTGGAGATGGACAAGGACTCCCAAAGTGCTTTACTGTCCTCGCTGTCAAACTCACCCATGTTTCGGTCAGCCTCCTTTCCCCAGTTAAGATCCATATCATCTTCAGTGGTGTCATGTTTGGGTTTGAAGCCAAACACTTTCTCCTTGTTCTTGCAACACATTTCATCTGAGCTGGAGCTGCTGTCAGTGCTGCTCATAAACAGGTTCCAGTCACCTGGAAAGCCCAGTTTCCAGCTGGGGTGGAGTCCAAGGCAAAGTCCATCTTCGCTATCCATTGTGGCGCGGGACACAAAGTCGTCCACCAATCCGCAGCACAGCTCCTCAGCCCGTAGGCTGGACAGAAGGGACCCTGCGTGGGGATTCCCAGAGAAAGAATCACCCACGTCCCCACAGAAATTCGATAGGGGGTTAGAGCCAGCAAGCATGACACTTTCTTCACTGTCAAACAATGAGGAGAAGAGGAAGGAGTCGGCTGGATTTGATGCCGTGGTCATGTGCTGGACGTGTTGACCAGTTTCATCCGTGATTCTCAGGTGAACTTCAAACCTGAACATTTGGAAAACTGTTAAAAAGAACAAAACAAAAAGATTAGGCTCACAATAAATTCACAAAAAATGTGCCCTCTTTTTGCCCTATTAAACCAGACTATGGATTTAACAATTAACAAAAATATGACAATATTATGGCAACAGTAGTTCCAAATCCGGCATGTTACTTTGTAACGTCACTAGTACATTCGTTCTAAAACGTAAGCCACCGATATATGTTACTAAAGATAGTACAGCAGGGTTTACAAACTGGGTCTGTTGTACTGTAACAAAACTCAAGTTAGCAGTCTGACCAGGGTCACATTTACCACACATACAAAATAAACACTGAGGTTTCTGTTGCATCAAATTACCTGCCAAGAAGCTGTAGTAAATGACATGGACCAACACCCGTAGTTGTTCCCACAGTACGGTCAGTACGTGCTTGGTCCACGGTAGAAGCGCCATACCCCCGTCGCCAAACCTCTCCATCGCAGTT
This sequence comes from Oncorhynchus mykiss, assembly GCF_013265735.2. Lineage (NCBI taxonomy): Eukaryota > Metazoa > Chordata > Actinopteri > Salmoniformes > Salmonidae > Oncorhynchus > Oncorhynchus mykiss. Next base: position 10,060,132 of record NC_050570.1, read on the forward strand.
CGATGAGAACCCTTCCTAAAATCAACACTTGATGCCATTTTTTCTTGAGCGATGTCCATGATCCTCACGTATTCTGATATTCCTCGTCCAAAACAAATAGATTATTCTCCGTCGTCAGTTGTCGTACAATACGAAAAGGCTTCATTTTCACCAGAATGTATTTCTTTCCACCTATATAAAATCTCAAATGTTGATTAGTGGCGCCATATTTCCAGTCGTTCTTGTTGTAGCTAGTAGAGTGAATGTCAAACGATTGCGACACTGCCCTACTATAAACAAGTCGTGTCGTCATAACATGATGTGATTGGACAAACAAGTCGTGTCGTAAAAACATGTGATTGGACCAAGTAAGTGTCAGTTACACCCAAGTACCCCATTGTAGAAACTGCCTCTTTTAGTGACGCACTGAAAGTGCCCGTAAATTCCCGTTTACCCCTTTCGGTCAGTGTGAATTTAAATTGAAGACAGCACAATAACAAAGACAGACGCTTTCACTATCCATTTCATGCCGAAGTGTTATTCAATGGTGGGCTTCATAAAGCCAAACAAACTATTCTCAAACATTTCCTCTTCAAATAAAGACAAATTAATATTTGAATCCAAATTCTTTATTTCTCCAAAACGTGATGATTATGCCACCAGAGCAGAAGCTGTTGACGACTCACTGTAGAACAGAAACAGATGGAAATGATTAGAAATAGGAAAACACAAGTCTACTTTTATAAACCAAAAGTTTAACACAAAACCACCATGAGGAAAATACATAACTGCTTTGCATTTCAATACCCAACATTAATCCAGGAAACCACACTTTAATTTCAAGGCTTTACTTTAAAATGTGAATTGTGCAGGATGAATGGCATAGACAGTGGCTTGATACAGTAATATAATGTGATTTATCAGGGGTAAAACATTTCCCTGGCAGAGGTTTTGGGTACATACTACTTCCAGTTGGGAGCAACTACTCTCCTGGTCTTATAGTAACGGGCCAGCCTGTGGATCCTGCTCTCGGTGAGGATCAGGCGGAACTTGGCATCCTTGTCCTGCAAAGAACACCGGTACAGATATTAGCATATCTAGAAACAAAAATCTTGACAATCGATTCTTGAAGAGTGTGAACATGACTCCTCCCCACATGCAGTACAAAAACACCCGGCCAAGAAGGGAGTGTGCAGTCCATGATATGGCTCAAAATATGCTTTAATCAACATAGATAGAGTGTATACACACACACACAAAAGTATGTGGACACCCTTTCATATTAGTGGATTCAGCCACAACCGTTGCTGACAGGTGTATAAAATTAAGCACACAGCCATGCAATCTCCACAGACAAACATTGGCCTTACTGGAGAGCTCAGTGACTTTCAACGTGGCACCATCATAGGATACCACCTTTCCAACAAGTTAGTTCATTACATTTTTGCCCTGTTCGAGCTACCCGGTCGACTGTAAGCTCAGAAAAATCGTCTGTCCTCAGTTGCAACACTCACTAAACTGCCTCTGGAATCAACATCAGCGCTATAACGGTTCATCGGGAGCTTCGTATAATGGGTTTCCATGGTCAAGCAGCCGCACACAAGCCTACGATCATGCGCAATGCCAAGAGTTGGCTGCAGTGGTGTAAAGCTTGCCGCCATTGGACACTGGAAAAGCGTTGCCTGGAGTGATGAATCACGCGTCACCATCTGGAAGTTTGATGGTTGAATCTGGGTTTGGAGGATGCCAGGAGAAACCTACCTGCTCAAAAGTATAGTGCCAACTGTAAAGTTTGGTGGAGGAGGAATAATGCTCTGGGGCTGTTTTTCCATGGTTCGGGCTAGGCCCCTTAGTTCCAGTGTAGGGTAATCTTAACGCCACAGCACACAATGACATTCTAGATGATTCTGTGCTTCTAACTTTGTGGCAACAGTTTGGGGAAGGCCCTTACCTGTATCAGCATGACAATGCACAAAGCGAGGTCCATACAGAAATGGTTTGTCAAGATTGGTGTGGAAGAACTTTACTGGCCTGCACAGAGTCCTGACCTCAATACCATCAAACACCTTTGGGATGAATTGGAACGCCCCATCGACCAACATCAGTGCCCAACCTTACTAATGCTAGAGGCTGAATGGAAGCAAGTCCCCGCAGTGACGTTCCAATATCCAGGGCAGAATGTTCTAGTGACCAACTTCATATTAATGCTCATGATTTTGGAATTAGATATTTGACAAGCAAGTGTCCACATACTTTTGTTTATGTAGTGTATCTTGTGACAGAAAAACATGTTTACATCGGTTGGCCTACTTTGCCGATTGTGAGATGGGGGGTCACGACTATCGGACTATCGGATGTTAGAGTAGCTAGTGCAGCACACAATATTTGGTTCAGAGAAATAATAATGTATACAATACATTACATTAACCTGGGTATTGTTTGTTAGACTCAAAATGGGGGAAATCATTTGGAACAGAAAATGAAAAAGCTTCAGTAGTACCCGTTTCGTTTCAAAATCTATGCTTGTGTGTGCAATGAATGCAACACATGCATTCTGGTTCTTTCAAAAAAACCTGCTTGACATCTGGATACATGTCTTGTGTAGCTCATTCCCAAAAATGTGTCCCTTTTCTCTTCCATAGACGTAGGCAAGAGCACCATCTAGTAGTTTCTACCCCATAACGTTCACTTCTATCAGATCGATAGAGTGACTTGAAGGGACAGCTATCTGAATACAATGCAACATAAGTAAAAACAAACCTACAAACCCTTGTAGTAAAAACTGATCGGTCATGACTAGATTTCACCCATCAATTCAAACGTTTTCAAATACAACAAGTATGTTCACCTTACTGTGAAATCAAGCCATATTTGATCAGCCATTAGCCTACAAGGAAGGACACTTTAATGTTATGTGAGCCTGCTCACCTTTCTGTTCCTCTCCAGATGCTTCCTGACAGCCACAGCCTTCTTGATGAGGTGATACAGGTCCTCTGGGAGGTCTGGGGCCAGGCCCTTGGTCTTGAGGATCCTCAAAATCTTGTTGCCGGTGACAAAGCGCACCTGGGCCACACCGTGGGAGTCCCTTAGAATGACACCTGGACACAGAGGGGGAGGAAGGAAAGGTCAGTCAACTGGACAGTCAAGAGAAATGACCTATATCAAGGCTGGATGCCTGTCTGGCATAACAATGGCGTCTGCCTATGAAGAAACAGACAGGCACCGGAGCTAGACAAAATCCAGCTTAACAAATAGATATTAATCGCTCTCATTCATGGACTGTCTGCTAGAGGAACATTTTTGCTGTTACTAACATGAATACTTAGTATTGATAGATTTTATATTGAACAAAAATATAAAAACGCAACATGCATGTTTCATGAGATGCCATTATTTTTTAATTTAAAAAAAATCAGCATAAAAAGGTGTGGCATATCAAGAAACTGATTAAACAGCACGATCATTACACAGGTGCACCTTGTGCTGGGGACAATAAAAGGCCACTAAAATGTGCAATTTTGACACAACACAATGCCACAGATGTCTCAAGTTTTGATGTAGTGTGCAATTGGCAAGCTGACTGAAGAGCTGCTGCCAGAGAATTGAATAATAATGTCTCTACCATAAGCTGCCTACAACATCATTTTAGAGAATTTGGCAGTACATCCAACCGGAGACTACGTGTAACCATGCCAGCTAAAGACCTTCACATCCAGCTTCTTCACTTGTGGGATCATGAGACCAGCCACCCGGACAGCTAATGAAATTGTGGCTTTGCACAACTGAATAATTTAGTTACAAATCATCAGGAACTGACTCAAGGGAGCTTATCTGTGTGCTCGTCATCCACACTGACTGCAGTTTGGCGTCGTAACAGACTTCAGTGGACAAATGCTCACCTTCGATGGCCACTGGCACTCGGGAGAAGTGTGCTCTTCATGGACGAATCCCGGTTTCAACTGTACCAGGAAGATGGCAGACTGCGTGTATGGAGTCATGTGGGCGAGTGGTTTGCAGATGTCAATGATTGAACAGAGTGCCCCATGGTGGTGGTGGGGTTATGGTATGGGCAAGCATAAGCTATGGACAACGAACATAATTGTATTTTATCGACGGCAATTTGAATGCAGCGACACCGTGATGAGATCCTGAGGCCCATTGACGCGCCATTCATCCCCCACCACCACTTCAGTTCAGCATGATAATACATGGCCTCATGTCGCAAGGATCTGTACACAATTCCTGGAAGTTGAAAATGTCCCATTCCTGCATACTCACCTGACATGTCACACATTGAGCATGTGGGGGATGCCCTGGATCGACATGTACCATGGCATGTTGCAGTTCCCGCCAATATGCAGCAACTTCGTACAGCCATTGAAGAGGAGTGCTACAACATTCCACAGGCCAGAATCAACATCCCGATCAACTCTATGTGAAGGAGACTGGTTTTCTGATCCAGGCATCTGTGACCAACAGATGCATATCTGTATATTCCCAGTCATGTGAAATCCATATAAAAGGCCCTAATGAATTTATTTAAATTGACTGTAATATGAATTGTAAGCTGTTGCGTTTATATTTTTTTGTTCAGTGTATTTGCTAGTAAAAAAAATTATATTTTAAAAACATGACAGGGATATCACAAAAAAGTCTGACGTATTACCAGTGTGGTCCCAGAACTGGATTAGATTAGTTTTTCTTTTAATGAGTCCCATAGCGCGGTGCACGTTGGCCCAGCGTCGCCCGGGTTTGGCCGTCATTGTAAATAAGAATTTGTTCTTAACTGACTTGCCTAGTTAAATACAGGTTAAAATATAAATATATTTCTATATTTGTAACTACATTATGATCAACATGGGCTTTGAGTTGATGTGATCATTTGTTCCACAACAGCGCCGGTATATAAAAAGGGTTTTTAGATACTCTTGAATATATTAAGAGTCTCTGGTGCTGTATTGGTAGACATCTCTAATATAAGTAAAATAATAATAGTACCTGGGGGCTGAGTCTATAGATAATAACTCTATAGAACAGACAAAGCTGAGTTAATATGACAATTCTCTACAGATAACCAGCCCAGCTGATATTCAGTTAAAGACCCACTATGCAGAAATCGCTCCTCCATTTCCTGGTTGCTAAAATTAAAATAGTTTGCGACAAAATAAGCAAGTATAGTGTTGAGAATCATTGTACCATCGAAATCGCTGGGAAATATATATTTTCCATTACGAAAAAGATTGTATTTTCAGCTATTTGAAGCCAACGTACAAAACCAAAGGACGCTGAATAGAAATTGCGCACTTGGAACCAATCTACTGCTTCTTAAGACTTGCTTTCAATGACAGATCTGTAACTCATTTCTATATGAATTTGGTCATGTCCCCCAAAAAGTTACACACTGCAGCTTTAAGAGTGATTAACACAATGCTTAGCATATTTATACATTTCCCCTTTCTGTATGCATGATTTCCAGTGTTCTTACTGTAAGAGTTGCTCTGGATAAGAGCGTCTGCTAAATGACTTGAACGTAAATGTTTGTACAAAATGTTCTCTAACCTAATTAGAATATAAAGCACCTGTCTCCAAGAGCCCAGTTAGACATTTTATGTAATTCTGTGCTGGAGGTGTTCTCCTTGAATTAAACCAGATTGATAATATCAATACAAAAATCAATGACAGCTCTACTTCTGTTAATTCCTATTACACTGTGGAGTACTTAACCTTACCAATCTGAGAGGGGGTCAATCCCTTTTTGGCCAGCTTGAAGATCTGTTCCTTGACATCATCAGAGGCCAGCTTCAGCCACTGTAAGAGAAGACCATAAGAGTATTACGGCCGATGATCACCTCACACAACCCAAACTCAAAACGGATATGAAAATGTTCCTCAATCCAGGACTTGAGTCAGAAAAGGCTATTCCCGATTATTATTTTAAATAAAATGTAGCAAAACACATTTAGTTTATTCATAAAAAACAGCTTTCCATCTCCAAGCTAATGCTAAAGCAGGCCAATGGAATCCAAAGTGTGACACATATTGTTGGGATGAAAAGCTGCCGTAGGAGTCTTGGAATACAATGGGCAGGCTGCTTTAGCTACCTAGCTTGCAGTTGGAATGCAGCGTAAAAAAAAAAGAAAAAGAACTAGGCATATTTTTTATAATTTATTTGCCGCTTTTTGTTGCACTGTTCTAAAGCATTTTGCAACAATGCACGACTATTGAATAACCCCCGGGACTGAGGAACCTTTTCATATCCATTTGGAGTCAGTGTCCAGCGAGCAGATCAGGAAATGACGACAGTAACACCTAGCCACACTAACCAGGTATGTGGTGTTCGCACACACAGTTACATATTGCTATTGGCTACATACTCACCAAATACAGATGCATTTCAACCAAACTTAACTTGTCGATACTTCATTCTAGTTTTGGAAAGTGGCTTAAACTCCTGTGGCTAGCTGCCCATGATAACCAGGCAATCAGAAGATCCTCTGAGTCATTTCATGATTTTTTTTTGCACCATGCACAAATTACATTTTAGTAATTTAGAAGATGGGCTTATCCAGAGTGACATACAAAAGCAATTAGAGTTCTGCGCCTTGCTCAAGGGCACAATGACAGATCTTTCACCTTCTCGGGTCTGAGATTCCAACAAGAAACCTTTCGGTTTCTTGCCTAACACTCTTAACCGCTAGACTACCTGCTGCCCCCCCAAAAAACACTGCCATCGTCTTTCCCAAATATCATCTCGTTGATCAAGAGGAGCAGGTAACGACTCATAATCCAAGTAGCACTGTGACATGCAGTACTTTGGGTTGGGCTCATTTGTGGCTCACCATAACGAAACGTTGTCACAGAAAACACTCTGCAACTTGACATAAAAGCGGTTGAGTTCCGTTATGTTCTTAAACAGTAGTTGTAGTTAATCGGCATCGCTCTGCTGCCCTGCTTCAAAATAATTAACTGCCACGAAACTAAAACTGCCACGAAACTAGAACTAAAACCTTTTTACGTCATGTTTCAAAGCAAATGGAGTAAACGGTTTCCATTGTAAAACGTTATGCTACGGTGTGCCACGAATGAATACACCAACCTTGATCTATGAGAAGAGATGGCGAGAATTCAGAAAGTATCGCAAAGTTCAAATCTGATTAAATTGGACTGCAACAGGTAGGTGTCACCTTCTTACTTACCCGTCTTATGTAGATAGTAGACACTAGTTGCCTACATCCACTGGTATAGTAAACAGCAGACCAATATTGACCCAACAATATTGATGAACCGTTATACTTACAGTGGGGACACTTCGCCTGTAAGGCAACGCCGACTGGGACAAGCCCTTTCTGCAACAACAATTATGTTAAATGTATAAGTAAACTGTGACTGTAAAAAAAAAAGTTGCAAAGAAGTTGAGTGCGGTGCAATTCATTGGCTACAAAATAAATGAACCAACTGACGTGGCAATAGCGAGATAGCTAAATCTGTCAAATACTAACTAACCAATGGATCTATTTTAGACAATACGACAAAAAAAAATGTAACCAGGGCGTAGGCCTGACTAACTCATTAATAAACCAGTGATACAAATTGCGTTGTGGATAATTTAGCTTGTCAACTTTACATCCGACATGATTATGAAAGCAGTGAAGTTTGTTGGCTAACTAACATAAGCTAGTTGCCGCTAGCCTATTGCTGGGTAGCTTGTTCAAACCAATTAATTGGAACTGGGGATATTTCGACGTTTCAATGTGGATGTCATGTGTACACAATACTTTCCCATTGTATAAATGGTAAATACATGTAATTTAGACACTTTAGTACCTAGAAAATAAAGCTTACCCTGGAGCGTGCATGCGACCCATAATGGCGGTAGAGGAAGAGAGCCGACTGAAAGGACTACTTTGTGTCTGTGTGGGGAAATGACGTCAGATGTTCTTGAGTAGATAGCCACAATCCTGAATTTCATAATAGATATTGGATTTCAAGTAAAAATATGTTGCATTTAGGGACAGATTTCAAATATTTATTTTTGTCAATAACGACAACCAAAAACACTGTATTCTTACAACTCTTCCATAAGTTTATACAACTGTAACCCCTGGCTTTTTATCCTTGTTTAACATTTTCTTTTAGGAACTTTAACTTTTTAAAGTCAATTATTGTGATTTAAATTGTTTGTTTTTTAAACTTTAAATGCTATTTTATGTTTTTTTCATAAAAATATACATGTCTTACGTTAAAAAAAAAATATATAATTTAAAAAAAAACTTTACATTTTTTCATTCCTGCATTTCTTTCTCAGCTAAATGAACCGCAGCACCGCAACTTGTTTAGCTGTAAAGCTGAGGGATGGAGCTGGAGGTAGATCCACTCTCAAATCAACCCTATTTTTGGTCAGATGAGTAGTATAATTTTATTTTTGGGCTGTAATATGGAAAGAATGCTTGTCTATCTATACTCAACAAAAATATAAACATGTTTCATGAGCTGAAATAAAAGATCCCAGACATTTCCCATAAGCCAAAAAAGCTTACTTCTCTCAAATGTTGTGCACAAATTTGTTTTATATCCCTGTTATTGAGCATTTCACCTTTCCCAAGATATTGCATCCCCCTGACAGGTGTGGCACATCAAGAAGCTGATTAAACAGCATGAGTATTACACATGTGCACCTTGTGCTGGGGACAATAAAAGGCCACTCTAAAATGCACAGTTTTGCCACACAACACAATGCCACAGATGTCTCGAGGGAGCGTGCGATTGACATGCTGACTGCAGGAATGTCCAGCAGAACAGTTGCCAGAGAATGTTAATTTCACTACCATAAGCCGCCTCCAACGTCGTTTTAGAGAATTTGTCAGTACGTCCAACCGGCCTCACAACCGCAGATCACGTGTAACCACGCCAGTCCAGGAATTCCACATCCAGCTTCTTCACATCCGGGATTGTCTGAGACCAGCCACCGGACAGCTGATCAAACTGTGTTCGCACAAACTGTCAGAAACCAGCTCAGGGAAGCTCATCAGATTTCTGCACACAATTCCTGGAAGCTGAAAATGTCCCAGTTCTTCCATGGCCTGCATACTCACCAGACATGTTGCCACCCATTGAGCATGTTTGGGATACTCTGGAATGAAGGGTACAACAGCGTGTTTCAGTTCCCTCCAATATCCAGCAACTTTGCACAGCCATTGAAGGAGTGGGACAACATTCCACAGGCCACAATCAACATCCGGGTCAACTCTATGTGAAGGAGATGTATCACGCTGCATGATGCAAATGGTGGTCACAGCAGATACTGGATTTCTTAACCACGCCGCTACTTTAAAAAAAAGAAGGTATCTGTGACTAACAGATGCATATCTTTATTCCCCGTCATGTGAAATCCATAGCTTTGGACCTAAGGAATTTATTTCAATTGACTTTCCTTATAAATCTTAAATGGTTGCATATTGCATTTATATTTTTGTTCAGTTTAATAAAATGTTTTAGGCCAGTGGGCCTGTCTAATTTAGGTTTTTACTGCAAAATGAGAATTGTCTGGCTAATAATGGGGGCAGAGGAAAGAAAATGGTCCGATGTGTTAAATGCCAGGGCCGATTTCTGATCCCAGTCTGCCCGACTCCAATGCATTACATTGATTGATTGGAGTCATTGAATCCCTCTTGGATTACCCGAGGGGAATTGATCAAAGCTTTAAACAATTGACTGGAGTAAATTGTATCCAAAAACAATTGATCCTGGATTGCAATACAGTTTTGAAAACCTTGAACACTCAACTTAAATATAATTTAAAGAAATTGACAAATACAAAAAGGTACACTTACTGTTAGCTGTTTTAGCACCGATTTCCACTGAGGTTTTGTGGAACAGCTTCGAGCCAACATTTTTTCTGAGTTCCCTCCCAAGTTTCCATAGTTCAGGTAAATGTGCCATGCAAAAAAATACCTCTGTGGGAATCTGTTAAAAACGACACACATTAAGGCTGCAATTAGACAGGCAGGACTATAGTGCGCTGTGGTTAACGCTTCGAATGAGAACCCAAGGGTTGCCTGGCCCTTTAAATCCCCAAGAGATAATCAGGTGCATTGAAATACTAGCCCAACATTGCAGGCGTTAAAGAAATGGCTGAAAATACAGGGGGTGCAGATCAGGGTGCCTATATGAGAATTCATCGAGTGGGTAACCCTACCATCCGTTCTATTGGCCAATGTGCAATCACTGGAGAATAAACTGGATGAGCTCCGTTCAAGACTATCCTACGCGTCACACAGTTGTGGCTGAACGACAACACGGATAATATACATCACCAGGACAGAACAGCTACGTCCGGTAAGACGAAGGGTAGGGGTGTTTGTCTACTTGCGAATAACAGGTGTCTAATATTAAATTAGTCTTGGTGCATTGCACGCCTGAGGTAGAGTACCTCAAGATAAGCTGTAGATCACACTGTATATTTTTCGTAGACATCTATTTACCACCACAAACCGACGGTGGCACTAAGACGGCACCGAAGAAGCAGTATAAGCAAACAAGAAAATGCTCATCAACCAACAAGATAATTGAAAAAAAAAAGTTTTAAAAAAATGCTTATTTTATTTCATAATATACACCATTTAAAACAGCCAAACTTTCTTCACAACAGTATTCAGTTGGTAAGAGACAGACATTCAGTAAATACTAGGATTAGTTTGTGCACCATCTATATATTATCCAGACAGAAAAGAGAAATAGGCAAAATAACATTTAGATTTAGAGCAATAAAGAAATTGAATAATTTATCTGAGCAAACCAGAAACCTTTCAATATATAAATTCAAATAAATACATAGGAAAGTTGTGCTGGACTATGGTAGATAAAGAATCAATCTATCTTTTTAGACTGTTAAGAGTATTTATCTGGTCAATATGCCCGTGTATTATGTCTGTTTGTAACAGTGTATTATGTCTGTTTGTAACAGTGTGTTATGTGAAAATGTGATTGTACTATAAATTGTATTTTAATGTTTGAAGGTCTCTGGAAGATTAGTCCAAATGAGGACTAAAAAGCGATCCTAATAAAAATAAATTCAAGTAGCGATGCTCCTAGTGGCCAGGGACTTTAATGCAGGCAAACTTAAATCAGTTTGACCTCATTTCTACCAGCATGTCACAAAACTCTTGACCACCTTTACTCGGCACACAGAGATGGGTACAAAGCTCTCCCTCGCCCCCCATTTTTCAAATTTAGCCATAATTGTATTCTCAAAAACTAAAGCAGGAAGTACCAGTGACTCGCTCAATACGGAAGTGGTGAGATGATGCGGATGCCACGCTTAAGGACTGTTTTGCTAGCACAGACTGGAATATGTTTTGGGATTCATCCAAGGGCATGAGGAGTATACCACCTCAGTCATCGGCTTCATCAATAAGTGCATCGATGACGTAATACCCCAACCAGAAGCCATGGATTACAGGCAACATCCACACCAAGCTAAAAGGCTAGAGCTGCCGCTTTCAAGGAGCGGGACACTAATCCAGACGCTTATAAGAAACCCTGCTATGTACTCAGATGAACAATCAAACATCAATACAGGACTAAGATTGAATCCTACTACACTGGCTCTGACACTCGTCAGATGTGGCAGGGCTTGCAAACTATTACAGACTACAAAGGGAAACCCAGCCGTGAGCTGCCCAGTGATTCGAGCCTATCAGATTGGCAAAATGACTTATGCTCGCTTTGAGGCAAGCAGCACTGAAGCATGCATGAGAACACCAGCTGTTCCGGACAACTTTGTGATCGTGCTCTCCGTAGCTGATGTGAGCAAGACCTTTAAACAGGTCAACATTCACAAGGCCGCAGGGCCAGAAGGATTACCAGGATGTGTACCCAGAGCATGTGTGGCACAACCGGCAAGTGTCTTCATTGACATTTTCAACCTCTTCCTGACCGAGTCTAATTCCTACCACCATAGTCCCTGTGCCCAAGAAAGCAAAGGTAGCCAGACCCACTCCAATTAGCATACCGCACCAACAGATTCAGAGGATGCAATCTCAATCACACTCCCCTTTCCCAAATGGACAAAAGGAACACCTACGTGAGAATGCTGTTCCTTGAGTACAGCTCAGCATTCAATACCATAGTGCCCACAAAGCTCATCACTAAGCTAAGGACCCTGGGACTAAACACCTCCCTCTACAACTGGATCCTGGACTTCCTGATAGGCCGCCCCCAGGTGCTAAGTGTAGGCAACAACACATCTGCCACGCTGATTCTTAACACGGGGGCCCCTCAGGGGTGCGTGCTTGGTCCTGCCCTGTACTCCCTGTTCACCCACGACTGCGTGGCCAAGCACGACTCAAACACTATCATTAAGTTTGCTGACCAACACAACTGTGGTAGGCCTGATCACCGACAACGATGAGACAGCCCATAGGGAGGAGGTCAGAGACCTGGCAGTGTGGTGCCAGGACAACCTCTCCTTCAATGTGAGCAAGACAAAGGAGATGATCGTGGACTACAGGAAAAGGAGGGACGAACACGTCCACGACTCCAGTCACCCAAGTCATAGACTGTTCTCTCTGCTACCGCATGGCAAGCAGTACCGGAGTGCCAAGTCTAGGTCCAAAAGTTTCCTTACCTTCTACCCCCAAGCCATAAGACTTAACAATTAATCAAATGGCCACCCGGACTATTTGCATTGACCCCCCACCCCCTTTGTTTTTACACTGCTGCTACTCACTGTTTTATCTATGCATAGTCATTTTACCCTTACCTACAGTCGGAAGTTTACATACACTTAGGTTGGAATCATTAAAACTCATTTTTCAACCACTCCACAAATTTCTTGTTAACAAACTAAAGTTTTGGCAAGTTGGTTAGGACATCTATTTTGTGCATGACAAGTAATTTTTCCAACAATCGTTTACAGACGGATTATTTCACTTATAATTCACTGTGTCACAATCCCAGTGGGTCAGAAGTTTACATACAGTAAGTTGACTGTGCCTTTTAAACAGCTTGGAAAATTCCAGAAAATTATGCAATGGCTTTAGAAGCTTCTGGTAGGCTAATTGACATACAGTGCCTTGCGAAAGTATTCGGCCCCCTTGAACTTTGCGACCTTTTGCCACATTTCAGGCTTCAAACATAAAGATATAAAACTGTATTTTTTTGTGAAGAATCAACAACAAGTGGGACACAATCATGAAGTGGAACGACATTTATTGGATATTTCAAACTTTTTTAACAAATCAAAAACTGAAAAATTGGGCGTGCAACATTATTCAGCCCCCTTAAGTTAATACTTTGTAGCGCCACCTTTTGCTGCGATTACAGCTGTAAGTCGCTTGGGGTATGTCTCTATCAGTTTTGCACATCGAGAGACTGACATTTTTTCCCATTCCTCCTTGCAAAACAGCTCGAGCTCAGTGAGGTTGGATGGAGAGCATTTGTGAACAGCAGTTTTCAGTTCTTTCCACAGATTCTCGATTGGATTCAGGTCTGGACTTTGACTTGGCCATTCTAACACCTGGATATGTTTATTTTTGAACCATTCCATTGTAGATTTTGCTTTATGTTTTGGATCATTGTCTTGTTGGAAGACAACTCTCCGTCCCAGTCTCAGGTCTTTTGCAGACTCCATCAGGTTTTCTTCCAGAATGGTCCTGTATTTGGCTCCATCCATCTTCCCATCAATTTTAAACATCTTCCCTGTCCCTGCTGAAGAAAAGCAGGCCCAAACCATGATGCTGCCACCACCATGTTTGACAGTGGGGATGGTGTGTTCAGCTGTGTTGCTTTTACGCCAAACATAACGTTTTGCATTGTTGCCAAAAAGTTCAATTTTGGTTTCATCTGACCAGAGCACCTTCTTCCACATGTTTGGTGTGGCAAACTTTAAACAACACTTTTTATGGATATCTTTAAGAAATGGCTTTCTTCTTGCCACTCTTCAATAAAGGCCCGATTTGTGCAATATACGACTGATTGTTGTCCTATGGACAGAGTCTCCCACCTCAGCTGTAGATCTCTGCAGTTCATCCAGAGTGATCATGGGCCTCTTGGCTGCATCTCTGATCAGTCTTCTCCTTGTATGAGCTGAAAGTTTAGAGGGACAGCCAGGTCTTGGTAGATTTGCAGTGGTCTGATACTCCTTCCATTTTAATATTATCGCTTGCACAGTGCTCCTTGGGATGTTTAACGCTTGGGAAATCTTTTTGTATCCAAATCCGGCTTTAAACTTCTTCACAACAGTATCTCGGACCTGCCTGGTGTGTTCCTTGTTCTTCATGATGCTCTCTGCGCTTTTGACGGACCTCTGAGACTATCACAGTGCAGGTGCATTTATACGGAGACTTGATTACACACAGGTGGGTTGTATTTATCATCATTAGTCATTTAGGTCAACATTGGATCATTCAGAGATCCTCACTGAACTTCTGGAGTTTGCTGCACTGAAAGTAAAGGGGCTGAATAATTTTGCACGCCCAATTTTTCAGTTTTTGATTTGTTAAAAAAGTTTGAAATATCCAATAAATGCCGTTCCACTTCATGATTGTGTCCCACTTGTTGTTGATTCTTCACAAAAAAAATAGTTTTATATCTTTATGTTTGAAGCCTGAAATGTGGCAAAAGGTCACAAAGTTCAAGGGGGCCGAATACTTTCGCAAGGCACTGTAATTTGAGTCAATTGGAGGTGTACCTCCGGATTTATTTCAAGGCCTACCTTCAAACTCAGCCCCTCTTTGCTTGACATCATGGGAAAATCAAAAGAAATCAGTCAAGACCTCAGATTTTTCTTTTGTAGAAAACAAGTCTGGTTCATCCTTAGGAGCAATTTCCAAACACCTGAAGGTACCGCATTCATCTGTACAAACAATAGTACACAAATATAAACACCATGGGACCACACATTCACCATACAGCTCAGGAAGGAGACGTGTTCGTTCTGTCTCCTAGAGATGAACGTACTTTTGTACGAAAAGTGCAAATCAATCCCAGAACAGCAAAGGACCTTGTGAAGATGCTGGAGGAAACAGGTACAAAAGTATCTATATCCACAGTATAACGAGTCCTATATTGCCCTAAAAGCCTACTCAACGCAGAAGAAGCCACTGCTCCAAAACTGCCATAAAAAAGCCAGACTACGGTTTGCAACTGCACATGGGGACAAAGATCGTACTTTTTGGAGAAATGTCCTCTGGTCTGATGAAACAAAAATAGAACTGTTTGGCCATAATGATCATCGTTATGTTTGGAGGAAAAAGGGTGAGGCTTGCAAGCCGAATAACACTATCCCAACCGCGAAGCACGGGGGTGGCAGCATCATGTTGTGGGGGTGCTTTGCTGCAGGAGGGACTGGTGCACTTCACAAAATAGATGGCAACATGAGGACGGAAAATGTTGTGGATATATTTAAACACCTCAAGACATCAGTCAGGAAGTTAAAGCTTGGTCGCAAATGGGTCTTCCAAATGGACAATGACCCAAAGCACACTTCCAAAGTTGTGGCAAAATGGCTTTAAGGACAACAAAGTCAAGGTATTGGAGTGGACATCAAAGCCCTGACCTCAATCCTATAGGACATTTGTGGGCAGAACGGAAAAGGCGTGTGTGAGCAAGGAGGCCTACAAACCTGACTCCGTTACACCAGCTCTGTCAGGAGGAATGGGCCAAAATTCACCCAATTTATTGTGGGAAGCTTGTGGAAGGCCACCCGAAACGTTTGCCTCAAGTTGAACAATTTAAAAGTCAATGCTACCAAATACTAATTGAGTGTATGTAAACTTCTGACCCACTGGGAATGTGATGAAAGAAATAAAAGCTGAAATAAATCACTCTACTATTATTCTGACATTTCACATTCTTAAAATAAAGTGGTGATCCTAACTGACCTAAAACAGAGCATGTTTACTTGGATTAAATTTCAGGAATTGTGAAAAACTGAATGTGGAGGAGTTAAAATGGAGTGTCGCCTTGCTAACATCTAAAAGTAGAAGTCACAGGCTTTTTTAATTTCCCCTGAAAAACGGGACATCCGGTTGAATGGGCTATGGAAATATAGACCTTTCTCTCAATGAGAGTCAATATCACAGATTATATTGGCCCTTATCCAAAAGAAATCATAAAAAACAATGTCACAATCTTTGTTCAAAAAACATTTAATTTGCTTTAGGAAAGAGGGATTACAGTACACACCGATTCATTCGGGTTAAGGTAACCAATTAAGAATAAATAACTGGCCATGTTAATAGAAACTCATACAGTCATTAAAATAGGAGATCAAGTCGCTCATCATAATTGTCTTTGTTGACATTCTCTTGAAAACCCCTCCTGGATGAATTCATTATTTCATCTTTAGGTTTGTAAGCAGCTCAGAGGAAGCAGTGTATCTCCTGACCTGGATGGCGTTCCCTTTTTTTGTCCAGTTACCTCGAGCACAAGTTTACGATCAGTTTACCCCACTCTAAATTCTACCCTTAAAACCAATAAGAGGTGAAATAAAAACTGGCATTGGATCAGCGTTGAGGCAACTTGTCTTCCCCAAAAGTGTGCCGTGAAAAGTCAAGTTTTTACCATATTAAATATATGGTAGTGTGCATACAAGTGGGAGGTGACCGTTCCAACACCTTCTGATGCTTGTCCACAACCCTGCTCACACTGAGAACTGTTGACATTATTTGACAGAATATATTTATTTTTTTCAATTGGAATATCAATTTTTTTAAATAAAATACATTGCAATAAGCTAAAGTGGAGTGTATAAGAGATTGTGAACACAAACAAGGCACCATGATCAGTTCCCCTTTGGGAGAGTGGTTTGCCATCATCAGTTCTTTTGGCATGTGATTGGGAAACACAAGAACACTCTTTCCTGGAGTCTGGTTTGTGATGGGCACATTCCCAGACGTTCTCAGCTAGTTTAGCAGGAAACCAGACGCTTCCTATTTGTTTACGTATAATTATTATTTTGTTGTAAAAATGAGCCACTATAAAAATTTTAAAAAAAAAAGTGTCAATCTATATATACTCTTCTGAAGGTAAGATGTTTTGGTCCTCGAATGTCAAAATGTACAAAACATTACAGCTCTCGTGTTATAGTTTAGGACAAACTAAATAAGTGGAGATTGTAGCAAACAATGAGAAAAAACCTTGATTAGTGAGGGGGAGAGAGAGAATGGCCCCACCCAGAATAAACCCCTAGCCCCCATCTATCTAGGCACTTGTGTAGAGCTGAAAGGTCGGTGCTACAACCATATTGCTTATCATTCTTTGATATCTAACAAAAGGGTTAAGGGGCTAGGGGTGGTTTCTGGACAGGGCCTAAAGGGGTAAGGGGTGGTTTCTGGACAGGGCCTAAAGGGGCTAGGGGTGGTTTCTGGACAGGGCCTAAAGGGGCTAGGGGTGGTTTCTGGACAGGTCCTAAAGGGGCTAGGGGTGGTTTCTGGACAGGGTCTTGAGCTTGAGGAGGAAGGGGGAGGATTTGAGGCATCACCCTGGGGTGTTCCGCTGCCTGTAATAGGTGTATCTCGAGTTTTCTTGATAAGCAGCGTTTTTCTCAGGTGGAGTCATCTAGAAGTAGGGCACGGCAGTCAGCTTGTACCACTTGATCGTCTCCTTGCTGAGGTCGAAGTCTTTGAGTGTGAGCGTGACGCCGCCTAGGTAGCAGTTCTCTCTCAGCGACTCGGCACTGAGCACGCTCAGTTGTAGCTCCCGCAGCCCCAGGGTCTCCTTGCTGTAGCCACTGTACACCAGCTGAGGAGGTGGAGGTAGTCAGACTAGTTAGCAGCAGTTTGTATAAGTTAGATCAGTCACACAAGCAGATCAGGAGAACAGTGGCAGGGTAGCCTAATGGTTAGAGCGTTGGACTAGTAACCGGAAGGTTAATAGTTCAAACCCCCGAGCTGACAAGGTACAAATCTGTCGTTCTGCCCCTGAACAGGTAGTTAACCCACTGTTCCCAGGCCGTCATTGTAAATAAGAATTTGTTCTTAACTGACTTGCCTAGTTAAATAAAGGTAAAATAAATTTAAAAAAGTGACACAGCAGGTCAGGACACAAAGTCGTGACAAGTATGACAATTTGCTACAGGGCCCTAATGGAAATGACCAACATGCTACACCGATTTCACTCACCATTTCGTTGAAAGTGGGATTCCTGGTCTTCCTGGATATCTTTGTTTTGCGCTTGGAGGTTTTGTGGGGGTCTGGGAGCAGGTAGGTTTTCACATAGGGGTTAGGGTCTGTCCCCTCCTCAGATACCTATGAGCAGTTAGTTAGTGGAGCATTAGCTAAGGCCAAACTGAGGATTCACGTTCGTAATTCAATCCAATACAACTTTATTCATCCCATCAGGGGCAAATAAATGTCCCTTGAGATATGTTTAATGGTAAATGAACCACCACGCTGCCTTAGCCCCATCTGTAAGGCTGAGGATAAACAGTATAAATTCATTATAAAAATGCTAAAAGTTTTGAGTGGTGCGCTAGTTAGGATTGGGCCCTGTGAGCCACTGTACTCACCAGGTCCCGGATGTGCATGACCATGATAAAGAGTGTGCTGTTCCTGTAGGACACGGACAGCTTCACCTCCCCCTCCACTCTGCCGGAGGTGGGACTCAACGGTGGCTTATCTGCAGAACAAATCCCTCGTTAAAAACTGTAGTGGCGACAATGGTCATACATAGAGAGCGTGGGCTCAGGTTTACCTGGTGCTCTGGCCGTCGTCTCCAATCCTTCCGTCTTGTCGTCTCTCGCGATCGGATGGAAGAATGTGTAGATAAGATCACACTGATAGAGAGAAAATGATCAGTGAAAATTGAGTGCGTTGGGCTTTTTACGTGTGTGTGTGTGTGTGTGTGTGTGTGTGGATGGATGGATGTGGTGGTTAGGTGGGTGGATGGTAAGGTGGGTGTGTGTGTGTGTGTGGATGGATAGATGGATGTGGTGGTTAGATGGTAAGGTGGGTGGGTGTGTGTGTGTGTGTAAGTCACCTGTGTGACCTCTGTGGAACTCCTCAACAGGTTTTGAACATAACCGTTGAGCTCAATCTTCCTCTTGGCCGCCACGTCCTTGATGTGGGTACGGCCCAGCACCATCCTATTAGGGAACCTAGGGAGGAGATGGGGAAAGATTAGTGCACTAACAAGAAGGGTGCATCTGTAGTACAAGTGGGAGCTCCCTTTGGTGTATCTCCCACTTTGGCTTTCTAAGGTCCAATAAGGCAGACTTTCAACCTTCTCCACATGTGTGTCTGTCAGTTTGTGTGTGTCTGTGTGTACCCTGGCAGCTTCCACAGAGGGAAGAGGATGCAGAGCTTGTTGTGGAGCTCCTGGAACTCATCGAAGGTGCGGAAGAGAAACTGGGCCTCGCTCTGCCCCTCGCGCAGGAGCCTCACCACATACGTCTACAGGAGGGGGAGGGAGCGGAGGGGGAGGAGGAAGAGGAGGAATTTGAGCTCATCTTAGTCAGAATTCCATTAATGTTGTGACTTCTCTATATAGTTTGATTTACACAAAGAACTCTGTATGCCAGATATGTGTTCTTCTGGCATCCTATAGGAAAACTAGGCCCTGTCAGTGAAGGAACAGTGAGACCATGGTATATGAAAACACATCAGTAGACATGAATATATGTACGTCTCTGGTTGGAGACTCACGTAGTGCTTGTCGGGGTTGTATCTCTTCTGGAAGGAGAAGATGGAGGCATCGCGGATGCGCCCCTCCTGCTTCAGCGTGTAGGTCTTGGGGGAGAAGGACAGAATGGGCTCGTCGTTGGACGGTAGGCCAGAGAAGCGCAGCTGGGCCAGGTTGTGGATGAAGAAGTTGAACTTGGTGGCCACGCTGCCCAGGCTGGATTCGATCAACCTGGAGGGAGGGAAAGAAGGTTAAACTTCAGACAAAAGGGAGTATGTTGTTGAATTAATCTATTACACAGAGGAAGAAGAGAGACAGGAGGTAAATGGTAGATATAACATGGCTAATAGCAGCATTTCACATCAATGTTTTAGGCTAGTAACTGGGAGTTCTAAGGCGTTCATAATGTTATGTTGCGGTGATGTATATATACACTAGAATACTAACAGGGGGTGCTGTTTTGAAGCCACTGTAAATCCATCTTGGTACTCCACCATCATTGTAAAAAACTATTTGGGAAGCTATAAAAATATATTAGTCTACATGTGTTTTTGCCACGTTTATTCTTAAGAAATCTAAAAATATATAAAACATTTTCTGGATGAAACATTGAATTTCACATTCCTGCTATAGAAACACACTGAATAACAGATTCCCTACATGGAACAACAGTCCCCCCAAAAAATCTAAAGGAAGTTAGGACAGACACTTCAGAACAATCTGAGAGATATAAGAAAGATCAGGAAAAACATTATTTATCCCTTATTTTAGGTACTAAACTTTCTCCATATATACACTTCCATTCATTTTTTAAAACTGGCACTGGGGATATTCAGGTGGGTCTTGTGGGCGTCCCATCATGTCAGAGAGTCTCAGCTTTAGTGGGGTCATATTAGTGTGTAGCCCAAACCGATCAGACAGAAGTCAGACGAGTCTAGTGAGTGTCCTAGAGCAAAACGGAGAACACCATCGTGTTCGTAAGTCTCAGCTTTCAAATAGTTTGATGGACGCTGCAGACGGACGCTGCAGACGGACGCTGCAGACATTTTCGTGAGACTGAATATCAGGATGTCTCATGATCTGACAAACACCGCTCTAGCTCTGTCACCTTTCACCCCAGATGTCTCATGATCTGACAAACACCGCTCTAGCTCTGCCACTTTTTACCGCAGATGCGGAAGGGTGATATCGGTGGATTGATACACAGCCCATGCAAATAAAAACACATCTCTCTAGCTTAAACGGACGGATTTGTATGGGGATTTTATTATTATGTTAGATTTCTGAGGGGGAAGCAACCATGAAAAGGCCAAGGGTTAAAGTAACAATTTTTAGAAAGTACTAATGTTACTGTCCTCACTACAACAAAAAAGTATTTATATACAAGTCATTTTGTCCTCGAAACATTTAAATGAAATACTATAGAATTCAATTCATTCCTATGGGGGACCGCAACACTGGCTTCAAAGCCTCTCATTAGCCAATACATAGTATCAGCAATCCAGGTATCATTACATTATTATTTTATAAAACCATTTAACAAAACAGAACATACAAAGACATCACACAAACATGAACTACATCACACCTGCCCAGACCCTGTGGTGGTTATTTCTGTATTATCAAATGAGGAGAGAAACTTATCACACAAGTTTACACTTCAACTAAATCTTTACTCACTTATTAATGAGGGAGCAGGTCAATACAACACACACAAGGTGAATAGAGTGCTTGAAGAATACAGAGACACAATAACTGCTTAGTCTTGGTTGGTTCCACACCTCCCCAGCAAATCAAGGCATCATAAGCTTCCTTGTTTTCTTCTTGTGGCCAGGTGTATCGGGTCATAGTGGACAAACAAGTGATAAGGACAGTTCCGTTTACTCCCTTCTCCAAGCTAGCCTTCGTTCTCTTCCATCTCCCCACAGCTGTGCCCTTGGAAGATAGTAAATGAAAAGGATGGGCTGAAGATCTGTGGTCACTTCTCAGAGGCTCTTGGTCATTTGCCGTGTGGTCAGGTTACTCAGAAGCAGAGACCTTGAAACAATACAGGTCTATCTGTTCCTCAAGCTTATCTCTATCATGTCCTTGACTACAAGACCAGCTGTGGGGAGTGAACGTGGAAGAGAAGAACCATCTTCTCTCAGAAGCACAGCATTGGCACTAAAGATACGTCTTTACAATTTGTTAAGCATGTTATTGTTAACTATTAATATTAAACAAATCAGGTAAATAGTGATTTATTTCTCACAACCCTTCTCCAAGGCCCGCATTACTCTCCGCCACATGGTGTCAAAACACACCATAATGTTTCTATACATCGCCCACACACTTTCAACACTTAGATAAAGAATTGGACCTTTCCATTGTGTTAATGACAGAGGATTGGTTGCAGTCCAGGGTTTATATACATCCTTGTTATGCTGCCACCAGCTGGGCATTGTGGGGAAAGTCCACAGTTTCCCACTATTCCATTTCAGCCAAGTTAGATTTTATTTGAGACTACGGTTTGCTTTTTTCAAGTGAAACTAATTCAAGCTCCTAAACAGAGTAAGAGTTCAGGTGCATTTTGCACTGTAAGGCAGAACAATGGCTGTGACAGAGGCTCAAAGTGGAGCAGTGCAACTTGTTTCAAGATAATCACCAGAGAGTTTGTGGGAAAACAAACACTTGACAGACAGCACCTGGTGAAGATGGTGGCCTCTAATATATTATGTTGAAGGTAGATTGCGCTTCCTATTTGGCCTTCTTTTGAAGACTGCTCATTAAGAAATGCTAGCGGCCATGATTCAAGCCAAACGAGTTGTCTTGAGGTTGTGTTATGTTTGCACTTCGTACCCTGGGAGGTACTGTTGTTTGTCCCTCCAGAGTACTGTTGCAAAATTCCTGGACCTTTCAATAAATTTGCTGGTTGTCCCGAGATCCTGGTTGGAGGATTCCCGGAATCAGGAGGGAATAAGCAACCCTAAGTCACCGTAGCAACGTTCTGAAAATAGACGCACAATTTTACATCTAGCTAATGTTTTTGGTGCAGTATTTCTCAAGTGAAAACATTTGCAGGAAAAACTAGACGGTGCACTGCATATAGTCAATCGAGTCGGGAAAATCTGTCTGCACGCTCAAGACTGATTGCTGAGAACAATAACATGTCTACAACTTCCTCATCAGCGGTCAAAGTATCGTAAATACTACTACTACAAGCTACATGATGTTTATCAGTGCCCAAAATCACTAGCTGGCAAGCTAAGTTCCAACTCCGTGTCTGTTAATGAAGCTAGCAAATAGTAGCTAGCAAGCACATTGAGCAGCCAGACCACAATCAGCTTGTCAAGTCCCTGGCGAGTGGCGACGTGCGCTTCAGTGCCATTTTGTTTTTTACAACTTTCTCACTATCTATTAATAACTGAGTATGCGTCTGTCTGGCAGAGTTCCATATCAGGTTGGGGGAAAAACAACATGTTCGCAAATGGGTTTTGGAATATTGACAAGTTGCAGTTAGGTGTGTTCTGATTGTTTCATTTCTCAAGTGATTGACACTAGAGTCAATCAGCCCGTGGCCAACCCATGAAGGGTTTAGCGCCAAGGGTTATTTCAACATGACATTGGCGGGCGACGTGTTGTCTTAGGTAAACAAGTCAGAGGGTCTGCGTAATGGGCAGGTCTGTCTCACTCTCAGGAGGTTCTGTCTGCTATATGATTGGATAGAGCACATGCAGCTGTTACTGGGCAAGTGGGCATGATCGTAACCCATACCCAATACCTCAGTAAATTGTAACACAGTCACACAAAAAAAGTGTTTTGTGCGAGAGACTTTATGACCAAAACAATCCTATTAACACATGTTTCTGACCAGGGGTTGGAACCCAAATTATTTTCCAATCATTTAGTTCTGAACAGAACCACTATTTTTTTCATTCTGTTCCACTCTTCAGAACAGCTAAATAAAGTTCTGAACTGGTTCAAAATTAAGTTTATATCCTTCCTTTCTGTACCTTTTTTTTGTGGGGGGGGGCGGGGCTTGACACTAAGTTACTTAACCAAACTTTGTGGATAGAGCAGCTTGCTATGGCGTGGGCACGTTATTTACATGCATTGGACAGACAAGTGTAGGACGCAAGATGCAACTGAAATTTTGCAGGTGGGGAGAGTGTGAAGGAGGGTGGAGGAGGACGGCTTGGCTTGAAGCGCTGGGAATCTTCTTGTTATGACATGCATTATCTGAATAAGGCCCAAAGAATTATACCTACGGAGGACCGGCTTCTATGGAGGAACGTTGAATGTCTTTGTTGGACCAAAACTAGCTAGCTAGCAAGCTTTTCTGTAGAGCGGCACCAGAATAATAAAATAAAAACACGTCTTACCTTTTTGAAGTTAATAAATCCAATGTGAAATGTGAACTTTAGTATCCTTAACTAGCTTTGAAAAAGTTAATCCATTCTCTAATTAAAAATATCTCTCCACAATTTCTGAGTCACACTTGTAACGTCAGTATTATTCTAGTAGAGGGGGAGGGGCAGGAAGCTCACAGAGGCAAAGGTTTTCAACTGGCAGGCAGACACTGGATTAGTTTGAGGTCTTTGCATAGGCGCTTTGTTGCATTTTTTGTGTGACTAAAAAAATGCCCAGAACGTAAAATAACATGAATGACCGTTTCCCATCCTTTTAAAATAATGCTTCTGTTCCGAAACAGTATAGATCACAGTCATTCCCTGGTTTTGATTCTGTTCCTCAAAATATTACGTTATTTTCCGGTTTGGTTCCAACCCCTGTTTTTGACTATATCGATGCCACATAGGCTGTTTAAACCAGATAAGTTGGTTCATAAGGGGCAGTTGATCGTTAATATATGGTAATATGTGTCTCTATGTACCTGGTGAAGAAGATGGTGGCCTCTGCGTCGGTGGTCTGGGGCTGCAGAGCGTCGTATACATACTTCAGGTCCTGATTTCCCGTCAGCTCTGGTAGGCCTGACAACGTCATCTGTCAATCACACACACACACACACACACACACAAATTTGTTTTGCTTTGAGACAGTAAAAAACGGTTTTATAATTGCAAATGCAATACATTATAATGTACAACAAAATGATTTAGTAACAAAAGACTATAAGAACCAATGATTTGAGGAAGGTAATACTGTAGCCAGCAAGGTTTGATTCGAGGCTAGAGTAGAGCATTTGAATCCCTAAGATAACACTCAAGAAATTCCTTGGGCCATCACCACGGCCAAACAAAAAATAAAATACCCAGGCAAGGAGGAGTAATCAGGAGAGTAATCATTACCAGTTATATACTAGGCTGGCATCACACTTTTAAAAACACTTATTTCATGAAGCAGTCTCTTTGTGACCCATCCATCCTTCAGTGGTCCTGCGACTGATCTATCTTTCAGCTGTCCTGTGCACCTTGGCCTCCCCTCCATTGGTGTAAATTATTTATCATGCAAACTCAAGGAATGCCAGGTAAATTCCTATAAAAGGCCAATGTAGTTATACGACTTGAACTTGGTCTTAACTAGTCTGGTCCCAGATCTGGTTTTGTTCCATTTCCGACTCCTCTGGTCGTTGTCACGTTAAATGTTTGGCATGACAACAACCATAGGAGTAGGCTATACAGTACATGCTGATCTGGGACCAGGATAGAACTGGAACTTGAGAGTAGAGTTTTAGTTATTACCAGGGAGAGCAGGTTGAGGATGAGGCCTGAGTGTTTGCGGATGAGGTTGTAGGCCTGGGAGCACAGGTCCACAAACAGCTGGAAGCGACTGGTGGGCCTCTCTCCCCCGTTGATCACGTAGGCCATGTCAGAGGTAAGCACGAATGGAGCACGGTCCCTGGGAGAAGGGGAGGGAGAGAAGGACTCAATAAAACATGGGACGCATGTAACCTGGTTAAATGGTGTGCATAGCGTTCAGTCTGGTTTAAAGCTGGAATCCTTAATGGTGAAACTGCCACGTCTGTTTGCAAAGTTACTACAAACCACAAACTAAGTTCTCTTCCCTCAGACTTTGACGTGCGATAGAACAGCAGAATATCTACTGCACATGTTTATACCACGACACTCCTCACCTCCACTTTGTCAACAAAACCAAAACAACAGTGTTGGGGCGGACACTGTTTCCACCCACTGCAGAGTCCATCTTCAACCAAGCTGGGCCTACATGTCATTTTGTATGGACAGCTGAGAACAACCTACTTTCTGGTTTCCCAGGTCTAAGTCAGAGAAAGAACACTCAGGCCCCATCTGGAGTGCAAATGGTTCTCAGAGCACACGTCCTTGTTGTCAATAAACCTTTACTTCTAGTATTTTAACTAAGCACACAATTGACTTTTACTAAGGAGTGGGAAGAAACAGTAAAAGTTAGGGGGGAGGGAGTGAGGGAGTGTGCTAGAAGAGTAGTGTGTCAGATTTGTTAGCACTGTTGCATGTGCTCTGGAGGAAGCAGGTTACCCATGTTAACACTGTTACAACGTGTGTTCTGCAGGAAGCAGGTTACCCATGCTAACACTGTTACAACATGTGTTCTGGAGGAAGCAGGTTACCCATGCTAACACTGTTACAACGTGTGTTCTGCAGGAAGCAGGTTACCCATGCTAACACTGTTACAACGTGTGTTCTGGAGGAAGCAGGTTACCCATGCTAACACTGTTACAACGTGTGTTCTGCAGGAAGCAGGTTACCCATGTTACAACGTGTGTTCTGCAGGAAGCAGGTTACCCATGTTAACACTGTTACAACGTGTGTTCTGCAGGAAGCAGGTTACCCATGTTAACACTGTTACAACGTGTGTTCTGGAGGAAGCAGGTTACCCATGCTGAACACTGTTACAACGTTTGTTCTGGAGGAAGCAGGTTACCCATGCTAACACTGTTACAACGTGTGTTCTGGAGGAAGCAGGTTACCCATGCTAACACTGTTACAACGTGTGTTCTGGAGGAAGCAGGTTACCCATGCTGAACACTGTTACAACGTTTGTTCTGGAGGAAGCAGGTTACCCATGCTAACACTGTTACAACGTGTGTTCTGGAGGAAGCAGGTTACCCATGCTGAACACTGTTACAACGTTTGTTCTGGAGGAAGCAGGTTACCCATGCTAACACTGTTACAACGTGTGTTCTGGAGGAAGCAGGTTACCCATGTTACAACGTGTGTTCTGCAGGAAGCAGGTTACCCATGTTAACACTGTTACAACGTGTGTTCTGGAGGAAGCAGGTTACCCATGCTAACACTGTTACAACGTGTGTTCTGGAGGAAGCAGGTTACCCATGCTAACACTGTTACAACGTGTGTTCTGGAGGAAGCAGGTTACCCATGCTAACACTGTTACAACGTGTGTTCTGGAGGAAGCAGGTTACCCATACTAACACTGTTACAACGTGTGTTCTGGAGGAAGCAGGTTACCCATGCTGAACACTGTTACATGTGTTGTAAAGAAGCAGCTTAGACCACCGCAGGTAACATTCTTACCTTTTGAAGCTGCCGAACATCTGGGCGTGGCCCAGAAACTTGCCAAAGTCGATGTGGAACATGTGACCGGTGGAGCGCAGCATGATGTTGTCGTTGTGGCGGTCGCAGATACCCAGCACGTAGGTGGCCACGCAGCAGCCCGCACACGAGTAAATGAAGTTCTCCGAAGCCTGGACACACACAGAGAGGGGCAGAGAGTCGTCGTCAGATACACAACATTTTCACACTATCATGCCGAGCCAAACCAAACTGTGCTGGATTGGATTTCTTTGGTTCACATTGCCCTCTTCAGCACTGTTCCAGCAACTATGGTGGACGTGTAACCAGGGCAGCTCAGAACAGCTGGACTTGGAGCCATTCAGCTCAGTGTGAAAAGCCCTACAGTATCTTGTCCTCAATCCAAAAGGAACTCGGAACTCTGAGCTAATGCTCAATAGAGATCTGCATACGTAAATTGGGACTTTCAGCTGAATCATGCATTGATATCAAGGACAAATCAGTGTGTAACATTTATGCATATTGAATACAGACAAGAAATAAAGCGTAGAAGTCATCATCAGTCCCAACCTCACCCTCTGTAAGAGTCTGTGTTAGGGTTCAAAGGTCAGAGGGTAAAGTTTCGGGGTCAGACAGTTACCTTGTCGTACTCGTCCTCAGCGGGGTTGTACTTGCGGAGCCACTCCGCCAGGGGCTTGTCCTTAAAGGAGCCCGTCACCCCATACTCCGCCTGGATCTTCCTCAGGGTGTCGGAGGACGGCACCAGCTCCACCATTCCTGGCAACACACATACAGAACCACGTCAAAACTGCAGGCATGGCATGAGTACACATTTATAAATTAGTAAACCGGATGTAATATGACGCAGAGAACCAAGTTCATCAGCAATCATCTAACAATCACCCAATGAAATCTGTCTGAGACGGTGCAGTGGCATCCACTTTGAGCTAGTTTTATAATGGCCAGAATGGTAGAATCAGAGCCACAGAGGTCGTGTTGTGATGAGGACAAACAGGTTTCAGTAAGTTTCAATCAAATCAGAATGATTTAGCTGGTGATTTGAGTGTGAGTTCTAGTCTGTGTGTGTAGTACCGTTGTCTTTCCCGGTGGAAATGCATTTGAAGTTGACGATGCGCAGGTCCAGTCCCTCCTGAAGCCAGATGCGGTCCATGACCCGGATCATCTGCAGAGCCAGCATGTCCTGCCTCAGGTCCTCTCCCACCTAGTAGACCACACACACATTAGTTACCATCCACAGATACGTATTACAATATTCTCATTAAGGAGTTTCATTCCATCTGTGTGTCTGCAAGTCTGGTCAAACAAAGACTCCCGAACACATTCTATCGTCAGGGTCTGGTGTTATATTATGCCACCAGGTGGTGCCGTTTCAACTATGAAAGACAATGCAAACGAGTGCAGTAACTGATCTCTTCCCTATGGAGAAGATAATGGACAAGGCAGCGTTGATATTAAGCTGTTATAGCATCAAAACACAAAGGGAACTCTTTAGAATGTATTCCTGCATTCCTTCAAGCTTCAAATACTCCAGAAGGAATGGTGAAGTCTGCTGTAAGTCATGCAGAGAATGTGTTCTAGAACGTGTCAAGGTATTTCATGGATTACTTAGTATTACATTTGAGATAAATTGCTTGTCTATGGAATTTTGCATCTTTTCAGAGACTCTGGCGCCATAGAAATATAATCTAGTCGTCTAATCTGATATAAATAGCTATGTTTGGACCCCCATTCACAAAACGTGGCCAGAATAGGAGTGTTAATATAGGTTCAGCAATTTACAAGGCAAAACTGGTCCTAGATCAGCACTAAATATATCCCAGGAGTGTTTAAAGTAGGAATGCTGATCTAGGATCAGCGTGTCCCAGCCACCCACCTTGAACATGACGTTGATCTCCTCTCCCAGAGGGTCGGAGTTCACCAGGGCCAGCTTCAAGGGCACCGCGTTGGAGTTGAAAAAGGAGCACGACTGTACATACACACGTGCGCAAACACACACACAAAGAGAGAGCCCCTGTGGTTAGTTATACAAGCCTTCCTTGGCCCCTGGGAGCACTAGCCTGCTTTAGGGAGACAAAGGGCGGATTTTATTCAATGAGGGGGCATCGCCTAGGCTTGTCTGGTACGAGATTGTGGTCAGATACACCTCTGAGCAAAACACATACTCCAACAACAAATACGACCTCTCATATACAAACACACTTGCCCAGCGGTGAGAAACATGGCCGTGAGAATGGAGCAAAACACTCAGACAGGAAAAGAGGAGCAATCGGGGACAGCACACACACACACACTATTCTAGTCAACGGCCTCTTACAACAGAGGTGGTGGGGGTAACTGAAGTGACCTGTAGATGAAGTGCCAGTCAGCGTTTGGATGGTAGAGGTTATGGTGACGTCACCAGTCACTAGGACGACTACATTATGTGTCAGGGTTTACCGAACATCCATATGCATTGGGTGCGAAACACATTAGGGCGGCTACCCACAGGGCTCAAAATCATATTTACATGATTGTAATTAGTCTTAGCAGAAGATAAATTATCCTAAGCAAAACATTGCCTGTTGCCCAACTCTCTTCCTGGAGATCTACTGTCCTGTAGGTTCTGTCCAACCCTCTTCCTGGAGATCTACTGTCCTGTGGGTTCTGTCCAACCCTCTTCCTGGAGATCTACCGTCCTGTGGGTTTTCAGTCCAACCCTTATTTAACACACCTGATTCTACTAATTAGCTGTTCAACAAGACCTTAACTAGCTGAATCAGATATGCTAAATTAGGGTTGGACTGAAAACCTACAGGACAGTAGATCTCCAGGAAGAGGGTTGGACTGAAAACCTACAGGACAGTTGATCTCCAGGAAGAGGGTTGGACTGAAAACCTACAGGACAGTAGATCTCCAGGAAGAGGGTTGGACTGAAAACCTACAGCACAGTAGATCTCCAGGAAAAGGGTTGGGCAGCCCTGCTCTAGTCTATCAATCCATTCCAAATCTTTAAACTATACATGAGACAGGGGTGGCATATGTTGGTCTTGCCTAGGGCGGCAGCAGAACTGCTAGAAAAGGGCCTGAGGAACACAATTTGCCTCTAATTTACTTGCGTTTGCAGAGGACATTGGCCTGCTCAAAGTGAGCTGCTGCTGTTGGGAAATCAAAACTGTCCAACTCCTTGGAGCAGCTTGATGCACATCAGCCTTGTTACCTTGTACTCAATAAGGAGCGAGCTGGAGGCTGTCTTTACTCTGTTTTGAAGAAAGAATCCCCTCTAGGCGGACACACAATTGCAATGGATTTTTTCGGGCAATTTCGCGGGCAACTATTTATTTATTTTTATTTAAAAATCAGCCAAAAGCTGGCTAACAGAAACCCTGGTATGGGTCATAGTCCATATGTTGTTGAGATGGTAAAAATTATTTTGATGGTCAAATGGGCATTTGCAGAGTGAATGGTCAAGCTTTGGGTCACTCTTTCCATTGGTGGACAATGGCCTTACCTTGATATTGAGTTGTTTGGCCTCCAGGCTGGGGCTGAGGGGCAGCCTGCAGCTGTTCCTCTGGAAGAATGACTGCATCCTCTCCAGACCCTCCTGGAGCACCACCTGGAGACACATACAAATAGTTGAATTACTGTCAACCAATTAACGTTTGACAGCGCTTTATTTCATCGTTTAGCTGATATTTACAACAGAATTACAAGGTAAAAATTGGAAACTTAAACTATTTTTAAATAACTGGTACCAAATGAAATAAAAGTGATTTTAACCATTTCAGTCTCGAGACCCCAGCAAAAATCCTATTTGAATTTATCTGACTTTCAGTTAGCTGCATGTCCAGCCCTTATATTTAGCTTCACAATGAAGTGTTTTATCATTTCCCTTTCAGGACAACCAACCAGGGCTAAAAGTAGAACACAACCCTATTTGACAAACAGTTGCATTCATGAGTTTTATTGACAAATGTCAATAAACAAAATAAAGTCTGCTCAAAATGAATTTACATGAATGCTGTAAACACAGAAATTGTTTGCTGAGTGGGAAATTAATATCCAACTAGTCAGTAACAACTCTATGTGAACTTATTAAACTATTATAGACACTATGTCCAGGGATTTCCTTTTATCTTCTACGTAGAAGAACCTCGTACTTTCTAACAACTTTTATGTAGCTTGTGAGCGTCATAGAGCAAAACATGTTACATGTGCATGTTCGATAGAGTCTCAGCTTTTCATAGATAGCTTTTAGTAGTTTGTAATTCAAACCATTCTGGCCCCGGGTCCCATCCGAGATCCGCCCTCGTCTCACAAACACCGCTCTAGCTCAGCCCCGGTAAATTACACAGACGGTTGGTTGGTACCAACGGATGCCGAAGAAATAGACGAGTTCTATAGCTCAAACTCACAATGTTGAAAAGGGGTTTGAGGTCCTAAATCACAGGGGCGGGACTCATTGGGTTAACAGGACATCCCTACCATAAGTAAATACAAGATGAACAGCTGACTGTAAAATAAAGTATCAACAAGCCCTTTTAGAGGCTCCCTGAGGTATAGGTTGGACATTCTAGTAGTGTTTCCTAGCCCCATCACCTGTCGTGTGGAGCCCCCGGCCTGCCGGACCTTCTCGGCCAGCTCCCCCAGCAGAGTGACCAGGCGGGTCTGTTTGTCCAGCTCATCCCGGAGGCCGGCCCCACACAGACACAGCAGGGACCCCAGCACTTGGTCATACCTCCGGCCAAACGCAGGGTCTAGAACTGCATCTCTCAGTAGCCTGGTGGGGGAGAGAGGATCCGAGTACAATGGATCAAACAAAGCTGTTGATATCGCTAATAGCTCTGTAGAGATTACTGTGGCTTTTTAGATACTACATGTAGTCCTACGACAGTTCCCAGCCTAGATACTGACGTAAAATGATCTGTTTTGGGTGTCCGGGACAAGCACACTACCTCCTGTTCCATAAAGGTCCAGACCACTTAGCAGAGGCCATGTATATCTATATACTATGCTACACAATATATTATGCTATATATTATACTTAATAAATAAGGCCCGTGGGGGTGTGGTATATGGCCAATATATCACGACTAAGGGCTGTTCTTACGCACGACGCAACACAGAGTGCCTGGACACAGCCCTTAGCCATGGTATATTGGCCATATACCACAAACCCCCGAGGTGCCTTATTGCTATTATAAACTGTTTACCAATGTAATAAGAGCAGTAAAAATAAGTGTTTTGTCATACCCGTGGTATACGGTCTGATATACCACAGCTGTCAGCCAATCAGCATTCAGGGCTTGAACCACCCAGTTTATAATATGCTATGCTATGTTATATACACCATATTATATACTATGCTACTAGTTCAGTGGGTGGAGACTCACCAGTACAGGTAGTGGGCGATACTGACGTTGCCCTGTGCTCTGGACAGTAGGAACATGACCAAGGCATTCTTTAGGTGACACTCAAACTTCAGGGCCTGAGAGAGCCAAAAGAACAGGGACAAGGAGATGGGGTGAGGAAAGCATTCAGAGTCACTAACAAAATGATTTCCTGTGTGTGTGTGTGTGTGTGTGTGTGTGTGTATATATACACACACTGTCTACCTGCACTAGCTGAGGCAGGTAGTCGGCCAACTCGTCATCACTGCTGGATTCGATCCAGCTGACAGCCACACTCCTCACCTCTGTGTCAGCAAACCTGCAGGACAGAAACAAAGACCGACAGAGTGACCTTCAACCTATGTTCCTTACAGTAAAGTACAATCTGACTGTCTACCATTTATTGAACTATAGTCAAACAGGTGATTTAAGTAGTATAGGTTACATTCTCTTAGCTCTCAAGCTAACACACACAGAAATATAAAAGACTCCGGTGATATCAACTTGCACCTCCCATTTTACAAATCAAACTTTTTTCTATTGCCAATGAATCAAACTCGAGCTCTCTCAAACAACTTCTCTCAACGTTTCAAAAAAAGTGTATCAAGTGTTCAAGAGAATCTGTGTGTATGTGTACGCCACACGTACTTAGAGTGAAGCAGCTCCAGGGCACAGACTGGTTGAAGCGAGGGCCAGTGATGGAGGAGGGAGTGGATCTCAGCCATGCTGCCCCAGTCCCAGCTGGGGGCGCTGGCCAGCACCTTGGGCAGGCTATGGGTGTAGGCCCGGCAGTGGTGCCGCTGATCCCACAGCAGCTGGCGGTCGGCCCGCGTCAACCTGGAAGAGGGAGGGAAGAGGGAGAGGCATAAACAAAATCAACCTTTTTTTTATTTGTATTTTTTTAACACTTTTATTTTCTCCCCAATTTCATGGTATCCGATTGGTAGTTACAGTCTTGTCTTATCGCCGCAACTCCCGTACGGACTCAGGAGAAGCGAAGGTCGAGAGCCGCGCGTCCTCCAAAACACAACCCAACCAAGCCGCGCTGCTTCTTGACACAATGCCCACTTAACCCGGAAGCCAGCTGCACCAATGTGTCGGAGGAAACACCGTACACCTGGCGACGACCGTGTCAGCATGCACTGTGCCCGGCCTGCTACAGGAGTCGCTAGTGCGTGATGGGACAAGGACATCCCTGTCGGCCAAACCCTCCTCTAACCCGGACAACGCTGGGCCAAACCCTCCCCTAACCCGGACAACGCTGGGCCAAACCCTCCCCTAACCCGGACAACGCTGGGCCAAACCCTCCCCTAACCCGGACAACGCTGGGCCAAACCCTCCCCTAACCCGGACAACGCTGGGCCAAACCCTCCCCTAACCCGGACAACGCTGGGCCAAACCCTCCCCTAACCAGGACAACGCTGGGCCAAACCCTCCCCTAACCCGGACAACGCTGGGCCAAACCCTCCCCTAACCCGGACAACGCTGGGCCAAACCCTCCCCTAAACCGGACAACGCTGGGCCAAACCCTCCCCTAACCCGGACAACGCTGGGCCAAACCCTCCTCTAACCCGGACAACGCTGGGCCAAACCCTCCTCTAACCCGGACAACGCTGGGCCAAACCCTCCTCTAAGCCGGACAACGCTGGGCCAAACCCTCCTCTAAGCCGGACAACGCTGGGCCAAACCCTCCTCTAAGCCGGACAACGCTGGGCCAAACCCTCCTCTAAGCCGGACAACGCTGGGCCAAACCCTCCCCTAACCCGGACAACGCTGGGCCAAACCCTCCCCTAACCCAGACAACGCTGGGCCAAACCCTCCCATAACCCGGACAACGCTGGGCCAAACCCTCCCCTAAACCGGACAGCACAGAGGAGGTTAGGGGTTAGGCTGGGAGCAGCACAGAGGAGGTTAGGGGTTAGGCTGGGAGCAGCACAGAGCAGGTTAGGGGTTAGGCTGGGAGCAGCACAGAGGAGGTTAGGGGGTAGGCTGGGAGCAGCACAGAGCAGGTTAGGGGTTATGCTGGGAGCAGCACAGAGGAGGTTAGGGGTTAAGTATAGAGGTCGACCGATTAATCGGTATCGGTTTTCATAACAATCGGAAATCTGTGTTTTTGGACACCGATTTGGCAGATTTCTTTTTTTTACACCTTTATTTATCCTTTATTTAACTAGGCAAGTCAGTTAAGAACACATTCTTATTTTCAACGAGGAACGGTGGGTTAACTGCCTTGTTCAGGGGCAGAACAACAGATTTTTACCTTGTCAGCTCGGGGATTCAATCTTGCAACCTTACAGTTAACTAGTCCAACGCTGTTACGCGAATGCAGTAAGAAGCCAAGGTAAGTTGCTAGCTAGCATTAAACTTATCTTATATAAAACAATCAATCAATCATAATCACTAGTTGACGATCACATGGTTGATGATATTACTAGTTTATCTAGCGTGTCCTGCGTTGCATATAATCGATGCGGATAAACATCAATGCCTTTCTTAAAATCAATACACAAGTATACCTGCATATTTAGTTAATATTGCCTGTTAACCTGGCTCATTGCGAACTCTGTGAAGACTATTTCTTCCGAACAAAGACAGCCAACTTCGACAGACGGGGGATGATTTAACAAAAGCGCATTTGCGAAAAAAGCACAATCATTGCACGACTGTACCTAACCATAAACATCAATACCTTTCTTAAAATCAATACACAGAAGTATATATTTTTAAACCTGCATATTTTGCTAAACGAAATCCAGGTTAGCAGGCAATATTAGCCAGGTGAAATTGTGTCACTTCTCTTGCGTTCATTGCACGCAGTCAGTGTATATGCAATAGTTTGGGCTGCCTAATTTGCCAGAATTTTTTACGTAATTATGACATAACATTGAAGGTTGTGCAATGTAACAGGAATATTTAGACTTTCCACCCATTAGATAAAATATGGAAAGGTTCCGTATTTCACTGAAAGAATAAACGCCTTGTTTTCGAGATGATGGGTCATTAATATGGTCGAATCCGGAAACTAAGGCTCGTATTTCTGTATTATTATGTTATAATTAAGTCTACGATTTGATAGAACAGTCTGACTGAGCGATGGTAGGCCCCAGCAGGCTTGTAAGCATTCATTCAAACAGCACTTTAGTGCGTTTTGCCAGCAGCTCGTCGCTGTGCTTCAAGCATTGAGCTGTTTATGACTTCAAACCTATCAACTCCCGAGATTAGGCTGGTGTAACCGATGTGAAATGGCTAGCTAGTGCGCTAATAGCATTTGAAACGTCACTCGCTCTGAGACTTGGAGTGGTTGTACCCCTTGCTCTGAAAGGACCACAGCTTTTATGGAGCGATGGGTCACGCTGCTTCGAGGCTGGCTGTTGTTGATGTGTTCCTGGTTCGACCCCAGGTAGGGGCGAGGAGAGGGACGGAAGCTATACTGTTACACTGGCAATACCAAAGTGCCTATAAGAACTTCCAATAGTCAAAGGTATATGAAAAACAAATCGTATAGGAGAGAAATTGTCCTATAATTCCTATAATAACTACAACCTAAAACTTCTTACCTGGGAATATTGAAGACTCATGTTAAAAGGAACCACCAGAAGTTCTCATGTTCTGAGCAAGGAACTGAAACGTTAGCTTTTTTACATGGCACATATTGCACTTTTACTTTCCTCTCCAACACTTTGTTTTTGCATTATTTAAACCAAATTGAACATGTTTTATTTTATTTGAAGCTAAATTGATTTTATTGATGTATTATATTAAGTTAAAATAAGTGTTCATTCAGTGTTGTAATTGTCATTATTAAAAATAAATGTAAAAAAAAAAGATAACGGCAGATTAATCGGTATCGGCGTTGAAAAATCATAATCGGTCGACCTCTAGTTAAGTGCCTTGCTCAATGGCAGTAGGTGAGTCATAGGATGGGTCAAAAAAGACCACTGCTGACAGGGTCATCACTATCTGGCAATAGGATGGACAGCAGTGCGACATTATCGCTACCAATGCCAAAATTCTTCAACCTTACCCAGTCTAAAGCCATCTACTAGTTGGCAACGTACCCTCTGATGATATACCCTTTATTGCACATGTTAGTACGTCCTTTGTAACTTGGTCATCTAGAGACCATACCAGCCATTTCCTTTCAGATCAGTGAAGGGAACTGAACAAGTGCACACTAGCTGAAGTCTCTTGTTCTAAGATAATCTTAATGACTCGGAAATACGCCCTAACAAAACAGATGGCAAAAGAAGAAGTTCAAACCACAGAAGGTTAACATGGGAGTAAATGAGAGAACGCTCAGAGAAAGTCAAAGGGATTAGTGCCTCAGAAGAAATGACTCTCTGTGGAGGCTGAAAAAAGCTAATGGATCTGGCTGGCAGCCTGGCAGAGGTTGGCAGTGGGTTTAAGTGGGCATTTATATGCCCACAATTAAACGTCTGGGGGAACAGACACCCTGGAATGAGAACAGGTCTATGGTCTGGGAGGACTGGCGAGTCATTTGGGCATGAAGACTTGAAACTTCCATCATAACATCCTACATAAGAGTGTTATAATATGAAATTTGTTGCTATAAACCTGGACTTGGAACTACTCTCTGGGTGCAGGTATAGGGCACCAGCCTGCATGAAAAACACAACTAGACAATCATTTGTGCCAGGTGTGATATCTCTCCTAAACAGCTGGGATTAATGTCCCTAGCCACCCAGTAAGGTGTGATATCTCTCCTAAACAGCTGGGGTTAATGTCCCTAGCCACCCAGTAAGGTGTGACATCTCTACTAAACAGCTGGGGTTAATATATAATGTATATAACGGTCCTGAATTTGTTGTCTCCTTTTCTTAATTCCATTTTAAACGTGGAAAATAAAGCCAGTAAAGATATGTCACGGCAGCAGGTAAAGTAAAGATACGTCACGGCAGCAGGTAAAGTAAAGATACGTCACGGCAGCAGGTAAAGTAAAGATACGTCACGGCAGCAGGTAAAGTAAAGATACGTCACGGCAGCAGGTAAAGTAAAGATACGTCACGGCAGCAGGTAAAGTAAAGATACGTCACGGCAGCAGGTAAAGTAAAGATACGTCACGGCAGCAGGTAAAGTAAAGATACGTCACGGCAGCAGGTAAAGTAAAGATACGTCACGGCAGCAGGTAAAGTAAAGATACGTCACGGCAGCAGGTAAAGTAAAGATACGTCACGGCAGCAGGTAAAGTAAAGATATGTCACGGCAGCAGGTAAAGTAAAGATATGTCACGGCAGCAGGTAAAGTAAAGATATGTCACGGCAGCAGGTAAAGTAAAGATATGTCACGGCAGCAGGTAAAGTAAAGATATGTCACGGCAGCAGGTAAAGTAAAGATATGTCACGGCAGCAGGTAAAGTAAAGATATGTCACGGCAGCAGGTAAAGTAAAGATATGTCACGGCAGCAGGTAAAGTAAAGATATGTCACGGCAGCAGGTATCAGCTTATGACAACAGACGCAACAGTTATGATGACAAACTGTTAAGAAACATCCATCATAAGGCCCTACATAACACTACTATAATTGTAACAGTTGTCATGGCAGCTAGTATCAGCTTATGAAATCAGACCCATCTAAGATGCTAACACCCTTGCATAATGCCTTGCCAACTAGCTAGGGTCTTTGCCTAAGACGTTGATTCATGAGTATATTTGGTGTCAGTAGTCACCACAGTCAGTGCCACCTTAATTTGTCCTGTTGTAGGCTGTGTTTACTTTGGCTTAGCACCTAATTCACCAAACCTGCCCTTGATAAACAAATGCCCTACGGCTGGGACATAACGTAATCTTTGTGTATTAAGTCTTAAGCATAGGAACATTTGCATGTGCCCAATTTTTGGGGAATACCTTAAAACCTTGGCTGGATCTCATTAGAACGTAGACAGTGATGATGTAATCATCTAAAACAAAGAAAAAAGCTACACAATACAATAGTGTCTTTAAAACTTAGCTGTTACCTTGTAGACAGGCCAATCCCAAAAATAAGAACTCTAAGCAACCGCTGAACAGTCCAACAGCGGAACAGACCAACACAAAATCATTATGCGATACACACGCCCGTAAGTCAAATGTTTCTCTAATTGATATCGATCAGGATTTCGGTAAAGTTCTAGCCTGTTACATAAGCGGATCTCAAGTTAGGGGGGGGGGGTTGGCCTTACTGAAGTGCCCCAGTAACTCATACGTACCCGAAGGTGGAGGCTCGGCTGCAGAGTTTGTCCACCTGGCGACGCAGGTCAGGGTCAAGCTCCTCCAGGGTGTTTGGATCAGGGCTGGGTCTCTCCTGGGGTTCCACGTACAGCACATCCACCGCTGGGCTGGGGAAGTCCACCTGAAGGGAGTCAGAGGTCATGGAATGGTTAAGGCATCCGCATACTAGTTTTGGTTTGTTCCTAGCAGAATTTGACTAGGCGAAGCGAATGTCTGTGCCTTGTATACACCCTTAAAAATACATTTGGTTGAAAAAATTGAAGAAAGCAGTAATATTACTGTTTGTCACCTTTTTGAGACGCCATAGCAACAACATAGGTAGAATCAATCTAAGCCAAATCAAGAAATCTGTCATACATGTGTACGTTTTTGCATCTAGCTAAGATGTTGTGCCGTGTTTCTCAAACCAGTCGTCTCTCATTGGACAACAAACACTTAATTGAAGAATCCCTACTCTTGACCAATAATCAACGAGTGGGGGCGTAGACATCAGCTGCAGAACTTCGGGTGCCACAAGAAAAATAGTTGTGTGCTCGAACAGCCGGGGAAAAAAATAGTCAATAATGCTGAACACCAAAACTAACAATAACGTCACAAAATATTGTCGTAATATATGCTCAAACTGTTTGGACTGGAAAGCATACGGTAAGCTCTAGGTAGACACACACTTATTAGGTCGCCACAGAAGAGGAAATATGTTTGTGTAAGGGGAGTGTGTGAGCAAGACCTTGGTCCTAAATACTTAACAATAACCAATATATAATAACAAATAAGCATCTTCCATTTTCTTGAGGTAAAAACAGATCTAACATGACTGAACAGGTGCTTGCTTTCCAATGGCAGAATCACTGATTGCTTTGAGGAAGTGTGCATTTAAACAGTGCCTGTACATTACAATATTGCCGAAGATTACCATTAAAGTCAAAGGCCATTCCAGTAATTCCCAATTATATTGGTTGTAAAATTTCACATTTATATGGGTATTCCCGTGTGTGTGTGGTGTTTGTGTATTTTATTTATTTAACTAGGCAAGTAGTGTGTGTGTGTAGAGTGGTGTGAGTGTGTGTGTGTGTGTGTGTAGAGTGGTGTGTGTGTAGAGTGGTGTGTGTGTGTAGAGTGGTGTGTGTGTGTAGAGTGGTGTGTGTGTGTGTAGAGTGGTGTGTGTAGAGTGGTGTGTGTGTGTGTGTGTGTGTGTGTGGTGTGTGTGTGTGTAGAGTGGTGTGGTCACCTGCAGTATGATCCTCTCAGCCAGGTTCTTCCTCCGGCTCCCGGCTGCAGCAGAGGAAGGCTGAGGAGACGTCCACAGACACAGCAGCTTGGTCCCACTCATCAGCACCCTGAAACACACACCTAAGTATTAACACACATAGTCACACACACCACTCTATATCCACCCACCACTCTATACCCACCCACCACTCTATACCCACCCACCCCACCCACCACTCTATACCCACCCACCCCACCCACCACTCTATACCCACCCACCACTCTATACCCACACACCACACCCACCACTCTATACCCACCCACCACTCTATACCCACCCCCCCCTCTACACACCCCCCCCCCCTCTACACACACCCCACCCACCACTCTATACCCACCCACCACTCTATACCCACCCACACACCACTCTATACACACCCACCACTCTATACCCACACACACCCCACCCACCACTCTATACCCACACACACCCAAACCCACCACTCTATACCCACACACCCCCCCCTCTACACACACCCAACCCACCACTCTATACCCACACACCCCCAACCCACCACTCTATACCCACACACACCCCACCCACCACTCTAAAACACACACACTACTCTACACACGCCAACCTACACACACACACGCCGCCCTACACACGCCTCCCGCACACCACCCTACACCCCCCTACACACACACGCCACCCCCCTACACACACACACGCCACCCCCCTACACACACACGCCACCCCCCTACATACACACGCCACCCCCCTACACACACACGCCACCCCCCTACACACACACACCCACCACTCTATACCCACCCACCACACCCACCACTCTCACCACTCTATACCCACACACCCCCCTCTACACACACCCCACTCACCACTCTATACCCACACACCACTCTCATCACTCTATACCCACACACCACTCTATACCCACCCCACCCACCACTCTATACCCACCCCACCCACCACTCTATACCCACCCCACCCACCAGTCTATACCCACCCACCACTCTATACCCACACACCCCACCCACCACTCTATACCCACTCACCCACCCACCACTCTATACCCACCCACCACTCTATACCCACACACACCCCACCCACCCACCACTCTATACCCACACCCCCCCTCTACACACACCCAACCCACCACTCTATACCCACACCCCCCCAACCCACCACTCTATACCCACACACACCCAACCCACCACTCTATACCCACACACACCCCACCCACCACTCTAAAACACACACACCACTCTACACACGCCAACCTACACACACACACGCAACCCTACACACACGCCACCCGCACACCCCCCTACACACACGCCACCCCCCTACACACACACACACACGCCACCCCCCTACACACACACACACACGCCACCCCCCTACACACACACACGCCAACCCCCTACACACACACACCCACCACTCTATACCCACACACCCCCCTCTACACACACCCCCCTCTACACACACCCCACCCATCACTCTATACCCACCCACCACTCTATACCCACACACCACACCCACACACCCACCACTCTATACCCACACCCCCCTCTACACACACCCACCACTCTATACCCACCCACCCCGCCCACCACTCTATACCCACACACCCCACCCACCACTCTATACCCACACACCCCACCCACCACTCTATACCCACACACACACCCAAACCCACCACTCTATACCCACACACCCCCCCTCTACACACACCCAACCCACCACTCTATACCCACACACCCCCAACCCACCACTCTATACCCACACACACCCCACCCACCACTCTAAAAACACACACACCACTCTACACACGCCAACCTACACACACGCCACCCTACACACACACACCCTACACACACGCCACCCGCACACCCCCCTACACACACGCCACCCCCCTACACACACACACGCCACCCCCCTACACACACACACGCCACCCCCCTACACACACACACGCCGCCCCCCTACACACACACGCCACCCCCCTACACACACACACGCCGCCCCCCTACACACACACACGCACACGTCACCCCCCTACACACAAACACGCCACCCCCCTACACACAAACACGCCACCCCCCTTTACACAAACACGCCACCCCCCTATACACAAACACGCCACCCCCCTATACACAAACACGCCACCCCCCTACACACAAACACGCCACCCCCCTACACACAAACACGCCACCCCCCTATACACAAACACGCCACCCCCCTACACACAAACACGCCACCCCCCTACACACAAACACACAACACTCTGAATCCCCAATAGACAGCGATTACACACAATTAACTCTTGAAATAGACCACAAGACTATGCCATACAACACAACAGACACACAGAAATTACACAACCACACTGCTAAAATGTATATGTGGTTGTGCAATACCGTCGAAAGTCAAATAGGGGCAGGGAGACTTTGCCCAGCAGCTCTGGTCCTTTGCGTTGTTTGTTGGAGTCTGGGGAGCCGCTGGCGTTCTGGTTCAGGACCCCGAAGAGAGAGAGAGTCAGCATGGACTCCAATGGAAGCAGGGCCACCGCCATTGGGAAGTTGATCCTAGAGAGAGAGACAGAGAGAGAGAGACAGAGAGAGAGATCAGTTTGAGCAAAGCAAGGCGCAGCATCGCTTATCCTGATCACATAATGAGTAGTTATTTGTGGGACGTAAGGTAATTTTTGTAGATCAGTGATTCTGCGCAGTCTGACTACATATAGTTCCTCTCACACACACAATAGCGTAAGTATGAATGTGCATCGTCTGTGATATGTAATGGTAGTGTGTGTG
The DNA here is from genome assembly GCF_013265735.2 of Oncorhynchus mykiss. Taxonomy (NCBI): domain Eukaryota; kingdom Metazoa; phylum Chordata; class Actinopteri; order Salmoniformes; family Salmonidae; genus Oncorhynchus; species Oncorhynchus mykiss. The sequence continues at coordinate 10,102,862 of NC_050570.1, forward strand.
TGAGTTGGTAAGAGGGTTCAACGATCACATACTCTCACCACTCTATACCCACACACCACACCCACCACTCACTGACTGTACCCTTAAGGTTCTTTGGATAAAAAGTGTCTGTTATGTGGAATCTGTAATTATTACTGGTAATTGTATCCAGCGGTTGACTAAATGATACATGTATTACAAGGTAACAATCCTTTAAATGCTGTCATGTCTTATCAGTTTGTAGTATTGTCCTGCTATGTTTGTGGTGTTTGTGACTGGGCCTGTGCAAGAGATGCTAAGGAAATTTGACCCTAGTTGACATCTGACCCTAAATGGGAAACTCAAGATTGGTATAGGCACAAAATTCAATACAACAATATTATAGATTAGGTCAGCTATTATTGGTTTGTTCAGTTGCTTCGTGATCATGTACACATAAAAACAGAACAATATACAATGAAAATTCATATGGTTGTGTTATGTATAATGTCTTGTCTAACGGTATTGTATTTCTATGGGTAGAGGGCAGTAGTGACGTACAGTTCGTCCCATTTGATGTGGTAGAAGAAGCTCTTGTAGGTGCCGACTTTCTTGGACTGGATAGGCTTGAACAGGTTCCGGCCATTGTGTGTCAGAGCACACATCAGGTAGTACTTCTCATAGCTGCAAAAGAAAGAAAGGAAGGAACTAATTATTCTGGAGTTAAAATCCATCATTCTATAGAGAGAAAAAAAAAAATGGTGTTAAGTTGGCTCTGTTTATTTTCACAGTTCACATTTTTGATGCAAGACATTTTTGACATTATGAAAGACCTGACAATCCATAAGCTCCAATGAGAAAACCAGGCAGTGAACCATTTAGGATTCCAAAAGATTTCCTATTACTCAACGCCATCTGTCTTGTGCTTCAACACAGCACGGTGTGCATGCGTTCACTGTTGCTGGTGACATGATGCATCACTGTGCCTACAGATGGTGTGTGTGTGTGTGTGTGTGTGTGTCTGTGTGTAATACGCTAGCCACAACAGATCAGAACAGTCCCTCCTTAATGATGAGACGATTCCAGCCATGCCATAACGTTGGAGTAACTGTTAGTTCAAGGCTAAATATTTCCGGGCCTCATTTCTCGTCGTGTTACGGGATTAAAATGTTCAGAGTTCCATTGATATGGTGCTCAGAAAGGTTTTCCATGCCTCCTAAAAATGCACTATATGTATACACAAAAGTATGTGGACACCCCTTCAAAACTACTTCACCCACACCCGTTGCGGACAGGTGAATAAAATTGAGCACACAGCCATGAAATCTCCATAGACAAACATTGGCAGCAGAATGGCCTTACTGAAGAGCTCAGTGACTTTCAAATGTGGCACCATCATAGGACGGCACCTTTCCAACAAGTCAGTTCGTCAAATTTCTGCCCTGCTAGAGCTGCCCCGGTCAACTGTAAGTGCTGTTATTGTGAATTGGACACATCTAGGAGCAACAGTGGCTGAGCCGTGAAGTGGTAAGCAACACAAGCTCACAGAACGGACTGCCGAGTGCTGAAGTGCGAAATAAATAGTCCGTCCTCGGTTGCAACAGTCACTACAGAGTTCCAAACTGCCTCGAAGCAACGTCAGCACAAAAACTGTTCGTCGAGAGAGTGTCATGAAATGGGTTCCCATGGTCGAGCAACTGCACACAAGTCTAAGATCATGCACAATGCCAAGCATCGGCTAGAGTGGTGTAAAGCTTGCCGCCACTGGGCACTGGAGCAGTGAAAACACGTTGTCTGGAGTGATGAATCACGCTTCACCATCTGGCAGTCTGACGGACAAATCTGGGTTTGGTGGATGCCAAGAGAACGCTACTTGCTCCAATGTATAGTGCCAACTGTAAAGTTTGGTGGAGGAGGGAAAATGGTCTGGGGCTGTTTCATGGTTCAGGCCCCTTAGTTCCAGTGAAGGGAAATCTTAACGCCAAAGCATACAATGACATTCTAGATGATTTTGTACTTCCAACATTGTGACAACAGTTTGGGGAAGGCCCTTTCATGTTCAGCATGACAAACAGGTGTCCACATACTTTTGGTCATGTAGTGCTAGCTCTTGGACGATGCCCTATGGATGACGGGCAGAAGGAAATAGCCTGCGATTACCAGTGCCTCTCTTTTTTTTAACCCTCGTTGGCCAAACACAAAGGCACAGGCGTCCGGAACACATTTTCCAGTGGCATTTTGGACCTGCCTCCCTCCCACCAAGCCTGGGTTGTGTTCATTAGGCATCAAACGGAAGAACAGTGACCAAAACGGTCACTGCCAGTGTTTTAAAACATTTTCCATTGTGTGCCATAATGAACACAACCCTTGAGTGAGACAGTCAAAATGGGCCACTCCAAGTCTCCACTGCCGTGCAAGATTGTGCTCACTGAATGGAAAGGTTGGCTCACGTCTGTTCCAGGAAGAAAGATGGATATAGATACAATAGAGCCACGGATACTGTTGTGGAAAATGAGATGTGGAGAGAAACAAGAGGTGCAAGAGATCAAAGGTATCAGTTCTAGGGCCAAGTCCTTCTTAGAGGTGGAAACTATCGTTTCTAGTGTCTTCCTTAATGCAATTAAGTCCACTTCAAATGATGGCACTTTTTTAAAATTTTATATTGAACTAAAATATGTTCAAAAGAACTTGACCAGGGCAATAAAGGTGTGGTGCAAAAAGTGAAAGTTATACCAAATGACAGGCACTGACAAGTCCATTCAGAAATGGGCAAACAGAAAGTGACTATTACGATGGGACTGGTAAGTAACCAGGAGTAAAGAATATATATTTTTTTTACAGGGGGTTTCTCTTTCTTGGCTCAGTTCATAACATACGTTCCTGGGTGTGCAACTGTGCACATCTGCAACAACAGAAGAGTCACTGTCCAATTACCGAGCAACAGCACCTAGCAGACATTCCAGCCTCACGCAACATTCACCAGAGTTGTGGACTCGAGTCACAAATTTCATGACTTGAGACTCAACAGAAAATAAAATAATGAAACTTGACTCAGAGCCTCAAGACTCAACTTTGACTTGAGAAATTATCTGGCCATGTTTTCTAATGCGTTCTCTCTCATTTTGTGGCACAGAGTCTACGGGGATTACTCTACACACAGCCAGAGACCGTAGCATCGCCCTTGCAAAAAAAACCTGCAACAGTTTGGCTAGTGAAACGCACACTCGGCACTCTGATTGTGCCAGCGAACTGACAAACAGGCCGGGTGGTGAGCTAGCATACACATTGCTGATTTGCTGTACCGCTATAGGGTGCAGCACAAACATCAAATTATAGGAAGAGAAGATGATTTATTATGGAAAACAAGCAGCTCCAAAAATTGTTTGGTGATCAAGAATACTTTGCAAGCTCATCAGCAATAATGGGGCAACAATTACTAGCATAGGCCTACTGGTATGTAACAATTACTAGCATAGGCCTACTGGTATGCAACAATTACTAGCATAGGCCTACTGGTATGTAACAATTACTAGCATAGGCCTACTGGTATGCAACAATTACTAGCATAGGCCTACTGGTATGTAACAATTACTAGCATAGGCCTACTGGTATGTAAGAATTACTAGCATAGGCCTACTGGTATGCAACAATTACTAGCATAGGCCTACTGGTATGCAACAATTACTAGCATAGGCCTACTGGTATGTAACAATTACTAGCATAGGCCTACTGGTATGTAACAATTACTAGCATAGGCCTACTGGTATGTAACAATTACTAGCATAGGCCTACTGGTATGTAACAATTACTAGCATAGGCCTACTGGTATGTAACAATTACTAGCATAGGCCTACTGGTATGCAACAATTACTAGCATAGGCCTACTGGTATGCAACAATTACTAGCATAGGCCTACTGGTATGTAACAATTACTAGCATAGGCCTACTGGTATGTAACAATTACTAGCATAGGCCTACTGGTATGTAACAATTGCTTGACATGTTTAATTTAGTTATGAATTTTGCATTTGGAATTTGTTTAAAATTAATTATTACTGTGGTGAGGACGCACCTTAGGCGTGGCTCTTCACTTGCCCTCTCCAAACTCCTGTCAGTGGAGTTACTCTTGTTGAAATGTTTGCTGTTGTTTTCACATGTTTAAATGAATAGGCCCTATGTGGTAAATCTCTATTCCATCTAATACTACAATAAATGCTAGCATTTCATCATTCCATCCCCGAACCTTTCATTGCAACACGTAGACATTCGTTTCATGTTTGATAGGCTTCCGATACATTTTCATTTAGCCAACCATTTCTTACCCTCTGAGTGGCGCGATGTTTATTGTGCACATGCACGTTAACAAAACTCATGAGGTAGAAGTTCTGTGTATTTATTTGTATTCATTGTACGGTTTCCTTTGTTCATATTTCCCGGGTTACGTCTGAGTTCCGTGTGTCTGTGTCCTATGTCTCGGTCATTCTGATTGTGTATAATAGGAACGTGCGTGCCTCAGTGCACATAGAAATTGGCTACGTGGCCTGAGCTCCAGGCTTTGGAGTCAGAACGTTGAATGAGATAAAATTGTTCCATGTATGCATGTGTTGAAATCTCATGAATAATAATTAAGTCTGATTAAGACAAAAGTATGTGGAAATAAAGTTTCACATTGTAGAAGCCGTTGATTGGTGGTAATCGTATGGTCCTAGAGGCCAAGTGCTTATGTTGTGGAGGCCTACCTTTTAGACGACCTGTTAGACAGATTCCATTTGGTTTCTCAAGGGGAGGCTGTACAGCCTTGCCCTCTACCAGTGTCCATTCAGATAGGACAGGTTAAAAGGATTCTCAGGTACATTTGTTTACATTTTAGCCAGTAGTCACAAAGTACCGGAGCATGTCTTTAAGTCTGATACAGAGGCTAATTCTTTTGGGCTATTGCCTGTGTACAGTTCCTTCAGAAGGACTTTAGACCCCTTGACTTTTTCCATATTTTGTTACGTTACAGCCTTATTCTAAAATTGATTAAAAAAGTATACATTTAAAAAAAATCTAATCTAAGCACAATAACCCATAATGGCAAAGCTAAAACTGGTTGTTAGAAATATTTGCAAATTTATACAAAATAAAAAACAGAAATAGCTTATTTACATAAGTATTCAGACCCGTTGCTATGAGACTCGAACTGGAGCTCAGATGCATCCTGTTTCCATTGATCATTCTTGAGATGTTTTTACAACTTGCTTGGAGTCCACCTGTGGTAAATTCAATTGATTGGACATAATTTGGAAAGGCACTCGCCTGTCTATATAAGGTCCCACAGTTGAGAGTGGATGTCAGAGCAAAAACCAAGCCATGAGGTTGAAGGAATGGTCAGAGATAGGAGTGTATCGAAGCACAGATCTGGGGAAGGGTACCAAAAAATGTCTGCAGCATTGAAGGGCCCCAAAAACACAGTAGTCTCCATCATTCTTAAATGGGACCCCTAAATGGAACACCCAAGAGACTCTTCCCAGAGCTCGCCCCCCGGCCAAACTGAGCAATCAGAGAAGAAAGGCCTTGGTCAGGGAGGTGACCAAGAACCCAATGGTCAGTCTGACATAGCTCCAGAGTTCCTCTGTGGAGATGGGAGAACCTTCCAGAAGTACAAACAATCTCCGCAGCACTCCACCAATCAGGCCTTTCTGGTAGAGTGGCCAGACGGAAGCCACTCCTCAGTAAAAGGCACATAACAGCCAGCTTGGAGTTGACCAAAAGGCACTTGAAGGACTCAGACCATGAGAAACAAGATTCTCTAATCTGATGAAACCAAGATCGAACTCTTTGGCCTGAATGTCAAGAGTCACATCTGGAGGAAACCTGGCACCAAACCTACAGAGAGGCATGGTGGTGGCAGAATCATGCTGTGTGGGTGTTTTTCAGGGACTGGGAGACTAGTCCTGATCAAGGGAAAGATGAACAGAGCAAAGTACAGAGAGATCCTTGATGAAAACCTGCTCCAGAGAGCTCAGGACGTCAAACTGGTGCAAAGGCTCACCTTCCAACATGACAACGACCCTAAGCACACAGCCAGGACTGGCTTTGGGACAAGTCTCTGAATGTCCTTGAGTGGCACAGCCAGAGCCCGGACCTGAACCCGATCTAACATTTCTGAAGAGACTTGGAAAATAGCTATGCAGCAACACTCCTCATCTAACCTGACATATTTGATTTGACAGGATCGGTAGAGAAGAATGGGAGAAACTCCCCAAATATAGGTGTGCCAAGATTGCAGCGTCACACCCAAGAAGACTTGAGGCTGTAATCGCTGCCAAAGCTGCTTCAACAAAGTACAGAGTAAAGGGTCTGACTACTTATGTAAATGTAATATTTCCGTTTTTTATTTTTAATACATTTGCAAAAATGTCTAAAAACCTGTTTTTTTTCTTTGTCATTATGAGGTATTGTGTATAGATTGATGAGGAAAAAAAAGTAATCAATTTAAGAATAAGGATGTAGCGTAACAAAATGTTGAAAAAGTCAAGGGGTCTGAATACTTTCCGAATACACTGTATATTTGGTAAATGCACTGGTATATTTTATATGATATAGTGCTTTCACCATTGGATCACCAAGACCTGTAAATAAATCTACACTCTGAGCACGTCAACCTGCTGATGTCATGTCCTTACGACTGCTACATGGTCCCCATTTCACCATTTCATCATCAACATGTGTTGTAGACAAAATCATGAAAAGGGCTGTCTGATAGTCTCAATGAACAGACAAAGACTTGTAGTTGAACAAGTTGTTGCATGGATAGATTTTTTTTTACTTGACTTGAGACTTTACTTGCTCTTAGAATGCACGACTTGGACTTGACACTAGTCTTGACCCGTTCTACTTGGGACTCGACTTGAGACTCGGACCTTGTGACTTGCTTCTGACTAGAATAATAGTGACTTGGTCCTACCTCTGACATTCGCTACCAAACATGTTTGAGGATAAATAAAACAGATGTGTAGCATAGCATCCAAACTTTGTAAAGTGCCACATTGTATTTAGTTAATTATTGGACTGCTAGGTGAGTATGGGGCATAAGTGGGAGAGATCTTTCCTGTTTATTTTTATTATTATCAAACCATCCCCCAAAAAGTAGCTAATAGCAAAACAATGTGTTAGTAAACCGCTAGCTAGCTGCACTACCATGTCAAGCCAATAGGTGGTGCCTGGTAGACTCACCTGCTGACCCAAGCGGCAGGGATGCCATGCATGGCGAACAGGGTGAACTGCAGGTGGTCAGTGGTGCCCGAGGCCTCCTTACAGCTACGCCCCTCCACAGGAGACTCCCCCTCGGCATGCTGGGAGATGGATAAGGAGGAGTCAGAGGAGGAGCTAGAGGAAGAGGAGGCGGGGCAGAAGGAGCGCAGGTAGAGCTTTGCCAGGTCATAGACGGCATCCGTCAGGAAGCACATGCTCTCCTCTACGGGGCTGAGGTGACCTGGAGGAGTCAGAGGGTATGGAGAGGGTCATGTTAACTCAAATGATTTGAACTATTTTTTGTTGATTTCTGTAAGCAGGAAGTTGCGCCACTGTGTGTGATGATATTCGGATCATAGTCTTGCTGAGTCAAACTTTTAAATGTGTGTTTTTTTTAAATGTGACTGGTTGTTGTAGCACTCACCATTTGCCGAGCCACCTAAGGATTTGGAGCCCACCTGAGACAGAAACGTAAAACAGATATGAATGATAGGAATCCTGTCCTGTCCTATCTCTTCAGTTCAGAGAGCTGTTAGTTTAGTTTATTAGGATCCCCGTTAGCAACCGCACATACAGCAGACACTTTATTTGTTCCATAAAACATACACACATGACAAAGTACAGAACTGTTAGAGACAAAATAAATAAGTGATATATTGTAAACAGAACATAATTACTATTTACACACTTATATACAGTAGAGTTAAATCAGATCTCTAGAGAGAGGAGAGGTGCTTTGTTATATATTTTTTAAAGCTAAACTTTCTTTCCTCTGGTGGAGGAGCCTTCCACGATTACATGGCTCTATTCATAACTGTGACCCATTAAATCTGTTTTTGGTTTGGGTACTTTGAAGAAACCCATAGTGGCATGTCTGGTGGGGTATGCATGTCTGCTTGAAGTGTATGCAAATAGATTATACAAGTGGTTAGGCATTTTCTATGGGAGGCACACAGTGCTACAAGTAACTGATGCAAGCAGTAGAATCAGATAAAAAAACATAAAACAAATACACCTTATGGAACAGCAGGGTCTGGGAAGACACGCATACGCATACGCACACACACACACACACACACGCACACAAACGCATACGCACACACACGCACACACACGCTAGCACTCTACACACGTACATTGAAATAATGTTGTATGGTGGTATTATACATTTTGTATTGTAGATATGTAGTGGTGTAATAATGTTATATGATTAATATTATTATAATATTATCTTCATGAACCCCAGGAAGAGTAGCTGCTGCCATGGCAGGAACTAATAGGGATTCCTAATAAACCCCAAGAAGAGTAGCTGCTGCCATGGCAGGAACTAATAGGGATCCCTAATAAACCAGGAAGAGTAGCTGCTGCCATGGCAGGAACTAATAGGGATTCCTAATAAACCAAGAAGAGTAGCTGCTGCCATGGCAGGAACTAATAGGGATCCCTAATAAACCCCAGGAAGAGTAAAGAGTAGCTGCTGCCTTGGCAGGAACTAATAGGGATCCCTAATAAACCCCAGGAAGAGTAGCTGCTGCCATGGCAGGAACTAATAGGGATCCCTAATAAACCCCAGGAAGCGTTCCTGCTGCCATGGCAACAGCTAATGGGGATCACTAATAAACCCCAGGAAGAGTAGCTGCTGCCAGGGCAGGAACTAATGGGGATCCCTAATAAACCCCAAGAAGAGTAGCTGCTGCCATGGCAGGAACTAATAGGGATCCCTAATAAACCCCAGGAAGCGTTCCTGCTGCCATGGCAACAGCTAATGGGGATCACTAATAAACCCCAGGAAGAGTAGCTGCTGCCAGGGCAGGAACTAATGGGGATCCCTAATAAACCCCAGGAAGAGGTCCTGCTGCCATGGCAACAGCTAATGGGGATCCCTAATAAACCCCAGGAAGAGTAGCTGCTGCCAGGGCAGGAACTAATAGGGAACTAATCTCTTCTAAACTTGACCAAATTCAAAACAGAAATCCTTCTCTTTCATTATTAGATCTTCAATAGACAAATATGATGGTTCACTGTTGTCACTTCACTTCTCATTTTGTGCACTTTACTAGGTGAAATAGTCGTTGAAATGAATGGCTACATCAAAAGGTCGGTGCCCAGTAGTAGAGACGTGAACAACCCATACATTAATATATTAATATAATATATTAATATATTCATATGATGTTTATGCATCGTTGAACGTACCTCTGGCGAGCGTGTCCTGGGGAGGTTGACTGAGCGTTTGACTTTCTTGACTGCCTCTGTGATGGCCTGGGTCTCTACCTCATCCAGGGCACAGCACAGGTTCTTCACCATCTGAACCACCCCATCCACAGTCTTATACTGGGTACTCTGTGGTGGAACAAAGTCATTGTTCAGAGTGTGTGTGAGAGCAATCTCTATTGAGTTACTCAACAATGCAAGTGACTCTTGAAACAGCACGTCTTCCAGGAATCTATAGGCCTTTCGCAATTGTGTGTGAACTACCCACGCAACGCACAACCCCCATTCAACGCCTGATAGCAATTCTGCACCACAACCCCACCATACATGTTTAAGGCCTTCAATGCTGCATCAAAGAGGTGAATTAACTTCATAAATTACCTCATTCTGCAGGCAGATGTTGACTTGATTGTGATAGCCTTCCAGATAGTCGGCCAAGCCTTGCCTGGGGGGGGGGGGGGGGGGGGCGAGAGAATCAACAGATAGTTATTGGGAATTCCAGATGGCCTTATTTGGATCCAGACAATGGTGAAGATGATGCGATAAGAAGCAGAAAGAAAGTTCCTACCTGGTGACCTTTTCCTTAAACAGCCTCTCCACTTGGCTCAGGTGCCTCTCCAAGTCCACCGGAGAGGAGTCATCTTCCGCCTGCATGCACACAAAGCATGAAACAATGAGATCTCACTGTGATCTCACTCCAGTCTCACTAGGTCCTCAATGGCTGCAGTCCAAACACATTATTTTTACCCCCTCAGCCCCCTCAGCTAGCCACTTTCCCTTGGGGGAATCCCCATTGTAACCGGATGGAGTTTGATTGCCATCTTAAATGGAGGTCCAATTCAATAACGTAGCCACCCTCGGTCCTCGATTTAGCTCAAGGGAGCAAGTGACATGGTCACGTGGTTGACATGACCCACAATTCAACACAAACTGTAGTCACGTGTCATACACTGGTGGCCACGAAGTTTCATATTTAATCAACACAGCTGCATTTTCGACAAGACAAAATGATAACACGAGCTTGCTAAAATATATGTATGTAGATGAATTTAGCATTGGCAAATTGGCTTAGTCTTGTAGTGAGTAGCCTATAAAAACGTAGCTAGCTTCATTAACATATTTTTGGCAATTCTGAAATGTATTGGAATAAATGACCAAACAATAAAATTAGCTGGCCAGCTATGGGTAACTGTAACTAGCAAGCTACCTGACAGGAGTTATATCTAGCTATGTTAGCTTACTAGGTACATTAATAGCTTTAGGTTGGTTGTTTTTAAGCTCAACTTCAAGATTTCCACCAAGAACGTTGTCTCTCCGATCATTACTTTCCCTCGCTTGGGCAAGGCACATTTAAGGGCTGAGGACCGAGTTTGGACTGCAGTTTCTCTAGCTATTGATGTGAGATATCTTTCTCTCTCTGCAAGTCTGCCCGTCGGTCTCTCTCTCCGCAAGTCTACCCGTCGGTCTCTCACTCCGCAAGTCTACCCGTCGGTCTCGCTCTCCGCAAGTCTACCCGTCGGTCTCTCTCTCCGCAAGTCTACCCGTCGGTCTCTCTCTCCGCAAGTCTACCCGTCGGTCTCTCTCTCCGCAAGTCTACCCGTCGGTCTCTCTCTCCGCAAGTCTACCCGTCGGTCTCTCTCTCCGCAAGTCTACCCGTCGGTCTCTCTCTCCGCAAGTCTACCCGTCGGTCTCTCTCTCCGCAAGTCTACCCGTCGGTCTCTCTCTCCGCAAGTCTGAAAGTTTGTCTTTCTGGACGTCTGTCTGTTTCATTGACCTTCCTCCAGGCCTCTGACCTCTAGCTGGTCTTTCTTTGTGACAAACGCACACTCACCAAAGTGATACGTCGCTGATTGGTTTGTTGGTTTGGGTCTTACCGATCGTGCCAGATCCCTTCTCATGGTGCTCTGGGAGAGCAGCTGGAGCTTGATCTCTGCTTCCCACTTCCTGCAGCTCTGTACATACTCGTGGCTGCCCAGGCTGTGTTTACTATGGAGAGGACACAGGACCATAGGGGTCAAAGGTCAATATGATATCATGGCACCAATCGGAAAAAAACATCAGGGATTACCTTGGTCCAAAAAGAAACACTCATGTTCTTCTGTCTTTTCAATCCATTTTTAAATGTTTCCTGTTGCCTGCTCAAATGAACAACACCCGGCAGTAATATCCTTATGCTCAAACAATTGTGAGGCACGGGCCCAGTTCCATTTTAGCCTTCAGGCCCTAGCCCTTACCACCTCTCCTTTTGACATATATAGATCAAACGATGGAATGATGTCAGCAAAATAATGATGGTGGATCCACCTAGACATCCTATAGGCTACAGTGGGACTTCCAGCATCTTGTTTAACTTCTTGCGGATCAGTGAGACGCTACCGTCCCATTTCGACAACATCCGGTAAAATTAAAATTAATAAATATTAAACTTTCATGAAATCACATGTGCAATACATCAAAATAAAGCTTAACTTGTTATGGCTGCAATCCTGATATCGGTATAAGTGTCATCAACAACCGCTGAATAGCATAGCACTACATACAATAAATATTACTATAAATATTTATATTCATGAAATCACAAGTGCAATATAGGAAAACACAGTTAAGCCTTTTGTTAATCCATCTGTCGTGTCAGATTTTGAAATTTACTTTACAGCGAAAGCAATCCAAGCGTTTGTGTAAGTTTATCGATCGCACGATAAACATTAAGTACACTTAGATTCAGGTAGCTCGGTCACGAAAATCAGAAAAGCAATCAAATTAATCGTTTACCTTTGATGATCTTCGGATGTTTTCACTCACGAGACTCCCAGTTACACAGATGTTCCTTTTGATCTTTAGATTATTTTTAGATCCAAAATACCTCCGTTTGTTTGTCTCGTTATGTTCAGAAATCCACAGGAAAGAGTGGTCACGACACCGCAGACAAAAATTCCAAATAGTTTCCATAATGTCCACAGAAACATGTCAAACATTTTTATAATCAATCCTCAGGTTGTTTTAAAAATATATAATCGATAATATATCAACCGCAAATGTCTTTCACAGTAGGAGAGGGAAAAGCAATAGCTATCCAAATTCTGTTGCGCAAGCAAAACTCACGTGACCACTTGACGCGATGTTATCGCTCTGGCTCATTTTTCAAAATAAAAGCCTGAAACTATGTCTGAAGACTGTTGACACCTTGAGGAAGCGATAGGAAAAGGAATCTGGTTCATATCCCTTTAAATCCAGCAACGGGAGGCTATGGAACATGGAGTTTTCAAAATAGAAGCCAATTCCTGTTTTGATTTTCCTCAGGGTTTCGCCTGCAATATCAGTTCTGTTATACTCACAGACAATATTTTGACAGTTTTGGAAACTTGAGTGTTTTCTATCCAATACTAATAATAATATGCATATATTAGCAACTGAGACTGAGGAGCTGGTCGTTTACAATGGGCACCTTTTCATCCAAGCTACTCAATACTGCCCCTGCAGCCATAAAAAGTTAACTTGTTGTTAATCTAGCCGCCATGTCAGATTTCAAAAAGGCTTTACGGCAAAAGCAAACCATGTGATTATCTGAGGACAACACCCAGCACACAAATGCATAACAAATCATTTTCAACCAGGGAGTTGCGACATGAAAGTCAGAAATAGCGATATAATATATGCCTTACTGTTGAAGATCTTCTTCTGTTGGCACTCCTAAAGGTCCCAGTTACATTACAAAATGGTCATTTTGATCGATAATGTCTTTCTTTATATCCATAAAAACTCAGTTTAGCTGGCGCGCGAGCTTCAGTTAATAATCCACTCGGTTTCCTTCCTTCAAAATATATAAAAATATATACAAAATTAATCCCAAACGTTACCAATAAACTTATCCAAACAAGTCTATCAACGTTTATAATCAAACTTTAGGTACCCTAATACGCAAATAAATGATACAATTTAAGACGGAGAATCGTTATTGTCTTTACCAGAGATAAATACCAAAGAACGAGCTCTAATTCACGCGCTTGAAAACACTACAGCCAAAATGGAAGCCACCTAGAATTTTTTTTTTTTTTCTTCCAAAAACCAGCCTGAAACTCTTTCTAAAGACTTGACATCTACTGGAAGCCCTAGGAACTGCAATCAGGCACGATTTCGCCCTATTATTAAAGTACCAGCCATTGAAATCAGTGGTATGATGAGGGGGGGGGGGGGGGTTGTCCTCTGGGTTTCGCCTGCCATTTCAGTTCTGTTATACTCACAGACATTATTTTAACAGTTTTAGAAACTTTAGAGTGTTTTCTATCCAAATCCAATTATATGCATATCCTAGCTTCTGGGCCTGAGTAGCAGGCAGTTTACTTTGGGCACGCTTTTCATCAGGAAGACAAAATACCACCCCCTAGCCCAAAGAGGCTAAACACTTAACACCCACTTAAAAGTTAGAGTTTCCATGAATCTAAAGAGTGAGAGGGGGACCTGACTTGAGATGCTATGCTTAGCAGGGAACAATGGAAACATCGGCGGAGTCTAATTCCATCACTTTCTGAGGGCTTGCCAAGACCAGACAAGGCTGGGAGAGTCTTGATAACACACACACACACGCACGAACTTGTAGCGAGACACAAAGCACTCAAAATGTGCGCACGTATAAGTATACACACAATGTGCCTAAGACCTGCTATTGCGCAACCCCTCCGTTGTTTATTAGTAAAAGCATCCTCTGCAAAATGGCCAAAAGGAAACATTTTCCTAACACAATTAAAAGACAAATAGCTCCCTGCTTGTGGAATGTTGGCAGTGATCTTATTGATATCCTTCTTTTTATCTCACTCCCCTCTCTCTGCCAGGGGACATTGAGGCGGGATTGTGGGAAACGCAGGGGTCAGTGAGGTTTCTGAGTATGTACAGAACTCACTTTTGCAGCACCTCCTCCTGGCCGCAGACCTTGAGGACGTAGCTGCCAATATCCACCTGGTTGAGGTCGTCATGAACCCAACATAGGGCCTGCATGATGAGGAGTTCCACAGGAGAACTCACTATGGGGTAGAAGGTGGTGGGTGGGAGAGAGAGCGAGGAGAGAGAGAAAGAGGCGGGAGAGCGAGAGAAAGAGGCGGGAGAGAGAGAGATTAAAAGAGGGGAGAGAGAAAAGGGGGGGAGAGGAAGGATGGTTAAAACAAGCATAATTGCATACACAGACCTGTAAAGTGTATCCTTCCCTTTTCCCTTCTTTGAAGTAATCACTGATTAGACATGATTGGTGAGCGCCAGCCCTCCACCACAGGGCTTTCAATGGTCTACTCATTTGTAATCAGTGAACACAAGAAAGGGAGAAAGGAAGAATGCACATGTAAAGAATTTGTACAGGGTCATAGGCTGCATCTCACACTACTAAGGGGCATCAGGCATAAAGCAAGATGGCCTTTGTCTATGTCTAGTCACAGGTAGGAGGGGAGCAGATTTTAATTAAAGGAGGAGGATAGATCTAGTGATCCACGCAATAAGTGAAGATTCCAAGTCCAAGAGGCTCAATGGAACTATGTCCGAAACGATCACTCATGTAAAAACAGTCAATAATTGGCCCGACAGAAGTTTAATTTTTTTTTTAATACCATGGAGGGCCTCTTGGATGGATTATACTCATACTTAACCTGTTCCCAGACCTGTCTTGCCAACTTCTATAGTCATGATAATGACCGTATAGGAGTTGTCAAGATATCATAAACAGATCTAGGACCAGGCTAATTCATATTCTATTACCATTTTCCCTTATTCAATAAAAACAGTTAACCGAATCCAGATCTCAAGATGCTACAGTACTCTGTTATTGGAAAACACATGTCAGCATGTCTCCTTCTAGGAAATATGTGTGTGTGTGTGTGTGTGTGTGTGTGAAACCTGACACACAACAGATCTGCCACTTCTGGCGGGGGGTTACTGCCTTCTCCGTTTGATGCCAACACACACACGAAAAATCACCCCGGGCTCTCCAGCAATAACAACCCCACACCCACTGAGGAATGGACCGGATTAAGGTACCAATACTAGAGGGATTCAGAGCGTGTTTTGATTGGTCACGCCTTGGTAGTGGGTGGGTGCTGTGAGGTGGCTTTCTAGGGATACTTGGGAGGCTAAAATCATCAACGACCGAAGAGGGGGGCCTTTTGGTAGCCTGTTCCCAGATCTGCTGGTGCTGCCTTGCCTCCTGGTTATAGGAGGAGGCAAGACAGCACAAACAGATCTGGGACCAGGCTGGCATTTCCGAGGGTGTGTGTTGATAAAATAAAAAAAATAAAAAAGACTCTACAAACTCACACATTGTGCTGGAATGTTTGAGACGTGCAAGGTCACACACACCAACATGGGTGTTAGGGGGTTGGTCTGGTCTAAAGCCGGATTGGTGTCTATGATTACAGTACTAGTCTAGCAACACAGCAGGATGCTAGGCAAAAGGAGAACATAACAAGTGAGAGAAAGAACATACCAGAAGATAATAAGAGAGAGAGAGAGTATGATGGCCAGTGCATTTCAGAGAACTGCAGCAGAGTTAAAAAGAGATGGTTTGATTAAGGTGGCATCCAACACTCAAAGCCACAAGACATCCACCTCAGCCAGTTCCCAGGGTTTCCCCTCTCCCCACACCAGGGTATCACTAACCTAAATCTTGCTGTTGGAGATTCTAGCCTAAGAAAGAAGTCATTATCTCCCCGGTAACAGAAGCCAGCTCGGCTCTGATTGGCTGTTAAATACAGTAAGAGTGTCAGCGGAGAGCAGAGAAGCTGCAACAGTAGCAGTTGGGGAAAGAGTTGTCTGGGAAAGAGTTGTCTGGGAAAGAGTTGTCTGGGAAAGAGTTGTCTGGGAAAGAGTTGTCTGGGAAAGGGTCGGCTTTGGAGGGGTTGCCTCGGAGGCGGAGCTACAAACCTGGGGTCAGCCAATGACAACGCACCCCCAGAGAGTAAACGAAAAGCCCTTTGGATGAATGAGAAGATAATATAGAGAAGGCCTTATACAGTAACTACTGCAGGACAAGTGTATAGAGAAGGCCTTATACAGTAACTACTGCAGGACAGGGGTATAGAGAAGGCCTTATACAGTAACTACTGCAGGACAGGGGTATAGAGAAGGCCTTATACAGTAACTACTGCAGGACAAGGGTATAGAGAAGGCCTTGGGGTGACACAGGGACAAGGATACAGAGAAGGCCTTTGGTGCAACACAGGGACAAGGGTATAGAGAAGGCCTTTGGGGCAGGGGCCCAACCTTTTATGTGAGGAGAGGGAATGTGGCATATTCCCACAACAACAAAACATATTTAAAAAAATGATAATAGTAAACTGGCTGATCCCGAATGCTGCTTCCTCCTTCAGACCTCTCATCCAGTGTTCTTATCTTCTATCAGTCTTAAAAAGGGAAATGCCTCAGATACAAATAGAAAAGTCAAATTAATTGGAGTTGGGTTATTGAAACCTGGAAGAGCTCCATTCTAAAAATGTTAAATTAAAATAAAAAAATTAAAAAAAGAGGCCAATTGATGTCATTGCATACTTTTATGGGTATAAAGGTGTCCACCACGAAGCCTGCACACTCAGGAACGGGGACCACGGAGCACCTGTGTTTGGGTCAGGGTTGCAAAGAAACGTTCCTAAAATTACTAGGTTTTCCAGAAATCCCGTTTGGAGGATTCTGTTTCCCCTCCTGATTCCCGGGAACTCTCCTATCGGGATTTCTGGAAAACCTGGGAATTTTGAGAACGTTTATGGGATTTAGCAATGTTAGTAGGTGTATTGTGTTATTGTCCTTACCATCGCAGGTGAAGGTGACAGGCTCTTGGGACTCGGAGATCTCGATGGACACCTTGACGCTACAGCCATTGTCCCCGCCCCCGTCCCTCTGAGGGATGACTGCACTCAGCACATACCCCGGGTTGGTGTGGAGGTCATCATGGGTGAACTTTGACCTCAGGCTGAAAAAAAAGAAGCCAGTATGTCATCTTTACCGTTCATAAACTTCATATCCTTAATTATCTTATTTGTATTTCCTTAAATTAGCTTATCTAGAAGTTATACACCCATAAACTAGTAGATAATCCATTTATGATCCATTCTCCTACTTAACTTCCCATAAAAAAAAATAAAACATGTATTTTCACATACATTTCACTGTACCTATCTAGTGTGTTGTTTTACAGGGTCAGACAGACATATGCCGCCCCTGGAGCAGATTAAGTGCCTTGCTTAAGGACACATCAGCAGATTTTCACCATGTCGGCTCAGGTATTCGAACCAGCGACCTTTCAGTTACTGGCCCAACGCGCAAACCACTAGGCTACCTGGCGCACTTTTACGGCCCCGTACTTCCTTATGGGATCCAAAGAACTTCAAAAACTCTTCTGCTTTGCTGATATTTGTTGCATATCTGTGTTTATTGAATAGTGTGTGTGTGTGTGTGTGTGTGTGTAGTGTAATGCAGGTGTTCATCATGTCAGAGTGATTCCCAGAGCACAGATATTCATCACTGCACCCTGAAAGGACTGGAGTGAGGCTGCATACCGAATCATTCAAACATTATAGCACACACACACACACACGGTGGCTTACGTTGCTACGTCTTCACAGAAGGCTACAACTTCTAGGTTCTGGGCTTCCTTCTCCTCCAGGGCGGTGTACAGTACTCTCACAGGTCTCTTATCGTGCTGCGAGACAACGACACACAACACAACAGTAAGCAACCAGAAAAACGGTACATGGGCCAAAACACACATTTCAACCTCCATTGTGATGGTGTATATGTTTACTGGTGTTCATTTCATTTGGAATTTAATTGGTGTTCGGTTAGTCATGTATGTATGTATGTATGTATGTATGTATGTATGTATGTGTGTATGTGTGTATGTATGCATGTATTGTAAACAGATTAACACACAAAAACTTGCAGTAAAGACAGGAAATACAAATGAGCACCCTAACACTAAATTGGACCAATCCACGAATACATTTACACATTATACAAACTGACTGAGGCTCTATTCATTTAGTCTTGTGCATTTTCCCCAAAGTAACTGAGGTGTTTAGGAGAGGTGTATGCTGACGGCTTAAATAATGAGGAGACATTTTGATATGAACGCATTGAATCCCATCGAGTGAATAAACAGCAAGTCAGGAAGGGCAGAGACTGGGGCAAAAAGCTACACACACACACACACACACTAAAAGGACCCCCCTAGAAATTGAGTTCTGGGATTCCTGGATGTAGTGTGAAAGCTGCCGGGAACTGGCAGGAAGTACGCCCCATAATTTTACAAACTAGCCATCTAAGAATGCGTTTCCTTTCCTGTGCAACAGGAAATTACCAGCAAAAGTCCCGCCTCCTCTTCATCGTCTACTGTGATTTGGCACAACCGCACAAGAGGTGTGTTGGAATTTAGTGACATCACGATGCACACAGAGGAGCGCTGGAATTCAGTGACATCCCGATGCATGAAAGAGAATGACTGATTCTGCTCAGAGGGAATTGGGGAGGGTAACAAAAATGCCTGGTATGCAGAGTCCCTTTCGTGTGTTGTTCCATGTGTGTTACATTTTAAACCAAAAAACACAAATGTGTGATTTCTAGGACACGGACTAAAAGTGGCATCAGAGCACAGCTTTACACTGAACAACATTCCACTAGCAAAGTAATTGCACCTGGAGAGCCAATCACGTTCTCTGTAGCCGATGGAAAACCTTTAAACAGGTTAACATTCAGAAGACCACAGGGCCAGATGAATTACCAAAGACGCGTACTCCGAGCATGCACTGACGAGTGAGCTGGCAAGTCTTCACTGACATTTTCAACCCATCCTCAACCCAGTCTGTAATACCAACATGTTTCAACAAGACCACCATTGTCCCTGTGCCCAAGAACGCTAAGGTAACTTGTCTAAAATGAATATCACCCCATAGCACTCACATCTGGGTTGTTCGCCAATGCTGGAAGGGGGGCCTTCCCCCAGAGTGAAAAAGTTTGGGATCCCCTGCGCTAGAGAACATTGCCGGGCGGTGCTCAAACATAAGCACCAACACTTGATTAACAGTGTAAACTATTGTAGAGGATTTATTGCACGAAGAAATATATCAGGATTTTTTTTGTTTTGTTTCCTTTACAATAAAATGTAATCCTATAGCCTATTTTAGTTTCCTTTACAATAAAAACACTAATGTAATCCATTTGATAAACTTTATTTGTAGATTCGATTAGTAATAGAGTTAATAGGAAAAGTCCAGTTACAGCTCTGTTTTACAAAGTAGAAATTAAAAAGATGATAATAATAAATAATAAAACAACCCCAGGTGCAATGATTTGCCTAAACAAAAGCACCAGCGCATGAACAATCATAAAGGATGAATTCCATTAAAAAAAATTAATGACAAGATATAAAGTAATTTGTTGATCGTATTGGAAACTGTATTGTGGCCTTATACGCGTGCCTTTTCACATGAATCAATCTAGTCTTCTCTTTATGCTTCGTGGCCACAGTCGGTACACATTTTTCGGGGCTTTGTGCGAGCAAGCCCCACAAACAAAATTGATTGAACTTCAGTTTACGGGCCTTGTTTTGTGTGCACATAACGCACGTGTGGCATGGCCTCTCTAAAGAGGTTGTGTGGCATGGTCTCTGGGGAAAAAGGTCCACCCCATACCGATCATACCAAAATGACTCGAACATTCCGCGGACACACAAGAGTACAATAAATTCTTTGAGTTCA
Source organism: Oncorhynchus mykiss (assembly GCF_013265735.2). Lineage (NCBI taxonomy): Eukaryota > Metazoa > Chordata > Actinopteri > Salmoniformes > Salmonidae > Oncorhynchus > Oncorhynchus mykiss. The sequence continues at coordinate 10,122,994 of NC_050570.1, forward strand.
TCCATAAACATGTCTCATGTACGGTTTCCTTTTCTGTGCGCATAAGCAACAGTACAATCTGATATGCTGCAACATCTGCATGTCAAACTCATCACTCCTTTCTACCCAAACCGTGATATCCCTCCCAGACTCCTGTCTCACCGTGGCAGTTGGGATTAACGTCTATTGGCTCTGTTGTTTTTCTGCGGCGAGACTCAGGCATCGGAGGCAGAGGCTCGAAGTAAACATCAGAATCAGATTACTTTTCATCAGCAACGTCGATTTCAAGTTCAATAGCCAACCCACCATCCAACTCATCTAAATTCTGCAACATTTGCAATGCTGTCAGTGCATCCGTTTGTTTGGTTGGGCTTGCTATTGTATGGTTGTACTCAGCGTCTATAAAATGGTATATCATTTCCTGAGTCATATCAATCTTTCATAATAAAATAAGACCGCCCACGACTCTTCATCATTACACTATTGTTCTAAATTCAATCATCCTCTTCACCCTCAGAATTCAGATCAAATTCAATCACCCTCTTCCTCATTCAGTTCATTGAAGTCACATGCACCATTATCAGTTTGTCAGGTGTCTATTGCCCATTCATTGATGACAGAATAGCATATTTTAATTGTATGTTATTGGTTTTTGCTTTTATGTTTTGTTGCAAGTGGTCATGTTCTGAATGCATGAACAGCACGGATATTCTTGGAAAAAGTGACAGTTGGAAATAGAGCTGCACCTCTTCAATTGAGAGTTATATGACACTAATACACTACTGCTGGTTCTTTCTGATACTATATAGAAATTAAAATGTCTTACATGCATGTGACTCTGAAGGAGGATTTGATAAAGTGATGCTCCTTTCCAGGCATCTGTAAATTACATCTCTTCCTGTACAAACTGCTAGGCCTAAGTCACTCAGTTTTTTTTTAATATAAATGGACAATAATCTATCTATCTATCTATCTATCTATATATAGTCTATAGGTTAACAGGTTAACAGCCTATTGGTTAGAGCGTTAGACTAGTAACCGGTAGGTTGCAAGTTCAAATCCCCGAGCTGACAAGGTACAAATCTGTCGTTCTGCCCCTGAACACCACAGTTAACCCACTGTTCCTAGGCCGTCATTGAAAATAATGAACTTGTTCTTAACCGACTTGCCTAGTTAAATAAAGGTAAAATAAATTTTAAAAAATGTAGGCATAGTTGTGGTGGGCCTGACTGGCATTGTTCCTTTCCTGCTCATCAACTTTGATCGAGTCAAGGATATGTTTTGTATTATTCTGAAGGCCTAATGCAACACATAGCATATTTTCGTTTCCCTTACAATACATTTGATTAGTGATAGAGTTACAGTCAATAACAGTCCTGTAACAGCTTCTTTTTACAAAAGATAAACATAAGAGAATGGCATCAATTCGCAAGGCACACGGTCAAATTATTAATATGAGCGCCAATTCTGATAAAGAGGCATAACAAACATTACACTATTGTTGTTCTAAATGAAAATCAACGTCTTAATCGCCCATTCCATCCATGTCATTCTGTGGGCTGGTATCGTTGGTGCATTCAGAAAGTATTCAGACCCCTAGACTTTTCCCACATGGTTACGTTACAGCCTTATTCTAAAATGAATTTAATACTCCCCCCCCCCATACAATGTCCCATAATGAAAACAGCTTTTAGAAAATGTATTAAAAACAGAAAAACCAAGCCATGAGTTGGAAGGAATTGTCCATAGAGCGCCAAGACAGGATTGTGTTGAGGCACAGATCTGGGGAAGAGTACCAAAAAATGTTCTGCAGCATTGAAGTTCGTCAAGAACACAGTGGCCTCTGTTTGGAACCACCAAGTCTCTTTATAGAGCTGGCCACCTGTGGAGATGGGAGAACCTTCAAGAAAGACAATCATCTCTGCAGCACTCCACTAATTAGGCGTTTATGGTAGAGTCGCAAGACGGAATTCACTTCTCGGCAAAAGGCACATGACAGCCTGCTTGGAGTTTGCCAAGAGGCACTGAAAGACTCTCAGACCATGAGAAACAAGATTCTCTGGTCTGATGAAACTAAGATTGAACTCTTTGGCCTGAATGCCAGGCGTCACGTCTGGAGGAAACCTGGCACCATCCATACGGTGAAGCATGGTGGTGGTAGCATCATGCTGTGGGGATATTTTTCTCACAGCAGGGACTGGGAGACTGGTCAGGATCGAGGGAAAGATAGAGAGATCCTTGATTAAAACCTGCTCCAGAGCACTCAGGACCTTAGACTGGGGTGAAGGTTCACTTTCCAACAGGACAATGACCCTAAGCACACAGCCAAGCAAACAAAGGAGTGGCTTCATCGCTCTGAATGTCCTCTGAATGTCCTTGAGTGGCCCAGCCAGAGCTCGGACTTGAACACGAGCAAACATATGAGTTCTGAAAATAGCTGTGCAGCGACGCTCCCTATCCAACCTGACAAAGCTTGAGAGGATCTGCAGAGAAAGCGAGAAACTCCCAAAATACAGGTGTGCCAAGCTTGTATCATCATAACCAAGAAGACTCAAGGATGTAATCGCTACCAAAGGTGCTTCAAAGTACTGAGTAAAGGGTCTGAATACTTACGTAAATGTGATATTTCCAGTTTCTAAAAACCTGTTTTTGCTGCCATTATGGGGTAGTGTGTGTGGATTGATGAGGGAACATAAACATTTATATATAAATATATTTTAGAATAAGGCTGTAATGTAACAAAATGTGGAAAAAGTCAAGGGGTCTGAATAATTTCAGAATGCACTGTATATTGTTTTATCAAAATATTATAATTCATTGTTTTTATTTCGTATCCCAATACCTGGGTGTATGTAGTAATGCATGAAAACAAACTGATTAAGAACATTTGAGGTAAAAAAAAAAAAAAAGAAACCTCCAATGTTTTATCGGAGCCCCTCTGTCGGGCACCATCTTAACCATAGTTAAGATGGCACCCACACACACACGCTGCTGCTACTACTACTGTCTGTCTATTATCTATCCTGTTGCCTAGTAACTTTACCCTTACCTATATGTACAGTACATCGCTACCACAATTACATCATACCCCTGCACACTGACTTGGTACTGGTACTTCCTGTATATAGCCATGTTATTTTCTACTCCCTACATTCTACTCGCTGTTGTCTACAAAGCATGTGAAATAAAATTTGATTCTACACTTCCAAAATCTAAACACGCACACTTAATGGCCAGCAAGGTAATGTCAGTTTTGTTTATAGAGAAGGTCCCATCTTTCCAGTTGTTTATAATAACAGGATGTTATGGCTGTCTATCTGTAACTGATGAAATGAGTAGTACAATGGTAATGCTGTACTGCAACATAAGAGTCTGCCTTCTTCATGTTGGTCATTCAGCGGGTGAAGAACAGAGCAGATTAGCTCATAAAATAATGCTCACTTTGCTCAGCGGTTCTTAAAAACTTCACACAAGCAAAACCAACAACTCGGACATGAAATGTGACTGAACCTAGAAGTGGCATCAGGGTCGTGTTCATTAGGTGCCAAACGGAAGACAACCGACTGGAATATGGAAAGACTACCTGGACTTGTCCAATAAGAAAATGCTTATTTTAGCTTTCCGTTGAAAAAAAAAAAAAAAAACGTTTAAGTATTTGTTGCGGAGAACTTTTACAGAGACAAACATGGTTTTGACCTGAAATAGTATTAAAATGAAACATTTACAAAGCAGTGTGCTAGTAGCGTCGACTTGGCTGAGACCCCAATCTCTCGCTCTCACCAAGCACCTTGTACATCCCATCTAGCCAGGCAAGAAAGGAGTGAGGGATTAGCAGTGTGTGTTTTTATACACAATCCATTCATTGAAAACAAACATTCAAAGATAATCCAATGAGGCATTGTGAGCGGTGTGTTCACTCACATCCCACCTCAGGACAGACACCGGGATGTTAGACAGGCCTGTCTTTGTATTCTCTGTTTCATTGTCTGACAGGGGTGAGTAAGTGAGTGAGAGAGAGGATGGGTAAGGCCCATGTGACTCACAGATCATTAATCTAATGTGGTTTGCTTTAGTCCACCCTACTGTTCTAAGTCAGGTCCAGTCTGCTTTACAGCTCCTCCGTCTTAGGTCAGTCTTAAGAGTAAACAGTAAACCACTTTATTGTCCCAGGCTTGTCCAGTTTTGCTGCCTGTAGCAGTCCTAGAATGGTACCTACTTCACTAGCCCAGGTTATTAGTGGTTTAGTATTGTACTTTCCTTCTTTCTATTGTACTTTCCTCAACCTCTTCACCATTCTTGGTTGGCCCTGGTTAACTAGGTCAAGAGAACCAGCTGACCAAAGGAAGTCTAACTTCCTGATTTGAAAGAGGAAGTCAATGATTTCTCTCTAGTTTAAACTTCCACTGAGGAATTATAGAAATCAAAATTTTCAACAAAAGTTGCAGTTGTTGTCTAGCTAGGACTTCACCAGCTATTTCAGAGGATGCCATTGGTGTTGTTTCCCTCACCCACAATTTTTACCCACGATGTACTTCCTGTTTGTTGAAAGTAAAACCGGGTGAGAGGTGAAGACACAGAGTTCACTTGTATCCATCGTCACTCTGTAGGCCCATCGATACACCACCACACAGGGCGTATGGACGAGATCAGTATGCAGCACGAGAATTATAATTTAGTCATAACTGCTCTGCCATTTCCTGGTTTCTAAAATTCTAATAGTTTGCCTAATTTCAGTTTATATGTCACAAAATAAGCAAGTATAGTGTAGCAAATCATTGTGCCATTTAAACCGCTGTGAAATATGTTTTCCCATAACCAAAAATATTGTATTTTCAGCTGGTGTACAAAACTGAAAGTAAAAATATTTTTAAAAAACTAAAGAATGGGAACAATAGAAATAACACACACAGCACCAATCTACTGCTTCTTAGACTTGCTTTCAATGAGAATGACAGATATAACTCAAATTTGTATGTGAATGAGGTCGGGTCACCCAAAAAGTTACATATTGGGAAAGGGATATACTGACCTAGTCAGTTGTACAACTGAAATGTGTCCATTCATCAACTGTGCCCATTGATCCACTGTCCCCACACACAGAAACAAGCACCATAGCCTGTCGTAACAGGCAAGTCCTAGCTAGTACTCTGCTGTGACGACACAGGCGTTCTGTGCGTACAAAAGTCTTGACTTCGCAATGACTGAACTCTATGGTGCACTTCAGTGCTCTGTTGCAGGTGGTGATGTCCCCTGGGCTTACAGCATGCTGGGAAGTCCTCTCGGCTTTCCAATACAAACTGCAGGGGGAGCTGGCCTGACTAAATGTTTTTTTTAAATCTGAGACATATCCGTTGTTTGAGCAGTTAATGTTGTTTGCTTGACTTTGCTTCTTCAATACTAGGGCCCGGCCCTGGGCTTAGCTACCACAGGTTGTCAAAGAGAGAAAAAAACAAACAAAAAAAAACAGGCAGATGTAAATACAATTGTTACCTCCTGAACTAAGCGCACTTGTTTAATTTAATACAAGAGCAAACATTACCACAGAAACAAACTCCACCTGCTTTGCAACATTTGATGCCAGCCCTTGTAGTGTTATCAACAACAGGCTTCCTTACACCCAACCTGTTAATCTGGAAGGTAACAAAATAGCACTCTGGCTCGAGTAGGGAGTTGACTGTGATAGGTTGTGGGCCAGATTACTATGGGTCTGGAAACCGATAAGGGGTGTCTTGGTCTGTAGAAGGTAACACTACACCACTGTGCCATGCTGGTTGAGAGTAGTGCTTTGCCCACCAGCACTCTCACAGTATTAAACACTCGGCCTACATGAGAGCGCCTGCTGCCATGGCAACGCTGGGCCGCTCTGGGGCTTGTCAGATGAGTCTGCAGTGGGGCATGGTGGGGAGCTGTATGGGCTTGTCCCCGTTTAGGCTATACCAACATTACTGCTGCCTGGCAGCTAGGTTAGCAAACTAGGGCAACGCACTGTTAAGGCGAAAGCATGTACAGATCGACATGAATGCACACATCCAGACGACACGTTATGTAACAGTAGTATGTTTAACATACAGACATAGGACAGGCAGCCATAAACGTTCACAGAAAAACAGACAGCAGAGTGAACTGGACCTAGTTCTCAACTAATGGTATACAGTTGGTGACAGACACATTGAAAGGGTTTTAGGTAAATCTGACATTTCACAGATATTTGTTAAATCAAATTTTATTTGTCACGTGCCGAATACTAAAAGTGTAGATTTTACAGTGAAATGCTTACTTACACACTAATAGATGAAAAGATAATAGTAACAAAATAAAATTATAATGAGCTACATACAAGGAGTAACGGTACCGAGTCAGTGTACTGGGGCACGAGGTAGTTGCAGTGATTGATCGAGGTAATATGTAGGTTTGGTTTGTACTACCAACCTCATCAAAAAAAAGAAATGTCTTCTCATGTCAACTGTGACATCTTTCTTTTGGTGTTTTTCCAGAGTTAGTAGAAAGGCCTCTTTTAGTGTCCTACGTTTTCATAACTGTGACCTTAATTGCCTACCGTCTGTAAGCTGTTAGCGTCTTAACGACCATTCCACAGGTGTATGTTCATTGAACAAGCATGGGAAACAGTGTTTAAACCATTTACAAAGAAGATCTGTGAAGTTATTTGGATTTTTAGGAATTATCTTTGAAAGACAGGGTCCTGAAAAAGGGACGTTTTTTGTTTGTTGCTGAGTGTATGTACATGTAGGTAAAGGTAAGCAGAAACTGTTTAACTGTTCAGCAGTTTAATGGCTTTTGGCTAGAAGCTGTTCAGGAGCCTTTTGGTCTTAGAGACTGCTACCGCTTGCCGTGTGGTAGCAGAGAGAACAGACTGACTTGGGTGGCCGGAATCTGACAATATTTAGGGCCTTCCTCTGACACCGCCTGGTATAGAGGTCCTGGATGGCAGGGAGCTCTGCCCCAGTGATGTACTGGGGCATACACACTGCCCTCTAACGCTTTGCCGTCAAATGCCGAACAGGTGCCATACCAAGCAGTGATGCAACCAGTCAAGATCCTCTCAGTGGTGCAGCTGTAGAACTGAGGATCTGAGGGCACATGCCAAATCTTTTCAGTCTCCAGAGGGGGAAGAGGCGTTGTCATGCCCTCTTCACGACTGTCTTGGTGTGTTTGGACCATAATAGGTCCTTAGTTATGTGGACACTAAGGAACTAACCTTGGCAAGCTTGGACACTGGGACTATGGTTGTCTGCTTGAAACGTGGGTATTACAGACAGGGTCAAGGAGAGGTTGAAAATGTCAGTGAAGGTCAGCACTAGGTGGTCAGCACATGCTCGGAGTATGCGGCCTGGCAATCGGTCTTGTGAATGTTACCCTGTTTAAAAGGTTTTTACTCACATTGTCCGGGAACAGCTGGTGCGCTCATGCAAGGTTCAGTGTTCCTTGCCTCGAAGAGAGCTTAGAGAAGGCATTCAGCTTGTCTGACAGGTTTGCATCACTGGGCAGCTTGTGGCTGGGTTTCCCTTTGTAATCTGTGATAGTTTGCAAGACCTGACACATCTGACGAGCGTCAGAGCCAGTGTAGTAGGATTTGATCTGCGTCCTGTACTGATGCTTTGCCTGTTTGATAGTTCGGAGGGTGTAGCAGGATTTATTTTTATAAGTGTCCAGATTTGTGCCCCGCTCCTTGAAAGCGTCAGCTCTAGCCTTTAGCTCAGTAAGGCTGTTGCCTGTACTCCATGGCTTCTGGTTACGATATGTATGTATTGCCACTGTGGGGACGACATCATCCATGCACTTAATGAAGCCGGTGACTTATGTGGTAAACTCCTCAATGCCATGGGATTAGTCATATATTCCAATCTGTGCTAGCGAAACTGTCCTGTAGCTTTGCATCCGCGTTATTTGACCACTTCTATATTGAGCGCATCACTGGTACTTCCTGTTTGAGTTTTTGCTTGTAAACAGGAATTAATAGGATGGATTAAGTCAGATTTGCCAAATGGAGGGTGAGATTTGTATGTGTCTCTGCGTGTAGAGGTGGTCTAGAGTTTTTTCCCTATTTGCACAGGAGACATGCTGGTGGAAATAAGTTGAAACGGATTTAAGTTTCCCTGCATTAAAATCCCCGGCCACTAGGAGCACCACATCTGGATGAGCATTTTCTTCTTTGATTGTGGCCTTATACAGCTCGTTGAGTGCGGTGTTAGTGCCAGCATCGGTTTGTGGTGGTAAATAGACATCAAGAGGTTCATAAAAGGTGCTATCCCAAAAGTCCCCCTATTCACTTCATAGTGCACTACTTTGGACCATCATAGTCAATGTACAGTAAACAAAGCAGGTGTCCTGCTTACTATGCCTCCAAGACAGTGGGGGAAATAAACAAATGACGCCGTTTATATTTAAGACAATCATCTCATGCAGAACGGAAATTATGGTCTTTCTGTGGGAAGAATGTGACAGCAGCCAATTGTCCCCGTTCCGACACAGAGAAACACAATGAGACAGGAAGTGGGCTTTCTGGGAACGCCACACACATACAGGCAACGCCTTTATTCCTTATTACTAATTTATTCTCTCATTACGAAATCTCTTTTCTGACTAAACCAGACTAAAAGGGAAGAGACACGGTAAATAAAAAGTGATAGACGAGTCATTGTGTATATAGAGAAGTTAGAATTGATTTGTGGCCTCCCTTCAGTTGAGCTCAAACCCACTGACAAATGCTTCAGACAGATGGTTGCTCACTTATAGGAAAATGGAGGCGAATGGTATTTTGCGCCACATGCCTTCGGTCCTGTCCCAAATCTCAGAAATGTTGATTAAAAAGAGACCGATTTGGAGTAGAAAGAGCATCTTTCCTCTCAAAAAGGATTTAAAAAAAGTGGAAGTATAGGAGGTCAAGTCTTCACAAAGTGTGGGCAACCATTCCAGACTACTCGGCTACATGCTTTGGGAGCCAAAATGTATGTTTTGGCAGTGCTGGTATGATGTGGGACTTGTTACCTAGCTGTTTTGGCTGGGCTTTGTTGAACCCCTTTAAAATTATTTTATTGTGCTAGAATCTTACCCATTTGTTTTGGCTTGTCACAAGGGCTACATTTAGACAGTCAGCCCAATTCTGATATATTTTTCCACTTATTGGCCTTTTGACAAATCACATCAGACCTTTTCACATTAGATATTTTTCAGAGCTGATCTGATTGGTCAAGAGACACAATTAGTGAATTGGGCTGCCTGTCTAAACACAGCCATTGTGTGGGCAATGGGCATCGCAACCATTACTGATTGCTTGGCTAGTGGTATTTGCTTTAGGGACAAAAATAGAGGTTTCAGTTTCAGAGTTTTTATGATCGTCTTATGCAAGTAGAGTACTAGACATACCTGATTGTTTGGCTTGTGCTGGGAAGCGGATTCTGGGATGGTGAGGGAGTGGCTCCTGGTGACCCCCGCCCCTACCGACAACTGCCGAGGCTGAGAGCGACTTGCGAGATGACCCTTCACCTCAGTTGGTGGACTGCTGCCGCCAGCCCCTCCCTCAGTCTCATCTAGCAGCACGGCGTCCCAGGGGTCCCCGCCGGCTGGCCCTCCCACTACAGTCACGGTGCCGCTCGGTGCCGGTGAGGTGCCCTCATCACCCTCAGCTTTGCACCTGTTGAGCGGGTCCAGGTCCAGCCACTCGAAGCGGCTGACGGCAAGTGGTTCCACGGCAGGTGGCGGTGGGTTGGGCGCCAGTGACACGGCACAGGTCGGGGCAGCATCCAGGTCAGTACTGGCTGACCTGCCGTTCTTCAAGTATTCCGAGGTGCTGTGGATCTTGTGGAAGAGCTTGGCCATCTCCGGGGTGACGGTGGGCTGATGGAACACCATGGCTCCGGGCTGCTGGATAGGAGTGAAGGCCATGAAGGAGGTCTGCGGGCCAGGCAAGCCCATGTAGGGCGGCATGGCTGGAGAAAAGCCATTCTGGAAGGAGCAGGTCTGGGGCTTGGAGAACGGAGCAGAGGGGAACATGGGAGCCTGATGGTGGGTTGGTGTGGACACGCCGGAGCCGGTGGAGAGGATGGAAGGCGTCCACTGGCCGTTGGGGAAGGGAGAGGTAGCTTGGCCCCCTGGGTAGGAGGCGCTGAGGTTGAATCCCAGCAGCGAGGAGGGCCGCGAGGCCTTGCCGCTGTTGGCCCCGAAGCTGTCGTCCAGCAGGAGCTTCTCCAGCTCCTCATTGGTCAGCTTGTCTACGTCGATGTCCTGGAACTTGTCATTCTCCGCCTGCTTCTTGGCATCGGGGAAGACTATGAGGTCCTTCTCTGGTCGGCTGCTGGAGGAAAGAGTGGGCTTTGGAGCGGCAGTGGTCGCCGGGAGCGTGTGTCTCTTCTCCCTTTGTAGTTTCGCTAAGGCCTCCGCTTCCATGCGAAGGGCCTCCTCCTTACCCACAACCCCCATGGGCTGGGTCACGTCCAGCTTGAACCCATTACCACTGGATATCTGGGCCATGATGTCAATTTGAGGGTGCCATGTAAGTCGAGATTGTAGTCAGCACGGGTGACAAATGGGTCAGACGGGAGATTTGTTTATTCAAACACCTGGGAAAGGACGAGAAAAGAGAGCAAGTCACAATATATATATATATATATTTTTTTTAACCTTTATTTAACTAGGCAAGTCAGTTAAGAACAAATTCTTATTTTCAATGACGGCCTAGTGGGTTAACTGCCTTGTTCAGGGGCAGAACGACAGATTTGTACCTTGTCAGCTCGGGGGTTTGAACTTGCAACCTTCCAGTTACTAGTCCAACGCTCTAACCACTAGGCTACCCTGCCGCCCCAATACACAACACAACACAATACAGCCATCACCAGGAACAGTCTACAACCACGACAGGGTCCGACAGAGGCATCTGTTCTGCATTTAGGGAGCCATTTCCATAGCCAATAGTAAAGTCTGCAAGACAAAAAAAACTAGTCGATCCTAATGCCGTTACATTTTAAATAGCCTAGCTGTAAGGGAACAATGTATTACCAAGATTTATCAGCTATAATCACACGGGACCTTTGACTGTGACTTGTAAAAACAACAGAGCAAGAGGCTTACTGACATCCTGAAGTATCGAAGTTGTTCAACATGTAGAGACAGCAGAGAGAAAATCCCTGACAGCCCCACATACACAATGATGCACAGTCAGGGTCAAGGTGGAGACCATAAAAGGCCTGTTAAAGTTTACTGCACCTGACTAGCACAAGGACTGTCACATGGGTTTCACACTATAGTGCAATGTGCTTCAAAATAAACCATCTTTCTTACTGATTTCACTGAGTGTAGCTACAGTACGGATCAATGTCATAAGTGACTGTTATTTGGCTTGTGTGTGTTATTGGAGTGAAGAGTTGAGAATCAGGCCAACACATCTACTGCATGCCCTTTTCATTGAAATTGATTGTCTGTCTCATACAGCAGCAAGCAATAGCCATGTTATCAGAGGCTTACTTCTTCCTGAAAATTGACAACCATGATATAGGTAGGTAGTTAAATGATGTCGTATAAAATGTTTCATAGACAGGCTAAATGATAATACCATGATATTACAGTGCCTGTTTTTTGTATTTGTTGTCTTCTGTAACAAATCTCAGCAGTATGGTGCAGAACATTAACAGGCCTATGTGTTGTGATAAAAACATCTCCCTGGCTGCAACGTGTGCATTCATTGAGATCCTCAAAACGACACAGCGCTCCTATTCTCCTCACTACCCAGGCCCTCAGTCAGAGTTCTCCCCCCAGGCAACACAGCCCTTTCCTGAGCTCCCCTCCCATAGTAGTGAAGGCTAGCTGTGCATGGGATCTCCAGCTAGCCTAGCGCCATTGTACCAGAGGAATTTGGCATGAAAGGCAGCCAGACGGGTCTCTTTCTCTCTGTATGCTACGGCCCAAGAGTGTCTTATCAGCTGTACTAATATCAGATCCTGGGCAGAGATTCCAGCGGTGGCAAACCAACGGAGGGAACAGCACTCAAACATTTGTCTAGCAGCTTTGTGAGACAGACAGCTCTGCCAGACAGACATCGACCGAGTTTGATCTGGGTAAAGAAAACAGGAAGGCAGAGTGGTGGTACTGGATGATTTTTATTTTGACTCAACATCATGTAGCCTAGAATATGCAGTTTGTTAAGTTTTGCCCTCAGTCTTCCTTTTAAAAAGTAGCCTATACTTGGAGTAGATGCAGTGGGCCATGGCATCTGTTCATGCTATAGGCTAGGCCAGTGGTTTTCAAACATTTGATAGTTTTGTTGTAGCATTAAAATAGCTCACCTCAATCAAGGGCTTGACAGTTAGTTGACACGTTGAATCAGGTGTGCTAGCTCTGGAATAGTTCAAACATATGGAACGGCTGAGGGTCCCCGAGGAGAGGTTTGAATCGAAAGGGCTGCAGTAAGGGATCAGGCCTATATACATTTTTTATCTTGAAGCTTTGCAGAAGGACTGCCAATGACATTCAAAGTAAGGGTCACTGAGGAAGAATGAGCGAACGCAAGACTATATGCAATATAAATGACAGAACGACGGATAATAGGCCGAGCTGAATTATCGGGTCGATAGTCCTTTTGTAGTCTTTGCCGATAGTAAAGCTGCTGCTATTGTACCTCCCACTCACCACCTGAGCCACGAGCACTGCACAATGCCGAGGAGTGTCTGAGACAATCAGCAGCAAGCAACAAGCTAGCCCATTATCCAGTGACCAAAACCAAACTCCTATTGCAAATATTAGTTTAGTTAATTGACGAATAAAGGCTTGTGTCAACATGCCCACCCAGACATGCATGCAATAGCAAGCTAGCTATGTGAACTGTTAGCAAAGATCACAAGAACTGTGTTAGCTAGCTATATTAGCTACTATGTTAGCTAGCTAGATAAACATGGAGCTAAGATATCAGATAGGAGCTAATAGCCAACGTAGCTAGCTAACATTAGCCGGTTATCATTTTGAACTTGCACCATTTTCGGCAACGAGCCATCTGACTTGTGGTGCAACGTTAGCTATTCGCTGGTGTGCTGATCTGACCAACTGCAATCTTATCCAGAAATTGACAGTTAGTAGTCGCATTACATTATTGTTGTGATATGGAACAGTGTTTTAAAAATGTTTAAATAAAAAGGTTAGCAATAGGTTTAGCTTCCTAAGAATCTTCCTGCATGTTTATGCACCAAGAAAGCTGAAGATCGGCGCTCGTGCGTTCACCCTTCTCAAACTATGGGCAGATTTGAGTCATTCAGACAGAACAGGCATCGTCGCTTCATATTCTTCCCTAACCTCACTCTCCTTGTCAGATATTAAGCACATTTATGGCTTGGTAGCAAAAGTCATCGCCATTGAGGGAGTTCTCATAGTAGCAGTAAACTGCAGCAAGTGATACGAGTGACAGAGAGAGATATGAAAAGGAGCAGAGTTACAGCCTAGCTCTATCCAATCGTAGCAGAAGGATCAAGATACAGTGCATTCGGAGAGTATTCAGAACCTTTGACTTTTTCCACATTTTGTTGAATTACAACATTGTTCAAAAATGTATTACATTTTTTTTTCCCTCTTCAGCAATCTACACACAAGACCCCATAATGACAAAGCGAGAATAGGTTCAGAAATGCTTGCAAATTTATAAAAAAATATAATGTATTTCATTTAAGTATTCAGACCCCTTGCTATGAGACTCAAAATTGATCTCAGGTGCATCCTGTTTCCATTGGTCATCCTTGAGATGTTTCTACAACTTATGTTGAGGCACAGATCTGGGGAAGGGTATCAAAACATCTCTGCAGCATTGAATGTCCCAAAGAACACATTGGCCTCCATCATTCTTAAATAGATGAAGTTTAGAACCAAGATTCTTCTTGGCCGCCCGGCCAAACTGAGCAATCGAGGGAGAAGAGCCTTTGTCAGGGAGGTGACCAAGAACCCAATGGTCACAAGAACCTTCCAGAAGGACAACCATGTTTGCAGCACTCCACCAATCAGGCCATTATGGTAGAGTGGCCAGACAGAAGCCACTCCTTAGTAAAAAGGCACATGACAGCCTGCTTGGAGTTTGTCAAAAAGGTATCCAAAGGACTCAGACCATGAGAAACAACATTCTCTGGTCTGATGAAACCAAGATTGAACTCTGAATGCCAAGCGTCACATCTGGAGGAAACCTTGCACCATCCCTACGGTGAAGCATGGTGGTGGCACCATCATGCTGTGGGGATGTTTTTCAGCGGCAGGGACAGGGAGACTAGTCAGGATTGAGGGAAAGATGAACGGAGCAAGGTGCAGAGAGATCCTTCAAGAAAACCTGCTCCAGAGTGCTCAGGACTTCAGACTGGGGCGAAGGTTCACCTTTCAACAGGACAATGACCCTTAGCACACAGCCAAGACAACACAGGACTGGCTTTGGGGACAAGTCTCTGAATGTCCTGAGTGGCCCAGCCAGAGCCCGGACTTGACCACGATCTAACATCTCTGTATAGAACTGAAAATAGCTGTACAGCCACATTCCCCATCCAACCTGACAGAGCTTGAGAGGATCTGCAGAGGAGAACGTGAGAAACTTACCAAATACATGTGTGCCAAGCTTGTAGCGCCATACCCAAGACGACTGCCAAAGGTGCTTAAACAAAGTAATGTTTTTTTTTTTTTTATACATTTGCAAAAACTGTATACCCCATAATGACAAAGCAAAAAAAAGGTTGTGTGTAGATTGACAAGGGAATAATAAAAATAATTTTAAAATAAGGCTGTAACATAACAAAATGTGGAAAAAGGGGTCTGAATACTTTCCAAAACACTGTTCAACCTGCCCATTTCTTGACAGATAGCTGAACTAGCCAATTTAGTCATTTCGTCCTGGCAGCCAAGTTGTTTAGAGATGTGTCCTAACAGAAACACATATCTATATAGATTGATATCTCCCTCTCTCTCCCCAGAGCACGGAATATGGTTTATCTCAGCTCACTGGTCACCATAGCAACACCCACCCGTAGCACGTGCTCCAGCAGGTATATTTCACTGGTCATTCCCAAAGCCAACACATCCTTTGGCCGCCTTTCCTTCCATTTCTCTGCTGCCAATGACTGGAACGAATTGCAAATATCACTGAAGCCTTAGATCTCCCTATAACTTCAAGCATCAGCTGTCTGAGCAGCTTACCAATCACTGTACACAGCCCATCTGTAAATAGCACACACAACTACCTCATCCCCACATTATTACTTACCCTCTTGCACCCCAGTATCTCTACTTGCACATCATCATCTGCACATCTATCACTCAAGTGTTAATGCTAAATTGTAATTATTTCACCTATTTATTTATCTATGGCCTATTTATTGCCTTACCTCCCTACTCTTCTACATTTGCACACGCTATACATAGATTTTTCTATTGTGTTATTGACTGTATGTTTCTTTATGTGTCACTCTGTTGTTGTCGCACTGCTTTGCTTTATCTTGACCAGGTCGCAGTTGTAAATGAGAACTTGTTCTCAACTGGCCTACCTGGTTAAATAAAAGGTGAAATAAAAACACTAAATAAGCATCCATGAGCACAAATCATGACATTACGTTGAAAGCATCTGCATTGAATATATGTTATTTTATATTCTCAAACTAACAGCAGTGCCTACAGTATATGACGTCCTTCCACACAGGGGTGAAATGCTAGAGTGATGTTTCTATGGAAATGTTGTTGATTAGTAGGCTAATGGAAGTCCAATGGAAGGCAAACAGATTGTTAATCATCTGTGGCACCATAGACTCCACTGATCAGCCAAAACAAGCTCAATAACTCAATGCACGCACACACTCCTATTGAATATGCATTCACCTGTATTGTAGGCCAATGCCATCTTAATTTACCCCGTTTATCAAGAGATTTGCCATTTATATAACAATTATTACCATTACGTTGTTTGTTTTTACCAATCTAAGTACAATTTATTGTTCGATATTAAAATTGATGCAGTAATACATAAATGGCTGCCTGGAAAATTGTCATCAACATTTTCTAATTCAATGATAAGCCCCCTAAAAAAAATACACATCGGACATTCTCTAATATAAATGGATGGACATGAATCGCAAAAAAAAAAAGAAGTTTATAACAGAATGTACCCAAATGTCTCTTACATTTAGCCTCCACATTAGGCTACTATGTGGGGCTGCAGGAAGGCAGGCTAAACCTACAGAACAAAAGATGACCGGAGATGGGCATCATGTTTTAGAAGCACTTAAAAGGGAAAGGGTGAAATTAAAATAAAAAAGCAGTTGGAGAATAGGCTCAAAGTAAAACATATCTGTGGTGCTGTAAACGATGTTGGGCTAAATTCCCTAATGACGTATCAAAGTAAAACGTGTTAAAAAGACAAACGATACTCGAAGCTACCTACTACTAGGGAAATGTCTGTTTGACTAGAATCATTTATGAAGAATGGAGGGGTCACGGCACCAAATTACATTCTGAGTTTGGAACTTCCAGAGATCATTTGTTCACTCGATTGAGTAGAATAGCCTCTTTTACATTTCAAATTGCCTAATAAAAATATAAGCTAACAATCTACTGGGCAGCAGATCAAAGTACAAAACAACATCTTTAAGAAAGGAATAAGTAACCAGGTCAGTTTGTACAGTGATGGCTGGGCTAAATCTAAAATGCTGAGCTTCCTGCTGCTTTGGGTCCAACAGAGAGCTGGTGCAACAAGAAAGAAACACATTGACATGAATTTAGAGTCCACGTTTAAAAGTAGAGTCTCAATACCCTTTACACAACTACAATGTCACATATTATTGACATAGATGAGATTTGAGAGGTAAAAGTATGCAACAAAGTGGCAATAGCCTAACTCAAAATGTCAGTTCATAACCTCAGTACATGTGCACTTCGATACTCATGGTTCCCACACGCAAACTCTGCCACAAGCAACATTTCCATCCACAGTTACTCGGATAAAGTCATACTGTATAAATAAATATCACAACTGTGATGGAAACGGCGCGTTCGACGCGGTGGGAACTTTGTGTCTTACAGTTTATTACGCAAGAAATGGTGGAAATGCCTTTATGCGCAAATATTACTATAGTAACCACCATATGACTTGAGAAAGCAAGCCGTTTACTAGGCTACAGATTAAATAAGTTATGAAGACCTTCACTGGGTGGTGAAAGTTCACAGTGATCTTGATGTTCTTTTCCAATAAATATCGAGGGTCTTATTCTGGTGACATGATCGATGCTTGACGGCCGTTAGACAAATAAAAATATGAATTGCTCTTACCCATAATCTCCTCATGTGGACTAGCCTACCCACACTGTATCTGCAAGCTATTGGCTAGAGAGCACGTGTCAGAGTAGGCATATTTGCTATTCAACACAACAGTTTGTGACAAAACTAATCGGTAGAGTTGAAGATGTGATGGAAACACATTGAACTTTAGATTTGTATTCGGTACATGAAAACTTAAGTGAAAAAGTACAGTGGGTGTACTATGTCATCATGCACTGATTTTTATCCACAACAAGTCTGTTGAGTGGAAACACCACTGGTGGGAAAATGGGCATATTTTTTTTGTGCAGATATTTTAAATAGTCACATGAAAATCTGTCGCCAATTGGATGGAAAACTAGCTAGACACAGATCCTGCCTTTCCTTCGGGGAAACATTTCTGATGACTGGGCAAATAGTTATTGGACAATCAAAGGAGCACCTGCTTCTCCAGTCTTTCTGTAGTAACATTACCAACTGTTCTGCTGTAACTAGGCTAAGTTTAACAAAACCATAATGATCATCTTTAACACCAAGATACTTGCTATGCAGTTGAACAACGACTTTAATTTTAAAATCCTCCTGCTCCTTATAGGACACATCACTGCACTCTATACTCCTCTGTAAACTGGTCATCTCTGTATACCTGTCGCAAGACCCACTGGTTGATGCTTATTTATAAAACCCTCTTAGACCTCACTCCCCCCTATATGAGATATCTACAGCAGCCCTCACCGTCCACATACAACACCCGTTCTGCCAGTCACATTCTGTTAAAGGTCCCCAAAGCACACACATGCCTGGGTCTCATCTTTTCGGTTCACTGGAACCAGCTGCAAACAAACTCAAACTGGACAGTCTTTATTCAAAGACGCAATCATGGACACGCTTACTGACAGTTGTGGCTGCTTTGTGTGATGTATTGTTGTCTCTACCTTCTTGCCCTTTGTGCTGTTGTCTGTACCGCTACAATGTGCTTCTGCCATGTTGCTGTCATGCTGTGTTGTCATGTTGTGTTGCTGTCATAGATCTCTTTATTTATTTTTATTTCACATTTATTTAACCAGGTAAGCTAGTTGAAACCAAGTTCTCAATTACAACTGCGACCAGGCCAAGATAAAGCAAAGCAGTGCGACACAAACAACAGATTTATACATGGAATAAAAACGTACAGTTAATAACACAATTGAAAAACAGAAATTCTATATACAGTGTGTATACAGGTTAAAAGGACTTGCCTAGGTAAATAAATATTTTTTGTAACTGTAACACCTGACTCGAGCTGAACTTTGAAGCCGATCCTATTACTGTTGCCACAAATACAATTCGTACTTTGATATGCACACGTGTCAAGTAGGATTTCACAAATTGAAATGAATAATTTAGAGTTGATTAACTAGTTAGAGATAATTCAGAGAATAAACTTGTCAATATAGTTTGGCTACAGTGACTAACTTCAAATAGCCAGACAGAGTGAGAAATCAATTTAAACATCGAATAAATTTTGGTACGCGACGGTGGCATAACTACGTGTCATTTGTCTTGGAATAATGTGCTCTGGAGGCGTCAAACGTTTATCTTCGTTGATCAGAATTTTGCACAACACTGATTCAATAATTTAAAGCACTCCGTGACCTGCCAACAAAGTTAAACAACAAGGAAGAAACGCAGGAATTTGAGCGCGAGCAAAGCCCGAATACCTGACACATTTTGGCCAAATATAGTTATCGGTATCTTAACTTTTCCATACATATATTATCAGTTAATAAATATAATTTCTCACCTTTTAGCGGTACGATGTTTGTAGCCATTTTTCTGAAGCTGCAATTTTTATCCATCCACTCGCTCGCGCAGACACAACGTCAGTTCCTGTTGAGGTAGTTTGGTTTGATCACGTTTCACCAAAATCATACAAAATTGGGAAATAGCGTCACCATGTGCCACAAAACAGAAAGATGACAAGGAAAAATAATACTGGAAAATCTTTGGACAATGTTGATGTTATCTGAATCTCTGATTATAATTTGTTTCTTTATGCGTGATTGGCTATTTGGTGTCACTGTCCTCAGGATCACAAACAATATGAACAGCTAGTAATTTTATTTTGTATGCTCCATTTGTAGTCAGATGTTTTTACTTAGCTTGAGAGTTAACTACTATGAGAAAAACAACAAACAGAACAGCTTATTCAAATAAAATAAAACAATAGCTGTATCATCTTAACCTCAAGACACACGGCATGAGAAATTCTAAGACATTTACATTTGCATTCAAATTACTATTGTAATTCTTGACTCCCAGAATGACTCAAATACAGGCAACAGTTGAGACTGGAATGGGTTGGACCACGTCCCAATTCAGCATCTCTTTGGCTCTGATGTAACTCCGCCCACTTGCTTTACACAGGTTTGTAAACGCCACGTACATCTTGCTTCACAGCACCTTGACCAACAATTTCAAGAAAACAATTTGACTGACTACTTCTGCCCAACTGGCTGCCAACGCGACTTTTTCACAGAGCAAAGAGAACATTTCTACCCAATGAGGATGGTTGGGGGCGGGGCGTTACCATGGCAATTAGCCGTTCGGTTGGTCTTACTAGGAAGAGGCTGGCCAGTGTAAAGTGCATGACATCTGTAAACAGACTCCAGTCTTTTCGAATTGTCTCCAGGGTTGGATGAATTATAGCAAACGTAAAAAATAAAAATAAAAAACTGAAAAGGTGGGCACTGTCAAAGTAAGTTTCTGTTTCTGTTTTTTCAATTAAATGTAGTATCATACTATTATGGACAAATTACATTTCAGTAGTTGGAGATCGTGCGTGCTCTATCCACACCCTACTTGTTCAACACTTCAGTACCTAGCTAGATAGTTATTATGCTGCTACCTGTATATCTTCCAAATATATCCAGAGTTCATTAGAATATTATCAAAAAAGAACCACAATATGAACCTGGTAAAATTAGATGGCTGGATAACATATGTAACAGAACAAGTGCAACACTATTGACTGCTACTGCTGATGTGGTCATGATGTTACACCTAAACAGGTTGACAGGGTTCTCTTTCAGGTGTCAAAGCCCAAGAGAACTGGGCTATGTTCAGTTGCTAAACGTTGTTGAACACTGCAGATAGAAATGCAACCAACATGATTTCTTGTTCTACATGTCAGAGAGGCACTTTTGTTCTGCATAACATATCTGAACGTTCCAAAACGTGTCCTGCTCCCTTTTATCCCATAGACAAGGGAGTGGCACAGTCACCATGGTTTTATTCTGGTTGAGGTTACTGTGGGGATTAAGATTAAACTAGTTTAATTTGTCAACACGTTGGTCAATAGTGAGGTGGGGGTTCACTGGTTCCAAAAGCATCGGCCACGTTTCCCAGGCCAGTGAGTTTACTGTAAGAGGGTGATGTTTACTGAAGAACAATGCAGTATAACCCTGTTTCTTCATGTTACCTATGAAACATTTAGGAATTTAATATGCCCTATATATATGAAGAGATCGTTTGGCAACACACAATATCAATGACTTACCTATAGGCTCGAATAGATGCTGTATATCTTGCCATTCTGTCTGTGAAATAGTAGATTAGTGTCAGTTCATTTAACCAACCGTGAAATGTGTCTATTTGACCATTAGCCATTTCTCATAGTTTCTCTTGAAGCAGCTGTTTATGTAGTCAATGATTAACCTCAGCTATGTGATGTTCTCCTCTGTACACAGATGTTGTGGAGTAAAGCCTTCTGCCACTACACTGTGCTCCTCCTGAGCCTGTGGTTCTGTGTGGAAGCAGTGCCCATCGCTGTGGACAAGACTGAAGTGGAAACCCCAGAGGAGAAACTGGAGGCACCACAGAGTGTAGTGAGTGGATAGTGGAGTGTGTGTGTTGCAGTACCTACATTGCCTTCGGAAAGTATTCAGACCCCTTGATTTTTTTTCTCCACATTTTGCTACGTTAAAGCCTTATTCTAAAATGTATTCAATGTACACCGTACCCCATAATGACAAAGCGAAAACAGGTTTGGAGATTTTTTTCCCACATTTATAATAACAAAACAACAACAAACGTATTTACATAAGTGTTCAGACCCTTGGTCCACACAATCCTTTACAGACTGAAACCAACAGGTCTGTCCATTCTCTGGTCCACCCTGTTCTTTACAGACTGAAACCAACACAATATCCATCATTACACCCAGAGCCATACTGTATATAGGAGTGCATTCGGAAAGTATTCAGATGATCATCCTTGAGATGTTTCTACAACTTGATTGGAGTCCACCTGTTGTAAATTCAATTGATTGGACATGATTTGGATAGGCACACACCTGTCTATATAAGGTCCCACAGTTGACAGTGCGTGTCAGAGCAAAAACCAAACCATGAGCTCTGAGACAGGATTGTGTCGAGGCTCAGACCTGCGGAAGTGTACCAAAAATGTCTGCAGCATTGAAGGACCCTAAGAACACAGTGGTCTCCATCATTCTTAAATGGAAGAAGTTTGGAACCACCTAGACCCTTCCTACAGCTGGACAAACTGAGCAATCGGGGGAGAAGGGCCTTGGTCAGGGTGGTGACCAAGAACCTGTTGGTCACTTTGATAGAGTTCTAGAGTTCCTCTGTGGAGATGAGAGAACCTTCCAGAAGGACAATCATCTTTGCAGCACTCCACCAATCAGGCCTTTCTGGTAGAGTGGCCAGACGAAAGCCAATCCTCTGGAAAGGCACATGACAGCCCGCTTGGAGTTTGCCAAAAGGCACCTAAAGTCTCTGACCATGAGAAATAACATTCTCTAATCTGATGAAACCAAGATTGAACTCTTTGGCCTGAATGCCAAGCGTCACGTCTGAAGAACACCGTAGGGATGGTGCCAGGTTAAGCATGGTGGTGGCAGCATCATGCTGTGGGGGTGTTTTTCAGCGGCAGGGACTGGGGAGCCTAGTCAGGATTGAGGGGAAAGATAAACGGAGCAGAGTGCAGAGAGATCCTTGATGAAAACCTGCTCCAGAGCGCTCAGGACCTCAGATTGGGGCTAAGGTTCACCTTCCAACAGGACAACGGCCCTTAGCACGCAGCCAAGACAACGCAGGAGTGGCTTCGGGACAAGTCTCTGAATGTCCTTGAGTGGCCCGGACAAAGCACTGAGTAAAGGTTGTAACTACTTATGTAAATGTGATATTTCCGTTTTCTTATTTTTTTTGTTGCAAAAATTGCTAGAAACTTGATTTTGCTTTGTCGTTATGGTGCATTGTGTGTAGATCGAGATTTTTATTTTTTGTGAAGTTCATCATAATTTATTACAGTTGTGTCATTGCATGACTCCAAGTTTACTTCGATAGGATGGTTATTATATTAATATTTGTGCATAAAGGCATTCCCACCGCCATTTGTCGCATACTACATTTTACAGACACAAAAAGATCCCACCATGTCGAACGAACATCATCTGTCGTCATTTATAAAATTGTACCGAAACTACCTGTTTCCGTCACAGCTGTCGTGATTTGTTTTTGTACGCACTTGGAGCATGAATAATGAGTCAGAAAGAGGAAAGGCTCTTAAAGAAATACACCACTGCAGAAAATGGAAGGAGGTCTAGACATATCATAGGCCACATGTGAATCCAATGTAAACCTCTCCCCTTTCCACTTACTTACTACAATGTGGATTTAGATTTTTTTTTTTTTTCAGGACACCGGGCTTCACTATGACCGCTACCTCAGGGAAGTCATTGATTTCCTGGAGAAGGACCAGCATTTCAGAGAGAAGCTCCACAATACAGACATGGAGGACATTAAGGTACCCCATTAGCTATAGCATTTGCAGGGCTGTGTTCATTAGACACCAAATATATTTTTTTAAACGTACTGAAACAGAGATGGGCTACCTGTACTCGTCCAATAAGAAATGCTCATTTTATTTTCCTGTTGCAAAACATTTTCAGCTGTTGTTCGTTCCATGCCCTAATGAACACGATCCAGCTGGCCTGGTCGGTTTCCTTTGATTGTTATTGGCCCTAAAATGTCTGGCTGCTCTTGTTTCTGAGCAGCAAGGCAAGCTGGCCAAAGAGCTGGACTTTGTCGGCCATCAAGTGAGGACCAAACTGGACGAGCTGAAGAGGCAGGAGGTGAACAGGCTAAGGACGCTCATCAAAGCCAAACAAGACGCTGAGGGAGGGCATGGTGCGCTGGTGTATCTGTTATTCAAAATGTCATTTCCTGTCTAAATGGCTGCCATCCTATGAGCAGGAATGTTTGTCCAGTTGACAGGACATGATGCAGTGCACCACCAACATCCTAAGATTGCTATAGTGTGTCACATAGGAAAGTGGAAGTGCCTTGAGGCTATTGTGCAAGTAAATAGGAAAGTCACATGTTGTGAAATGTCTATATTGACACATTTGCGAAGAGGGGTTGAGGTTCTACTACCGAGCATGGTCTTGCACTCAACCAAGACCGTGCTTACATTGGAACTGCCAGAAATACTTGGCTGTGGTCACTGCCAAAGCTAACGTGCAGTTGAGTCGGCCATCAAAAAACTCTCAACTGCCTGTGAAATGTTAGCACATTCTTTTAGCGTTGCACTACAAATGTCCACAATGTCAGTAACTGCTTGGTGTCATCAGTCAACATGGTGTGACTAGTTAATTATTAAGAGGGGATTTTAATATGGAACATTTCAGAGAAAAGGTCACTATCATTAATTACAAGGATTTGAATTGCGGATAAACGTCAGCTGTAACTACACAATTACCTCATCATATACAGCCTCCATTTTGTCAGCAGTTTTCAGCAAGGGACTTGTAACCACTTAACTCGTATAGTATTAGTTTCCCTCCTAATTAGAGCCTTCTCTACTCTTTCCCCTCAGAAATGAACCACAAGGCGCTGCTCAAGCAGTTTGAGTACATGAACCACATGAACCCACACACCTTTGAAGTGGAGGACCTGGATAAGCTTATTCAATCGGTAGGGATGTTGTCCATGCGCACTACACCAGGGATCATCAACTAGATTCAGTCTCGGGACAATTTTTTTTCTTGAGTGGATGGTCGAAGGACCGGAACATAATTACATATAATTTGTAGACTGCAAATTGACCGCAAGACCATGTTGACTATATATATATATATATATATATATATATATTTGACTAAAGCATAATTTCAAACCTTGCTTACATTTGTATAACATCATGCCTCTCTATTATGCGTGTGAATACTTGGGAACAGATTTCCCAAAATGAAAATCCCTTGGAGCTGATTTCGCCAGCACTACACCATTTTGCACTACACCATGATACAATGATTTAAAATGGCCGCACAACGGTTCTTAAAACCACCGTGCTCAGAACTTGTGGTGCATGTACCAAAATTAAACCAGGTTCTATACTGAAAAATAGTTTTAAAAGTTCACACACTGACAATGGCCTTACAACCAAAATGTTTGCTCTGCACTTGTCTCTTGAATGAATAAGCAACTCTCTGGTGAACGAGGACATCCATTTTGAGCCAACAGCCCAAAGGGGTTGTAGCCTTAAAGCTAACTTGCTGTGTTTGAATAGAGGCTGTATTGGAAAGTTCACCCTAACCATGCACACCACGTACATGTGCTACACCTGGTGAGAAAAAACAAACGTTTAGAGGACCATCATTTGCACTTAAAACTAATCACCAGGAACATGTCTTTCTCACTCTCTTCTCTAATGGTCTCGTTCCCCAGTTGTTATTGGTCTCTGACACTGAACAGTGGGCTTGTATAGTATTTATTTAAATTCCAATTTTCAGGTGAACAAAAAGGAGAGCAGTCGTTGAGGAAGTCAATCCAGTTTAATACAATAATTCAGGGAGACCCCTCCAGAACACAAGCATAGAACACGTCTAACAGTCCTCTGAGAAGGCACCTATATTAATCAGACCGTACCAAATATTCTGTAAACATCAGCCCGAGAGACTTGTACAAAGTCACAACATCAGCGACTACAGGACCACACTGTGTCACAGAGATATTTTCAGTGTACCTTCTGCAGCTCTGGCATCAATCACTATCAAACATTCAACACTGACACACATTTGATACAGGCAGTTAAAACGGGTCAAAGGTAAGAACATGCATACATAGTTACAACAGATAATTGTAGACTCACAAGTGAAAACGACCTAATTAAATATGGTACTTAAATGTACATGGTTAAGTCCTGTTTCCCTGCCCAAGAGAATGTATCTGTATGCGTCTCCCCGAACATAAAATCATGTTTATTACATAGGAGGCTGCGGAGGGGAGAAGGACTCTTACTAATGTCTGGAATGGAGTAAATGGAATGAAACCATAGAAACCATGTGTTTTGAGTTCAATACCATTCCATTTGTTCCGTTCTAACCGTTACTATGAGCCCGTCCTCCCCAATTAGGGTGCCACCGGCCGCTTCTGATTTATTACATATCAATTCAGATCCCAGTAAATCAAATACTGGAAAATAATTAATCAAATCATTTCTCATTACACAGATCTATCAAAATGTTCACTTACCTGGTAAAATTAGGGTTGCTATAGGAAGAATAAGAATGCTTTATTTTTTTCTGGTTGATATATATAGGCTACTAATGACTTGGAGAACTATGACCAGAAGCGTCACGAGGAGTTTAAGAGGTACGAGATGATGAAGGAGCACGAGAGGAAGGAGCACTTGAAGAACCTTGACGAGGAGCATCGCAAAGACGAGGAGCAGCACTATGAAGAGCTGAGGAAGAAACACGCAGACCATCCGAAAATCAACCACCCTGTAAGACGTTTGCCTTGATACTGTAACTAAACCCAAAATCCACCACCCTGTGAGGCATTTACCTTGATAATCAACCCCCCCCCCAGACATTTCAGTGACATTAAACCCCAAATTCATTAGCCTGGTCTCAGATCTTTTTGTGCTGTAGACCTGTAGCCAACCATAAGAGTTGGCTTCACAGCACAAACCGATCTGGGACCAGGCTACAAATTGTGTGTGTGTGTAGGGCAGTCAGGACCAGCTGAAAGAGGTCTGGAAGGAGTCAGATGGTTTGGACCCAAATGACTTTGACCCCAAGACCTTCTTCAAACTCCATGGTAAGTCCACACCAGAAGCTATTCACAGCTTGAAAACACAGAACAAAAGTATAATAAAATAATATTGTCTCACATTCTCAAATGACACACCAACCACAATGAACCCTATTGAGAAATTATGTCTTGCAGACACCAATGGAGACAGCTACATTGATGAGCAGGAGCTTGAAGCCCTGTTCACTAAAGAGGTGTGTGTGTGTGTGTGTGTGTGTGTGTGTGTGTGTGTGTGTGTGTGTGTGTGGCTGGAGCAGGCCTAGTTTTGAAATATGTGTGTTGTGTTTTGTAGCTGGAGAAGATGTACAGACCCAATCTAGATGAGGATGACATGACAGAGATGGAGGAGGAGAGACTGCGCATGAGGGAACACGTCATGAATGAGGTGAGCTGATACGAGGGGTGGGGTATGATGGGGTCACTGAGTCATTCACACAGCCAACAGTTTTCCGGATTTTACCCCACTGCTTCTTCAGTCAACCTACTTGCTGACATTGACTTCCTTTCGTCTGTACTCAGGTAGACACCAACAAGGACAGACTGGTCTCCCTGGAGGAGTTCCTGATGTCCACAAACAAGAAAGAGTTCTTAGAGCCAGACAGCTGGGAGGTAAGAGACAGGCCGCCACCACCTGCTGCCACCTGAGGTGGTCAAGAGTACAGACATGTTGTTGATCCTAACTCTGAGAGGCTATGCAGTAATGGAGCTTCTACCCTCTCCTCTCGTCTCCTCCTCAGACTCTGGAGCAGGCTCCCGCGTACACTGACGAGGAGATGAAGTTGTTTGAGGAGCAGCTGGCCCAGGAGGAGAGCAACCTCAACCAGAAGAACTCAGATCTGCAGAAACAGAAGGAGGAGCTGGAGAGACAGCAGGAGAAGCTCAATGCCCAGAAAGCTGAGCTGCAGCAGGTAACATAAAACAGTAGCGCATAGCAATGTTATCATTTACAAAATGTTAGCATAAACAGCTAACAATCCATTAACAACTAACGTACCAGTTTGACACAAAATGCATCTGCAGCACACAGCAGCAGAGCTTTGACACAGTAGAATCAAGTACCTTCAGTATTAGAGGGGTAACCAACTTAATAAATAAGTGACTTGTAATTTGACTGTTTATTGTGTGACATTGGCTCACCCTCAACAAAAGAGAGCTGTTTCATCTACAATTTTGTTAATTGTAAAAAAAAATTGAACTGAGTCATCACTCTCCCATGTTGTTGGTGGATAACTTCTTCTCTTGTCTGTCTTCTCCTCAGGCTGTGGAACACATGCAGATAATAAAATCGGAAAAAGCAAACGCCGCCATTGAGGTTAAAGGTTAGTTCAAGTTGCCTTCAGTTATAATATCCTCTTTCATAGACTGGTATTACCATCATTAATAATAACTATTGGTCGAATCCTAACTTCCACTTAAGTAGTCATGCATTGATGTCAATGGGAGACCAAGTCAACATTTGACTGAAGAGGAAGTTAGGATTTGCCCCTATCTGTTTCAAACACGGGGATGATGTGTTAACTTGTCTTTAGATGGCGGCGCTACAGTAGCAGTGCCCCCTGGAGGTCAAGCATTGCCAGTACTACCAGGAGACAGCCTACCTCTACCCCCCGGTCACCAGCAACACTTACCTGCACGCTCTTAGCAGGCCCGGAAGCTTTTTCTGTGTGTGGATCTGTGTGTTTGCGTGTGTGTATATATAAATCTCGCAGTGAATCAGTTTTAGTCTGTTTTAATGTGTTGTCAGACCTCCGGATTTCCCAACACACACCCAGTCCAACAATTTCCGGACAATAGCTAATCCAATTAGAATGTAGCCTTTTGATTTTGACCCACTTCTAGTTGTGGCATTCTGTAGCTGACAGGAGCAGCCAGCACAACCGACAAGACTTGAAAGAATCTGAACCAGACATTCTGTGGACAATCCACTCTTCGTTATTAGTTCATTATAACCTATTGACAACCACGGCACAGTTCTAGATGGGATGTGCTTTGGGAGAAGTGGGAAGAGTTTTTGTTCCTGAATATTAGCAGAATGTGTGCAGTATTTTGTTTTCTACCTAGTTAGGTAGGCTACCCGGTGGCATCGCTTCTTTGGAGAAACATGTTTAAAATACATTTGGTTGAATAGTTTACAGAGGTGGGAAAATAAAGGTCAAATGAATGCCTATTTTGACATGCTGCTTGATAGTATGTCAACCTCAATAAGTTCAAATTTACCTTGATAATAAATAGCCTTGCCGATTCATTCCTTACATTAATAATTGCCCATACACAGATAGACTCCTATTGGCTTCACATCAATGGCAATGAAGGCATAAATAGTTATTTTCAGTATTACATTCGTTTTAATTGGATTTTGTTAATTAAGAAACTATTATTGAACTGTAATTCAATATTGGCCACCTTTTTTTAACCTGCCATAAACTGCCATTCTTCCTCTTTGAACAAAAACACCCTGTTGATGTGGACTGTAAATGTTATTTATTCCATTGTGGTTGATACTGACAATAGTAGTATTGGCATTTCATTTATCTTAGTGGTGACTGTCTGTTTACTGTATTTGTGTGTGAGTGCTTGTCTTTGTGTGAGAGTAAGTACGAGGATCACAGATTAGGAACAAAATCCATGGATTTGTGAGGTAATACCATGGATATTCAACATTAATACCACAGATCTATACTTAATACCATGGGTATTCTACTATACTTAATACCATGGGTATTCTACTATACTTAATACCAGTGGTGTAAAGTACTTAAGTTTAAATCATTTAAAGTACTACTTAAGTAGCTTTTTTTGGTATCTTTACTCTACTTTTTTTTTTTTTGACAACTTTTACTTCACTACATTCCTAAAGAAAATAATGTACTTTTTACTCCATACGTTTTCCTGACACCCAAAAGTACTCATTACATTTTGAATGCTTAGCAGGACAGGAACATGATCCAATTCACACACTTATCAAGAGAACATCCCTGGTCATCCCTACTGCCTGATCTGGCGGACTCACTAAACACAAATGCTTCATTTGTAAATAGTGTGAGTGTTGGCGCGTGCCCCTGGCTATCTGTAATTTTTTTTTTTAAACAAGTAAAACGTGCTGTCTGGTTTGCTTAATAAGGAATTTGAAATTATTTATACTTTTACTTTTGATGCTTAAGTACATTTTATCAATTGCATTAACTTTTGATACTTAAGTATGTTTAAAACCAAATACTTGTAGACTTTTACACAAGTGTTATTTTACTTGGACTTTAACTTTTACTTGAGTCATTTTCTATTAATATATCTTTACTTTCACTGAAGTATTACAATTGGGTACGTTTTCCACCACTGCTTAATATCATGGTTCCGTTCCACAGGAAGAGCAGTAAAACAAATATAGGAAACTACAGGCCTGTGACGATCCTCAGCACCTTATCCAAAGTTGTTGAGAGATTCGTTTTTAATCATCTTGGGGATAACTTCTCGAGCACAAACTTCTTTATGAACTCCAATTTGGCTTTAGAACAGCTTATCTGCCTTTTTGACCACATCTAGCAGGAAAAGTGAGAAGGGGAACTACAGGTATGGTCATGTTAGAATTGCAGTAAGCTTTTGACACTGTGAACCATAATTTTCTCCTAATGAAACTGAAATGCAAGTGTCTAAATGATGTAGCAGTGAATTGGTTTAGGTCTTCTCTGACCAACAGAACACAAGAATGTAATGTTGGTGATGTTCTGTCAGAGGCCAAATAAATATCCTGTGGAGTACCGCAGGGATCCATTTTAGGCCCTCTTATTTCTTATATACGTTAATGATTTGCCAGATACAGTAAATTGCAAACTCCTACTTTATGCTGACGACTCAGCCATACTGGTATCAGGGAAGGATACAATTTACATAGAGGAGACCATCAGGAAGGAATTGCATTTTGTTAGAGATTCGTTGACTGACAACAAATTGTTGTGACATTTGGGAAAAACTGAATTGATTTTGCTTGGAACAAAACTTAGATTGCTTAGGGCTGACAAGATAAAGGTAAACTGTGCAGGCAAGGAGATTGAATCTAAAACAAGTGTGACTTATCTTGGTGTGTCCCTAGATCAATCCATTTCTGGAGACCTGATTGCTGCTAAAATGGTGAACACATTTTAATTGTTATATGGGTAACACCAGATATTTTAACATCAAAGTCA
This sequence comes from Oncorhynchus mykiss, assembly GCF_013265735.2. Taxonomy (NCBI): domain Eukaryota; kingdom Metazoa; phylum Chordata; class Actinopteri; order Salmoniformes; family Salmonidae; genus Oncorhynchus; species Oncorhynchus mykiss. Next base: position 10,153,526 of record NC_050570.1, read on the forward strand.
AGAAACTGCTTGTCTCAACCTTCATTCAGTGTCATTTTCATTATGCTGCTCTGCTTGGTATAGTGGGCTATCAAAAAAGCTGAAAAAGAGAATGCAGGTTATGCAAAATGTTATCAGGTATACGCTAAATGTCAGGTGTATTTATTTGAATGATAGGTATGAAAATAATGTTTTAATGTGATTTTTAAAGTTAGGGGAAAATGCATTGAGTAGTGCCACTTTTTAGCATGTCAATATAAATGTATGTATTTATGGTTGTTCGTACTTTTGTCTTGCCTTTTCATCATTATATGTGTTATTGTTTTACCATCGAGGACCACTTTGGAAACAAGCGTTTTAATTAATACTTTCAAGTGATATCCTCTGGGTTCACATTGTACATTTTGTTGTATATGTCTGTTACCCAAAATTAATTCAATTCAATGGATATTCTTCTATACTTAATACCATGGATATTCTACTATACGTAATACCATGGATATTCTTCTATACGTAATACCATGGATATTCTTCTATACGTAATACCATGGATATTCTACTATACTTAATACCATGGATATTCTACTATACTTAATACCATGGATATTCTACTAAACTTAACACCATGTATATTCTACTATACTAAATACCATGTATATTCTACTATACTTAATACCATGGATATACTTAATACCATGCATATTCTTCTATACTTAATACTATGCATATTCTATTATACTTAATACCATGCATATTCTTCTATACTTAATACCATGGATATTCTTCTATGCTTAATACCATGGATATTTTCTACTTATACTGTACTTAATCCAATGTATACTCTATTATACTTAATACCATGTATATTCTACTATACTTAATACCATGGATATACTAAACACCATGGATATACTTAATACCATGCATATTCTTCTATACTTAATACCATGGACTTACATAATATCATGGATATTCTTCTATACTTAATACCATGGATATTCTATTATACTTAATACCATGGATATTCTTCTAGACTTAATTCCATGTATATTCTACTATACTTAATACCATGGATATTCTATTATACTTAATACCATGGATATTCTTCTATACTTAATACCATGGATATACTTAATACCATGGATATTCTATTATACTTAATATCATGGATATTCTTCTATACTTAATACCATGGATATTCTATTATACTTAATACCATGGATATTCTTCTATACTTAATACCATGTATATTCTACTATACTTGATGCCATGGATATACTTAATACCATGCATATTCTTCTATACTTAATACCATGCATATTCTTCTATACTTAAAACCATGGATATTCTTCTATGCTTAATACCATGGATATACTTAATACCATGCATATTCTTCTATACTTAATACCATGGATATACTTAATACCATGGATATTCTTCTATACTTAATACCATGGATATTCTTCTATACTTAATACCATGGATATTCTTCTATGCTTAATAGCATGGATATTTTCTACTATACCAAATACCGTGGATATTCTTCTACATTATTCCTAGTTGCATGTCTGACTACAGTAGCTTCTGTCCACAGGTCTGACCATTCTCTGATCCATCCAATCCTTTACAGACTGAAACCAACAGGTCTGGCCATTCTCTGATCCATCCAATCCTTTACAGACTGAAACAAACAGGTCTGACCAATCTCTGGTCCACCCAACCCTTTACAGACTGAAACCAACACAATATCCATCATTACACCCAGAGCCACACTGTATATAGGAGTGCCTTCAGAAAGTATTCAGACACCCTAACGTTCTTCACATTTTGTTACATTACAGCCTTATTCTAAAATTGATGAAATTATATTTTTTCTTCATTAATCTACACAAAATACCCCATAATGACAAAGTGAAAACATGTTTAAGAAATGAAGTATTCAGACCCTTTTGCTATGAGACTCGAAATTGAGCTCAGGTGAATCCTGTTTCATTGATCATCCTTGAGATGTTTCTACAACTTGATTGGAGTCCACCTGTGGTAAATTCAATTGATTGGACATGATTTGGAAAGGGACACACCTGTCTATATAAAGTCCCACAGTTGACAGTGCATGTCAGAGCAAAAACCAAGCTAAGAGGTCGAAGGAATTGCCCGTAGAGGTCAGAGACAGGATTGTGTTGAGGCACAGATCTGGGGAAAGTGTACCAAAAATATTCTGCAGCATTGAAGGTCCCCAAAAACACAGAACACAGGCCTCCATCACTCTTAAAAAAAGTTTATAACCAACAAGACTTTTCCTAGAGCTGGCCCCCCGGCCAAACTGAGCAATCGGGGGAGAAGGGCCTTGGTCAGAGAGGTGACTAAGAACCCGATGGTCACTCTGACAGAGCTGTGGAGATGTGAGAACCTTCCAGAAGGACAACCATCTCTGCAGTACTCCACCAATCAGGCATTTATGGTAGAGTGGCCAGAGTGGATTTTGCCAAAAGGCACCTAAAGGACTCTCAGAACATGAGAAACAAGATTCTCTGGTCTGATGAAACCAACATTGAACTCTTTGACCTGAATGCCACGGGTCATGTCTGGAGGAAACCAAGTACCGCTCATCACCTGGCCAATACAATCCCTTTGGTTAAGCATGGTGGTGGCAGCATCATGCTGTGGGGATTATTTGCAGCGGCAGGGACTGGGAGACTAGTCAGGATCAAGGGAAAGATGAACAGAGCAAAGTGCAGAGAGATCCTAAGCACACAGCCAAGACAACACAGGAGTGGCTTCTGGACAAGTGCTTGAATGTCCATGAGTGGCACAGCCAGAGCCCGGACTTGAACCCGATCCAACATCTCTGGAGAAACCTGAAAATGAATGTCAATGAAGCAAGTCAGATAAAGCAGATGCTAAGCTACATGACTGTTTTGCTAGCACAGACTGGAATATGTTCCATGATCCTTCTGATGGCATTGAGGAGTACACCACGTCAGTCACTGGCTTCATCAATAAGTGCACTGATGACGTCGTCCCCACAGTGACTGTACGTACATACCCCAACCAGAAGCCATGGGTTGCAGGCAATATCCGCACTGAGCTAAAGGGTAGAACTGCCACTTTTAAGGAGCGGGACTCCAACCCAGATGTCCATAAGAAATCCCGCTATGCCCCCGACCAACCATCAAACAGGCAAGGCATCAATACAGGACAAAGGTCGAATCGTGCAACACCTTCTCTGACGCTCGTTGGATGTGGCAGGGCTTGCAAACTAATTACAGACTACAAAGGGAAGCACAGCCGAGAGCTGCCCAGTGACACGAGCCTACCAGACAAGCTAAATTATTTCTAATCTCGCTTCAAGGCAAGTAACACTGAAACATGCATGAGAACACCAGCTGTTCCGGATGACTGTGTGATCACGCTCTTCACAGCTGATGTGAGTAAGACGTTTAAACAGGTCAACATTCACATGGCCGCAGGGCAAGACGGATTACCAGGACGTGTACTCCTAGCATGCGCTGACCAACTGGCAAGTGTCTTCACCAACATTTTCAACCTCTCCCTGTCTGAGTCTGTAATACCAACATGTTTCAAGCAGACCACCATAGTCCCTGTGCCCAAGAACACTAAGGTAACCTGCCTAAATGACCACCGACCTGTAGCATTCACGTCTGTAGCTATAAAGTGCTTTGAAAGGCTGGTCATGGCTCACATCAACACCATTATCCCAGAAACCCTAGACCCACTCCGGTTTGCATACCGCCCTAACAGATCCACAGATGACGCAATCTCTATTGCACTCCACACTACCCTTTCTCACCTGGACAAAAATAACACCTATGTGAGAATGCTATTCATTGACTACAGCTCAGCATTCAACACTATAGTGCCCTCAAAGCTTATCACTAAGCTAAGGGCCCTGGGACTAAACACCTCCCTCTGCAACTGGATCCCCCAGGTGGTAAGGGTAGGTAACAACACATCTGCCACGCTGATCCTCAAGACGGAGGCCCCTCAGGGGTGCAGGCTCAGTTCCCTCCCGTACTCCCTATTCACTCATGACTGCACGGCCAGGCATGACTCCAACACCGTCATTAAGTTTGCAGATGACACAACAGTGGTAGGCCTGATCATCAACAACGACGAGACAGCCTATAGGGAGGAGGTCAGAGACCTGGCCGTGTGGTGCCAGGACAACAACCTCTCCCTCAACATGATCAAGACAAAAGAGATGATTGTGGACTTGGAGGAAAAGGAGGGCCGACCACGTCCCCATTCTCATCAACAGGGCTGTAGTGGAGCAGGTTGAGAGCTTCAAGTTCCTTGGTGTCCACATCACCAACAAACGAATATGGTCCAAGCACACCAAGACAGTCGTGAAGAGGGCACGACAAAACTTAGGAGACTGAAAAGATTTGGCATGGTTCCTCAGATCCTCAAAAGTTCTACAGCTTCACCATCAAGAGCATCCTGGCCAGAAAAAGGACAGTTATTAACAAATAATGGGCCATTATAATTTCTACTTATTACTTTCGATCTGGTTTTCGATGTTCAATTAGAAATGGTGGTTTGGTACCTGACTCAAAGCACTGCTGCTAGCACTGCTGTGCTCCACAACTAAGGCTGCCTAACCAGCGTAACAGATACATCTCTTTGTATGGCTCTGGGACACATCTACAGTGCATTCAGAAAGTATTCAGACCCCATTGACTTTTTCCACATTGTGTTACGTTACAGATTTATTTTAAAATTGATTCAATCGTTTTTTTTCTTCAATCTACACACAATACCCCATTATGACAAAGCAAAAACAGGTTTTACTTTTTAAGTCTCTGGTTTTGAATCTGAATATAGATATCTGAATGCATCTGTGAAGTTGAATATATGAAACTTTGATAAACTTGAATAGTTGCTTGTAAAGTTGATACACAGACAGTGAATGCAATATCTACCATATTGAAACAGAATATATAAATATTAAATTACATTGAAATTGAATTTTAAAACTGAATGAAATATTAATTCAATTCAGTTTCAAATCATGAAATACAAGTTCAAATGATGAATTCTATGATTCAATTTGTGCATTACAAATTCTAAAATATGAAATTAAAATTCAATATCCTAACGCAAAATTATAGAATTCAAATACAATTTCTGTTGAATATGCTTTGGTATTTTTCAGCTTCTTTTCTCTCCCTGTTTCTTCGTCTTACTTTGGCCATTAAAACCACGGTGTCCATATTAACCGCACGGCTGCAAAGTGAGCGGAATTGGATTCCACTCTCAAAGCCTCCTGCAGTGAGCGGAATTGGATTCCACTCTCAAAGCCTCCTGCAGTGAGCGGAATTGGATTCCACTCTCAAAGCCTCCTGCACTATTTCATCCAAACGAAAACGTTGGTCCACTACCCCCACAATAGCCATTTTGATAACAGGTTTCAAACCTGCCATCAAAGCAGACGTACACATTCTATCAATGTACTCACATGTACCTAGTCTTTTTTTCCCCCTGAGTACATCTATTATTTTTGGTTTTATCGGTTTTGCATTTCTGTTTATAGAACGCTGCTTGTTGATCCACATCAAAACGGATTGCGTATTTAGCTTTAGATTATTTTCTTCCATGTCATTGTGACAACTCACAATAGCATCTCGGAATTCTTTATTAGATTGGAATTTTCTGTCAGCAGTGAAATGCTGACCAATTTTATCCAGTTTGCTCCCAATAAAATATTTTTATTCAAGCCAAATTGGTAGAATGCTTGTGCACTTCTTTCAGCACATCTATGGCTTTTCTGTATTTCCTCTTCTGTTCTCCCTTTTACGGGAGTTTCAGGAACCACGGATCTCAATGGTGGCTACTTCTGCACCTCTCTCGACGCTGTCCAGGGCATTTAGATTTCCTAATTCATGGCTCTAATACAAGCCCTCTATCAACTACTTTCCAAAATAGTGATACCCACTTCCCCGGAGAATAGCTGTGGTATTTGTGCCTATTAATTGGTCACGGCACCTGATACCTTGTATTCGAGACAATACTGAAGTATCTGCCAATTTACTCATGGAGAATACAGGTGACCTAATGTCTTATACCAGTGTCATGCTTACACACGTAACCACACTTATTCACAGTTCACAAACTCTCTCCTTATTGCTACTGCTAATACACACAAATCGTGTTCAAACAACTTTAGAAAATATTTGAGCTTTTCTAACCATGAATGTGTCTCTCCTCCAGAACTTATAGGTAACCTTCTTATCACCATCCACATACCCTCCTGTTGTCCTTCTCCATGGACTACCTCCTCTACAACCTACCATACTAGTACACAAGCATAACAATTTATCCATGCACACACACTCTACGGCCTTACAGCCACCGCGGCTGGACCTTTCACCCCCCCCCCCCCCCCCCCCCCCCTTTAAGGATTTACCCCTTATGACTTATCCTCTGTAGGTACCAGGCTGCTCTGACTTACCTTCCGGGACTTACTCTGTTCTTTATGTTACTCGCAGGAACCAACCCAATCAGGATTCACCCCCTCGGACTTACCCTCTGCAGGGACTACCCTGCTCAGGCCCCCTAGGGCCCCCAATCCCTAGGTCTACCGGTAGTATTTACAGTCGGCCTACTGAATAAACTCAGGATTTTCAGATCTGTATCCGGTAGTTTGTATTCAGCTTACGACTCTCTTCTAGAAACTTTATCTACATTGTTTTTTATGTGCCGGCTCCTGTTTCACTGACGCAGACTCTCCAGTTTGACTATAAATCGTGGTGAATCATGCTGACAACGCCAACTGTTAGGTTCTGACAATCAGAGTTAAAAACTCAAACGGATGACTAGAAAAAGCTCAAACCAAGCTTATTCACCCAGCTGAAAAGAAAAAGACATGTTTCCACAAGTAAATATATTTATACCCTCTACTGGTCAGAGTCAAATCCTTGCACATCTAGACAGCCAATACATCTCTGTTGCTAGGCATGAACTTAAGTGGTTCCTCTCATTGGTGTTGTCATGGTCCTGCCTCCTATGTTTGTATGTCATAGGACTGTTCCTCCTCACAATATCTGACCTTACCCCTGCCCACATTCCTCACTCCTTCTTAACTCGCGGCTGTCCTACTTTATCAGTGACGGAAACCAGACCGTTGCCCTTCTCCTCTCCATAGGATACATGAGATTTAACTATAACATGTTCTGACAGAATGTAAACGTTCTGCACTCCCCTTTCTCACTCAGTACATTTGCATACACCCAGTTCTAATATGTTAACATGAATAAGGATATTTTAAATTATTTCAAGATAGAACCCAGCACTAGGAACAAAACTGTCTCTCTCTCTCTCTCTCTCTCTCGAACCCCTCCCTTTCTCCCTCCCTCTAAACACACCCCTCTGACAGAACCAGGAAGTCCCTCCCCCTCCCACAAACTCTCTTCTGAGAAAACGAAACTTATCTGAGTCTCTGTGTCGTCTGTCTGTGTGAGAGTGAACAACCATCCAAATGGCTCAGCAGGCAGTTCTGCTGGACCAGGACCAGTTCTGTTGTTCTGTCTGCCTGGATCTACTGAAGGAACCAATCACCATCCCCTGTGGACACAGTTACTGTAGAAACTGTATTGAGGGCTGCTGGGATCAGGGTGTTCTGAAAGGCTATAGCTGTCCTCAGTGCAGACAGACCTTCACTCCAAGGCCCACTCTGAGGAAAAATAACATGTTGGCTGAGGTGGTGGAGAAACTGAAGGAGACAGGACTCCAGGCTGCTCCCCCTCCTGCTCTGTGCTATGCTGAACCTGTAGATGTGGTGTGTGATTTCTGCACTGGGACCAGAAAGCAGAAAGCCCTCATGTCCTGTCTGGCATGTCTGGCCTCTTACTGTGAGACTCACCTCCAACCTCACTATGAATCTCCTGCTTTCAAGAAGCACAAGCTGGTCAAAGCCACCGCACAACTACAGGAGAAGATCTGCTCTCATCATGACAAACTGCTGGAGGTTTTCTGTCGTACCGATCAGCAGTGTATCTGTTATCTGTGTACAATGGATGAACATAAAGGCCATGATACAGTGTCAGCTACAGCAGAGAGGACTGAGAAACAGGTAAGACCAGAACAACTTGTTGGTGACTGTCTGATAAGCAAAGAATTAAAGACACATTAGGAACTAAGACTGTTTGAATATGAGAGAATTCAAATGAAATCGATCCTCAGCAGAACAAATATGAACACAAACCTTGAGGATATAGATTTTCTTAACCTAGATGCTCCAAATGTATAACCATTGTAATGTTTAGCTTAAACTCCCTGATACATGTAGGTCTACTGTAAAACTGTAATCATTCACATAGCAACAAATAAATATCATATTGAAACGGTACTATATCAATATTTTAGACCTTCCTCTCTATGGGCCCTGTCATATGACTATACTATTGATCTACTGGACAAATAAAGCTTGATAGCTCATTGAAGAGTGATTCTCCACAGAGGCAGCTGGGGATGAGTCAGCAGAAGGTCCAGCAGAGATTCCAGGAGAGAGAGAAGGAGCTGAAGGAGCTCCAACAGGCTGTGGAGTCTTTCAAAGTGAGTATTGTTGACCAGAGGAGACACACCATTTCACTTCTCTCCTCCAGTGAGTGAGAAAGCGAAATTTGCTTGAGGGCACTAGAACAGTCTGCAGCCCTTGGCCTCTCACTACTAGAATCTGAAGTCAAATATCTACTATTTGCTGATGATCTGGTTGCTTCTGTCCCCAACCAAGGAGGGCCTACTACAGCAGCACCTAGATATTCTGCACAGATTCTGCCAGACCTGGGCCCTGACAGTAAATCTCAGTTAGACAAAAATAATGGTGTTCCAAAAAAGGTCCAGTTGCCAGGAACACAAATACAAATTCTGTCTAGACAACGTTGTTCTAGAGCACACAAAAAACATACATACCTTGGCCTAAACATCAGCGCCCTAGGTAACTCCCACAAAGCTATGAACGATCTGAGACACAAGGCAAGAAGGGCCTTCTATGCCATCAAAAGGAACATACAATTTGACATACCAATTAGGATCTGGCAAAAAATACTTGAATCAGTTATAGAACCCATTGTCCTGTATGGTTGTGAGGTCTGGGGTCCGCTCACTAACCAATAATTCACAAAATGGGACAAAACCAAAAATATCCTCTGTGTACAATGTAAAACACCAAATAATGCATGCAGAGCAGAATTAGGCCAATACCCGCTGATTATTAAAATCCAGAAAAGAGCTGTTAAATTCTACAACCACATAACAGGAAGCGATTCCCAAACCTTCCATAACAAAGCCATCAACTACAGAAAGATGAACCTTGAGAAGAATCCCCTAAGCAAGCTGGTCCCAGGGCTCTGTTCACAAACAGACCACACAGAGCCCCAGGACAGCAACACAATTAGACCCAACCAAATCATGAGAAAACAAAAAGATAATTTCTTGACACATTGGAAAGAACAAACAAAATAACTGAGCAAACTAAAATGCTATTTGTTACTTAACAGAGATTACACAATAGCAGAATACCTGACCACTCTGACTGACCCAAACTTAAGGAAAGCTTTGACTATGTAGAGACTCAGTGAGCATAGCTTTGCTATTGAGAGAGGCCGCCGTAGGCAGACATGGCTCTTAAGAGAAGACAGGCTATGTGCACACTGCCCACAAAATGAGGTGGAAACTGAGAAACACTTCCCAACCTCCTGCCCAATGTTTGACCATAGAAACACATATTTCCCTCATATTACACAGACCCACAAAATAATTTGAAAACCAATCCAATTTTGATAAACTCCCATATCTATTTGGTAAAATACCACAGTGTGCCATCACAGCAGCAATATATGTGACCTGTTGCCACAAGAAAAGGGCAACCAGTGAAGAACAAACACCATTGTAAATACATCCCATATTTATTTTCCCTTTTGTATTTTAACTATTTGCACATCGTTACAACAGTGTATATAGACATAATGACATTTGAAATGTCTTTATTATTTTGGAACTTTTGTGAGTGTAATGTAATTATCTATTTCACTTGCTTTGGTAATGTAAACAAACATATGTTTCCCATGCCAATAAAGCCCTGAATTGAATTGAGAGAGACCTCTCCAATCACGCTGAGCCCCACTCTGGGGAACAGGCTATCTGGGCTTCCAGTTAGAGAGAGAATAGACTGTTTAATCTGGAGCCTCTCTCTCTCTTAACAGCACTCTGCACAGGCAGCAGTGGAGGACAGTGATAATATATTTACTGAGCTGATTCGCTCCATTGAGAGAAGGCGCTCTGAGGTGAAGAAGCTGATCAGAGCCCAAGAGAAGGCTCAAGTGAGTCAAGCTGAAGGACTCCTGGAACAAGTGGAACAGGAGATAGCAGAGCTGAGGAAGAGAAGCATTCAACTGGAGCAGCTCTCACACACAGAGGATCACATCCATTTCCTCCAGGTAACTAAACTGCCTTGTTACATGTGATATGAAAATGAACACATTGTGAAACTTCAGTTCTGTTCTGTGTGTGTGTGTGTCTCTCTCTCTCTCTCTCTAAAGTACTCTCTCTCTCTCTCCAGCATTATCAGGCTCTCTCCAGTATCAGTGTATCTTCAGACTTACCCAGCATCGTTGTCCGTCCTCTTCAGTACTTTAGAGATGTGAGTAAGACTGTGTCTGAACTGAGAGAGAAACTAGAAGACTTCCTTAAAGGAGAATGGACCAAGATCTCCACTACAGGTGTGTTGAAAATAATAAGAACATCAACTTTAGACCATTGAAAGTTCCCAACTAGTCATATACATGTGGAATATGGTATAATGATAACATTCCCTCTCTCTGTCAATGTGTTTTTGTGTCTGTAGTGAATATAGTGGATGTTGTACTGCCTCCAGAGCCCAAGACCAGAGAACAGTTGTTACAATGTGAGTCTCTTTATTCTGAAGTAACAAATAGCCTATTTTTACTGACACACAACTCCTATAGAAATATCGATAGATAGATAGATAGACATATAGATACTGTAGATAGATAGATATCAATAGTATATCTAATAAAATACTGGGTATCTATCTGACTCATATTTCTCTGATCTCTGCTCTGCTCTAATCAAAGACAGGGTAGATACAGTATCTGACTTAACTTATTGTTCTAACTCCCCTCATTGGTCTCTGCTCTGCTCTTCTCCCAGATTCCTGTCAGCTCACACTGGACCCAGACACAGCACACACACGCCTCTCTCTGTCTGAAGGGAACAGAAAGGTGACCTATACAGGCCAAGTCCAACCATATCTTGATCATCCAGACAGATTCACAAATGACTTGATGGTGCTGTCTAGAGAGGGTCTGTCAGGACGCTGTTACTGGGAGGTGGAGTGGAGTGGACGGTGGGTTATTATAGCAGTCTCATATAAAGACATCAGCAGAACAGGGAGAGGTAACGCATTTGGATTGAATGACAAGTCCTGGAGTTTACAATGCTCTAGTGGTGGTTATTGTCTCAGACACAATCATGTTGTGACTAAAGTATCAGGCCCTCGGTCCTTCAGAGTAGGAGTGTACCTGGATCACAAGGCAGGTACTCTGTCCTTCTACAGTGTCTCTGACACAATGACGCTCCTCCACAGAGTCCAGACCACATTCACTCAGCCACTCTATCCTGGGGTTTGGCTCAATAGTGATAATGGTACTGCTGAGCTGGTTAAACTGTACTAGGGTCCACATAGATAGTAGTCATGCTGGTGTAGTCTATAGCTGAGCTGGTTAAGTTGTAGTAGGGTCCACATAGATACTAGTCATGCTGGTGTAGTCTATAGCTGAGCTGGTTAAACTGTAGTAGGGTCCACATAGATACTAGTCATGCTGGTGTAGTCTATAACTGAGCTGGTTAAACTGTAGTAGGGTCCACATAGATACTAGTCATGCTGGTGTAGTCTATAGCTGAGCTGGTTAAACTGTAGTAGGGTCCACATAGATACTAGTCATGCTGGTGTAGTCTATAGCTGAGCTGGTTAAACTGTAGTAGGGTCCACATAGATACTAGTCATGCTGGTGTAGTCTATAGCTGAGCTGGTTAAATTGTAGTAGGGTCCACATAGATACTAGTAATGCTGGTGTAGTCTACAGCTGAGCTGGTTAAGTTGTAGTAGGTTCCACATAGATAGTAGTCATGCTGGTGTAGTCTATAGCTGAGCTGGTTAAGTTGTAGTAGGGTCCACATAGATAGTAGTAATGCTGGTGTAGTCTACAGCTGAGCTGGTTAAGTTGTAGTAGGTTCCACATAGATAGTAGTCATGCTGGTGTAGTCTATAGCTGAGCTGGTTAAACTGTAGTAGGGTCCACATAGATACTAGTCATGTTGGTGTAGTCTATAGCTGAGCTGGTTAAACTGTAGTAGGTTCCACATAGATACTAGTCATGTTGGTGTAGTCTATAGCTGAGCTGGTTAAACTGTAGTAGGTTCCACATAGATACTAGTCATGTTGGTGTAGTCTATAGCTGAGCTGGTTAAACTGTAGTAGGTTCCACATAGATAGTAGTCATGCTGGTGTAGTCTATAGCTGAGCTGGTTAAACTGTAGTAGGTTCCACATAGATACTAGTCATGTTGGTGTAGTCTATAGCTGAGCTGGTTAAACTGTAGTAGGGTCCACATAGATACTAGTCATGTTGGTGTAGTCTATAGCTGAGCTGGTTAAACTGTAGTAGGGTCCACATAGATACTAGTCATGCTGGTGTAATCTAGAGCTGAGCTGGTTAAACTGTAGTAGGGTCCACATAGATACTAGTCATGCTGGTGTAATCTATAGCTGAGCTGGTTAAACTGTAGTAGGGTCCACATAGATACTAGTCATGCTGGTGTAGTCTATAGCTGAGCTGGCAAAAAAAAAACAAAGCACAGATTTATCAAGACATCAATTGCACTATAATGGTGACCAACAGTGCCAACAAACTGTTAGGGCCTACATAAAGCTTTCCCAACAGCAGAGTCCCAACACCTTACCACTGCTACACCTGGTTATCAGCGGAGCCTTGTCTTAGCAGTGAAACCGTTAAATCAGCCTCATTTACTGCTTAAAAAAACCCATTGCTGATATGGCTGACTTGTTCTATTGAGATGTACAAACTATGGCATAAGGGAACGACAAGCGCATAAGAGGCAATCCGTAATGTTGATTATGACATTAATGAGCGAGCTAGGACGCTCTGTATTTTCTGCTGGCTAGCCACACCACCACAGAAAGCACGGAGCTGGGCTGGAACACCTGCAATTTGGAGCTGCAATACTCAAGAAAACAAAAAATGTGTCGTCATTACAGGTGAGACACATTTAAACTGGTCTGGGTCTCATCACAGTATAGACACATTTAAACTGGTCTTGGTCTCATTACAGTATAGACACATTTAAACTGGTCTTGGTCTCATTACAGTATAGACACATTTAAACTGGTCTTGGTCTCATTACAGTATAGACACATTTAAACTGGTCTTGGTCTCATTACAGTATAGACACATTTAAACTGGTCTTGGTCTCATTACAGTATAGACACATTTAAACTGGTCTTGGTCTCATCACAGTATAGACACATTTAAACTGGTCTTGGTCTCATTACAGTATAGACACATTTAAACTGGTCTGGGTCTCATTACAGATGAGACACATGGGTCTAGAGGTCTCTAGTGGTTGATTGTTGGTCTGGGTCTCACTGGTTCTGTTCCAATCTGTCCTGTCTCCATCTCTGGTGCCAATACACCAACATCATACACTCCAGACCTGGGTTCAAATACTATTTAAAATCTTTCAAATACATTGAGCATTTGCTTTTGCCTGCCGGGAGTGTCAGGTGGTCAGGGTTTTGCACGATTATCATTTTTCTGTTGCTTCCATTGTACCAGCCAAGTTTAATCAAGCCCACATAAAGTTTTAGAAATGATTTCAAATTGGGAAATTGTAATACAAGGTTCAGGATGGCAACTTAATTCTCTTCAACGATATTAATTGCTGAAATGTTTCCCAGCAGCTTCTTGGTCAGAGCACTATTATAACACAGTGTTATTACACATCCACATTGACATGGAAAGGAAACATGATTACTGTCTATGTGTAACAGTCTGACACTGTGATAGATCACTCTGTTACATTGACATGGAAAGGAACCATGATTACTGTCTATGTGTAACAGTCTGACACTGTGACAGATCACTCTGTTACATTGACATGGAAAGGAACCATGATTACTGTCTATGTGTAACAGTCTGACACTGTGATAGATCACTCTGTTACATTGACATGGAAAGGAACCATGATTTAATATCTATGTGTAACAGTCTGACACTGTGACAGATCACTCTGTTACATTGACATGGAAAGGAACCATGATTACTGTCTATGTGTAACAGTCTGACACTGTGATAGATCACTCTGTTACATTGACATGGAAAGGAACCATGATTTAATATCTATGTGTAACAGTCTGACACTGTGATAGATCACTCTGTTACATTGACACGGAAAGGAACCATGATTAATGTCTATGTAACAGTCTGACACTGTGATAGATCACTCTGTTACATTGACATGGAAAGGAACCATGATTAATATCTATGTGTAACAGTCTGACACTGTGATAGATCACTCTGTTACATTGACATGGAAAGGAACCATGATTTAATATCTATTTGTAACAGTCTGACACTGTGATAGATCACTCTGTTACATTGACATGGAAAGGAACCATGATGTAACAGTTTGACACTGTGTGGTAGGTTACCATATTACTTTGACTAACCATTGTTATGGATACTTCTAAATTCTTATCTTAATCCTCAGAATTCATACAGTATGGAACACCTGTAATGGGAATTTAAGGTTTGTGCTTTTCTTTTATTCTGCGTCCCATTCATGTGCTGTTCTATAAACCAGTTTCTGTATTCATGCAAGTGGTTGACTGAATAAATCCTCCTCTTATCAGTAACTGCAATTTGGCAGTAGGCCCAGACCTTGTTTTGAGAACAAACGAAAGATATCTCAGTTTCAAGGTCTCAGTTTACAGAGGAGAAGCCTTGTGAGGTGTTGGTCTGTCACGTTATGTTATGTTATGAAACAGTATTGGTCAGTCACGTGAATGAAACAAAACGGTAACGATTAATTAAGTATGCTAAATCATGCAAATATAACTTGTCTGTGTATAGCCATATATAAGACAACTGCTGGGTCTGCCCAGGGAGAGCTCCTGATTGACATGTGTACTATGGTGCAATAAGCTGGTTGGAACCTCTCCAGGGCGCTGACAATAAACAATGGTTCATTTAAGATTGACTTTGAGTGTCCCTGTGTAAGAATTTCCACAACACACCATGTAGAAGACATAGACATATCATTACATACAGTATGGAACACCACGTAGAAGACACAGACATATCATTACATACAGTATGGAACACCATGTAGAAGACACAGACATATCATTACATACAGTATGGAACACCACGTAGAAGACACAGACATATCATTACATACAGTATGGAACACCACGTAGAAGACACAGACATATCATTACATACAGTATGGAACACCACGTAGAAGACACAGACATATCATTACATACAGTATGGAACACCACGTAGAAGACACAGACATATCATTACATACAGTATGGAACACCACGTAGAAGACACAGACATATCATTACATACAGTATGGAACACCATGTAGAAGACACAGACATATCATTACATACAGTATGGAACACCACGTAGAAGACACAGACATATCATTACATACAGTATGGAACACCATGTAGAAGACACAGACATATCATTACATACAGTATGGAACACCATGTAGAAGACACAGACATATCATTACATACAGTATGGAACACCACGTAGAAGACACAGACATATCATTACATACAGTATGGAACACCATGTAGAAGACACAGACATATCATTACATACAGTATGGAACACCACGTAGAAGACACATACATATCATTACATACAGTATGGAACACCACGTAGAAGACACAGACATATCATTACATACAGTATGGAACACCATGTAGAAGACACAGACATACAATTGAAATCGGAAGTTTACATACGCCTCAGACAAATACATTTAAACTCAGTTTTTCACAATTCCTAACATGTAATCCTTGTAGAAATTCCCTGTCTTAGGTCAGTTAGGATCACCACTTTATTATAAGAATGTGAAATATCAGAATAATAGTAGAGAGAATTATTCATTTCAGCTTTTATTTATTTAATCACGTTCCCAGTGGGTCATATGTTTACATACACTCAATTAGCATTTGGTAGCATTGCCTTTCAATTGTTTAACTTGGGTCAAACATTTCGGGTAGCCTTCCACAAGCTTCCCACAATAAGTTGGGTACATTTTGGCCCATTCCTCCTGACAGAGCTGGTGTAACGGAGTCAGGTTTGTAGAACTCCTTGCTTGCACATGCTTTTTCAGTTCTGCCCACACATTTTCTATAGGATTGAGGTCAGGGCTTTGTGATGGCCACTCCAATATCTTGACTTTGTTGTCGTTAAGCCATTTTTTCCACAACTTTGGAAGTATGCTTGGGGTCATTGTCCATTTAGAAGACCCATTTGCGACCAAGCTTGAACTTCCTGACTGATGTCTTGAGATGTTGCTTCAATATATACACATCATTTTCCGTCCTCATAATGCCATCTATTTTGTGAAGTGCACCAGTCCCTCCTATAGCAAAGCACCTTGACAACATGATGCTGCCACCCCCGTGCTTCACGGTTGGGATGGTGTTCTTCAGCTCGCAAGCCTCCCCACTTTTTCCTCTAAACATAATGATGGCCATTATGGCCAAACAGTTCTATTTTTGTTTCATCAGACCAGAGGACATTTCTCCAAAAAGTACAATCTTTGTCCCCATGTGCAGTTGCAAACCGTAGTCTGGTTGTTTTATTGTGGTTTGGAGCAGTGGCTTCTTCCTTGCTGAGCTGCCTTTCTGGTTATGTCGATATAGGACTCGTTTTAATGTGGATATAGATACTTTTGTGCTTGTTTCCCCCAGCATCTTCACAAGGTCCTTTGCCATTGTTCTGGGATTGATTTGCACTTTTCGCACCAAAGTACGTTCATCTCTAGAAAACAGAACGCGTCTCCTTCCTGGGCGGTATGACGGCTGCGTGGTCCCATGGTGTTTATACATGCATACTATTGTTTGTACAGATGAACGTGGTACCTTCAGGTGTTTGTAAATTGCTCCCAAGGATGAACCAGACTTGTGGAGGTCTACAATTTTTTTTCTGAGGTCTTGTCTGATTTCTTTTGATTTTCCCATGATGTCAAGCAAAGTGGCACTGAGTTTGAAGGTAGGCCTTGAAATACATCCACGGGCACACCTCCAATTGACTCAAATTATGTCAATTAGCCTATCAGAAGCATCTAAAGCCATGACATCCTTTTCTGGAATTTTCCAAGCTGTTTAAAGGCACAGTCAACTTAGTGTATTTAAATTTCTGACCCACTGGAATTGTGATACAGTGAATTATAAGTGAAATAATCTGCCTGTAAACAATTGTTGGAAAAATTACTTGTGTCATGCACAAAGTAGATGTCCTAACCGACTTGCCAAAACTATAGTTTGTTTAACAATACATTTGTGGAGTGGTTGAAAAGCGAGTTTTAATGACTCCAACCTAAGTGTATGTAAACTTCCGACTTCAACTGTATCATTACATACAGTATATCATAGATGACATATGGAAAATATAATGTAAGGATTTATAACTATTTCCATGACAGTAGCCTTATTACTGGTTCGGGTTACTGCTGCTGGTACAGTGGAATAATGAGGCATCACAGTACTTGTTACACCACTGTACTAACAGGACCAATTACACACCAATAAACACACTGTGTTGGAATCTCCCTCCTACAAACATAAAGTGTTACATCATTCTCAATGATCAGTCAATACATACAGTATTAATTTCACATACAGTACATTGTATCCATTTCAAGTCCCCCTTCCCCCATTGTAGCTATTATCTATAACACATTGTACAGTTTTACGACCACGTATGAGTTATTATGGGCACTTATAGTTAGTGTCATATCACATACGTTTAAGGCATTACAAAATTCATTAAAAGCATTATACTCTGTACTTCATAGAAACTGTTATGCTTTATATATTCTAACCACTCTATTTAATGTATTCCATATTAAGGGTCCTAAACTGGGAACTAAAATATTTGTCTCTAACATTGTGTACAGTTCTCTCAAACAATCAGAAATGAACAGTAAACATTACAGTCGTAAAAGTTTAAAAGTAATAGAGACATTTCAAATGTTATAATTCAAGTGCAAACAGAGTGAGCCGGTCACCAGACTGAGTTCTGGAGGTGAAATGGAAATGAATGAGGGAGAGTTAAGTGAGGTAGAAGGTGTGGTGAAGAGCTCAGAACCAGAGCCTGACATCAATGGACATGATAAAGAAGAATCTGGTGCAGTAGGAGTTACATTGTTGGAGAAAGTGGATCCATACCTTTTGGCAGATCCATGTGTGGTTTCAGGGTGGGAGGGAAAGGAGTTGGGTGCAGTTGAATCAGTGAAGGTAACCTGTAGTGGACTTGTCATATTTGTTTGTGTTTCTTCTGACCAGAGGGAGTGGGCGCTCCGTGTCACGCAACTTGGGTCAAGATCTGTTTCTTGCTTTGTTCTTAGGAACAGGGCACCATTGAAAGGAGGGATTTCTGGGGTAGCGTTAAGTGTGGAGGTGGAGCAATTGAAGTTGAAGATTTGTGGTGTTTTTGATGCCCGCTGTTTGGTGCAACAGAGGAGTCACTGTCAGTCCTTTTGATTCTTTACCTGACAAAGTCATGTTAGGATATATCATTTGTCCTGTTAGAGTCTTTGTGTTGAATCCACTGAGCTGTTTCAGGTGCAACGTTTATGGTCATGTTGCAGCAGTTTGTAGGAGGGAGATTCCAAGATGGGGGAAGTGTGCATGCAGGAGGTCATGTGATAGAGGACTGTGTAGTTTCGGTGGATACACTTGGGTGTGTCAACTGTAGGGGTGTCCATGTTGCTGGGGATCAGAAGTAGAAAAGATCAAAAACTACAAAGAGTCACTCATTGGCCCCATTACTAAGGTCACCAACACATCTATTGGTCTCGGTGTGTTTCCAAGGGTATGGAAGTCGGCCATAATAACGGCCATTTTTAAATCAGGCGACCCTGCTGACGTGAGTAACTACAGGCCCAATTAGTATACTACCTGTGGTGTCAAAGGTTGTTGAAAAGTGTGTAGCAGAACAACTGATTGCCCACCTCAATAACAGCCCCTTCACATTACATTCCATGCAGTTTGGCTTCAGAGCGAAACACTCCACAGAAACGGCCAACTGCTTTCTTCTGGAAAATGTGAAGTCCAAGATGGACAAAGGGGGTGCTGTTGGGGCTGTGTTTCTGGACCTAAGGAAGGCTTTTGATACTGTTAACCATGAGATTCTCATCACAAAATTGTCCAAGTTCAACTTTTCCCCTGATGCCTTGAGATGGATGAAATCATACCTTGAAGGCAGAACTCAGTGTGTCAGAGTGAGCAATGAGCTGTCGCCCACTCGTAGCTATGATGTGGGCGTGCCCCAAGGGTCAATACTGGGGCCCCTCCTGTTCAGCCTGTACATTAATGATCTGCCTTCTGTCTGTACTGGGTCTGAAGTTCAAATGTATGCAGATGATACAGTGATATATGTGCATGCAAAGAGCAAACAACAAGCTGCACAAGAACTCACTACTGTAATGGTCCAGGTTACAAAGTGGCTCAGTGACTCGTGTTTGCATCTCAATGTGAAAAAAACTGTTTGCATGTTCTTCACAAAGAGGGCAACAGATGCTACTGAGCCAGATGTCTATGTGTCAGGGGAGAAGCTCCAGGTGGTATCCGATTTTAAGTACCTTGGCATCATACTTGATTCCAACCTCTCTTTTAAAAAGCATGTGAAAAAGGTAATTCAAATAACCAAATTCAACCTAGCTAATTTCCGATTTATACGAAATTGTTTGACTACAGAGGTAGCAAAACTGTACTTCAAATCTATGATACTCCCCCACTTAACATACTGCTTGACTAGTTGGGCCCAAGCTTGCTGTACAACATTAAAACCTATTCAGTCTGTCTACAAACAGGCTCTCAAAGTGCTTGATAGGAAGCCCAATAGCCATCATCATTGTCACATCCTTAGAAAGCATGAGCTCTTGAGTTGGGAAAATCTTGTGCAATACACCGACGCATGTCTTGTATTCAAGATCCTTAATGGCCTGGATCCCCCTCCACTCAATATTTTTGTTAAACAGAAAACCCAGACATATGGCAGCAGATCCACAAGGTCTGCCATGAGAGGTGACTGTATAGTTCCCCTAAGGAAAAGCACCTTTAGTAAATCTGCATTCTCTGTGAGAGCTTCCCATGTCTGGAATACACCGCCATCAGACACACATAACTGCACCACCTATCACACTTTCACAAAAAACATGAAGACATGGCTAAAGGTCAATCAGATTTGTGAACATGGTCCCTAGCTGTGTGTTGCCGCTTTCCATGTTGTCTGTTGTCTGTAGCTTGTGAGGTGTGGAAACACTTTGTTGCTTTTATGAATTTTGTCTTGCTGCTTTTTGTTCTATGTTGCTCTGTCTGTATGCTACGTCTTGCTTGTCCTATGTTGCTCTGTCTGTATGCTATGTCTTGCTTGTTCTATGCTGCTATTGTCTATATTGTAATTGTTTTTAATAACCTGCCCAGGGACTGCGGTTGAAAATTAGCCGGCTGGCTAAAACCGGCACTTTTACTGAAACGTTGATTAATGTGCACTGTCCCTGTAAAAATAAAAAATAAACTAAACTAAACTAAAGTGTCTGGTGAAAGAGAGGCAGGTTGAGGTGGATAGAGTCAGAGTAGTGCAGAAGGTGTCGTATGCTGAGGCAGTGAAGAAAGTAGAGGAGGATGGGTCAAGGGTGAGGGATCCTGAGAGGATCCCTGTGAGTAGTAGATCTGTGCCAGCACAGAGGGATAGGACAACGAGTGATATATGCTTCAGTAAGGTTAGCTTCTTAGCGTTCATAACAATGGTTATCAACTGTACCGCAGAAATGGAACGTAAATCACAGAATATAGATGTTGTGGTGGCAGCTGCATCGAAGTATTTGGTCATACAAGATTTGACTTCAGAAGAGTTACAGGGTGTGTTGAGTGGTGGTGTCCAGCCGTCCCAGGTCGTTGGCATGGTGCAGGAGCAGATAGGGTCAAAGTAGTGGAATGGGGTAGTGGGTTTTTAATGACTGTAGGGTTAGTTGGAAGGGTGGTTTTTAGTATTATTATTTTTGGCTTCTTTCTTTTTGGTTTTTCCTTTTCCCCTTTTGTATCACATAGTAAAATTGATTTATGTTCTAGTCCCAGTGGGGGCAGTGACATACTGGATGCCAACCGCTGTTAAACTCCAAAGAAGAAGAAACGCTATATTAAATCTTTGATATTATTTCTATGTGCAGTGTTGTAACAATGTCTCTCTTGTGGGAGTTGGTTGTGTGAGGGTGCTGTGGGTCGTGAGGAGGGCTACTATTATTTTTCTTTACTTTTGGTTCTTGCGTACATTCTTTTTTTTCAGAATTTCTTTTCCCATTGTGGAGGATTTGTTTATTGGTTTCCACTACTTATCGTTTAGAGTTGAGGGGGGAGTAGGGGTAGTTTGTTTGGGGTTGTGCGGCATGATGGCCACGATAATGTCAGCCGAGTGGGGAAGAAACCCTGTTTCTTCTGAATGGCTTCAGATGCGTTCCGGAGAATGGTGTGGAGGACGTTTTGCTCATGGTCAGCAAACAGGTGGGAGTGGAATATACAGTACCAGTCAAAAGTTTGGATACACCTACTCATTCCAGGGTTTTTCTTTATTTTTAAAAAAATGACAAGAGTGTGCAAAGCTGTCATCAAGGCAAAGGGTGGCTACTTTGAAGGATCTAAAATCAAAAATGGATTTAGATTTGTTTTTACACTTTTTTTGGTTACTACATGATTCCATATGTGCTATTTCATAGTTTTGATGTCTTCTATTATTCTACAATGTAGAAAATAGTAAAAATAAAGAAAAACCCTTGAATGAATAGGTGTTTCCAAACTTTTGACTGGTACTGTGTACACTCTGCATCCAGAATGTTTGTGTTAATGAAAAGTATTGTTGTCCGGCTAGTTGCGAGTGGGGTGTGTTGGTGCCGATTTGGCCTCTTTTAACCCTGCCAACAAGAGTTGTGGTGGCTAATCTGCCTCCGTTTATTACGTACTAACAGATCCCCAAGGAGTGGGTTCATTTTGGTAGGTTTGCAAGTGGTTTTTGTGTGCTCTCGTCTAGGTGTCAACGCTAATTCGTTAAACATGTTGTCTCCTTTCGTAGGCAATTGTTTGTTCTTAAAAACATCTTAAAGATTGTACCCATTTTTTCAATTTCCGCCTAAAATGACATACCCAAATCTAACTGCCTGTAGCTCAGGACCTGAACCATGGACATGCATATTCTTGATACTATTTGAAAGGAAACACAGCAGGGGTTCAAACTGTAGAACCCAGTTCCTACATTTTAATATATCAATTGATTTTATCAAACAAAACTATGCTACATTTTATCTCTGGGACCCTCAGGATGACAAATCAGAGAAAGATTACTTAATGTATGTACATTATTTACCTTCAGAGGTGAATGTATCAAACCAGTTGCCGTGGTAAAAGTGTTTTGTTGTTGGCTAACAAGTTGAATCAGCAATACAAAATTTGGTTAAATTATTTATTTACTAAATTACATATACACAGAATGAATCATACATTGATGGACCTATTATGTCATAAAGAAAACGTCCCTGGTGGACAGAACAGGGTTTGATTGAAAGAGTGGGAAGACTGAGTAACAAAGGGAGATGCTATGCATCATAAATACAGAATCTTATGCATTCTAAATAACCGCCCATTTGAAAAAGGAGAATGCAATAAATATTTACTCTGAGCTGCGCTTTGGTAGATTGGTCGTCGATGGAAGGCCGGTTTGTCCTTTATGTATCTCTGGTCCTCCGAAGAATGTCTCGTGGTGAACTGGAGCGTGGTAGAATACTCTGTCTGTCCTCTCTTAGCCCACGTTTAGCGACTGCTGCTAACTCAATGGCTAGGAAGTATCACTTCTGGAGTGAATAAGAGTTCAAAGTTCATACCAAGTTGCCATACTTTTAAGCTCATGCTATATTCTGGCTGGTATAGTCGAACTTCATCCTTCCGGGGTGTAGGTCGTCACCTACACATTGAAATTTGATGCTAATTTGGTTAGGTTCTCTAAGGTTGGCTTAGTTCTGTAGGTGGTCTTTGTCCTTTCAACGTGGGGACCTCAAGTCCACACATCCTTGGAACAGCTTACTATCTGAGCCCTTTTAACGTAGGACTGTCGCCCTAATGTCCTCGGAACAGAAAGTTACATTTTTGTCAAGGGCTTTATATAGTGGTAGGAGAGAGGGCATGTTTCATAGTTTACAACCAATGTCTCTTCACATGGGCGGGGCCACTGAGTGAGCAGAGCTTTAACCTTATGAAAACCCAATTCTCTCATCTGGAAGCTAAAAGTACATTTCATCTTTTCACAAATAGTTTCATATTTAAAAATGTAAATTGCACAAGAATTCCATGTGAATCTGATAACTAGAATGTGTAGACTTTCCAAGATACAGTTTATGTCGTCCTATCAGTAATAATGTCTCAGACGCCGACTGATCTGGCATCATATTCATTAACTTCTTATGGCTGAAATCCTGTTAACGGGATTGATTTGACAACAGCCTGTCACGGTCATCGAAAAGAATGGACCAAGGCGCAGCGTGATGTGTACATGTATTTTTATTTGAAATTACTGTTGCCAACAAAACAAGGAAACGACTGTGAAGTTTAACTAGGGCTATAGTGCCACTAACAAAGTCAACTACCCACAAATGCGAAAGGAAAAAAGGCTGTCTAAGTATGATTCCCAATCAGAGACAACAATAGACAGCTGCCTCTGATTGAGAACCACACCTGGCCAAACACAAAGAAATAGAAAACATAGAAATAAAGAAACTAGAATGCCCACCCTAGTCACACCCTGGTCTAACCAAAAGAGAGAATAAAAGCCTCTATGGCCAGGGCGTGACACAGCCAGTAAAAGTGCAGGGCACCAAATTCAAAAAACAGAAATCTCATAATTAAAATTCCTCAAACATAGTATTACACCATTTTAAAGATAAACTTGTTAATCCCACCACAGTGTCCGATTTCAAAGAGGCTTTACGACGAAAGCATACCATAAGATTGTTAGGTCAGCGCCTAGTCACAGAAAAACACAGCTATTTTCCAGCCAAAGAGAGGAGTCACAAAAAGCAGAATTAGAGATAAAATTAATCACTAACATTTGATGATCTTCATCAGATGGCACTCATAGGACTTCATGTTACACAATACATGTATGTTTTGTTCGATAAAGTTCATATTTACAGTGGGGAGAACAAGTATTTGATACACTGCCGTTTTGCAGGTTTTCCTACTTACAAAGCATGTAGAGGTCTGTAATTTTTTATCATAGGTACACTTCAACTGTGAGAGACGGGATTCTACAGTGTTCTACATTCTACAGACACAATGACCCTCCTCCACAGAGTCCAAACCACATTCACTCAGCCCCTCTATCCTGGGTTTTCTTTCTCTAGACTGCTGAGCTGGTTAAACTGTAGTAGGGTCCACATAGATACTAGTCATGCTGGTGTAGTCTATAGCTGAGCTGGTTAAACTGTAGTAGGGTCCACATAGATACTAGTCATGTTGGTGTAATCTATAGCTGAGCTGGTTAAACTGTAGTAGGGTCCACATAGATACTAGTCATACTGGTGTAGTCTATAGCTGAGCTGGTTAAACTGTAGTAGGGTCCACATAGATACTAGTCATGCTGGTGTAGTCTATAGCTGAGCTGGTTAAACTGTAGTAGGGTCCACATAGATACTCGTCATGCTGGTGTAGTCTATAGCTGAGCTGGTTAAACTGTAGTAGGGTCCACATAGATACCAGTCATGCTAGTGTAGTCTATAGCGGAGCTGTTTAAACTGTAGTAGAGTCCACATTGATACTAGTCATATAAAATAGTAAAAAAATGTTTAAAACTTGATTTAACTAGGCAAGTCAGTTAAGAACAAATTCTTACTTACAATGACGGCCTACCCCAGCCAAACCATGATGCTAGGCCAATTGTGCGCAGCCCTATGAGACTCCCTATCACGGCCGGTTGTGATACAGCCTGGAATCGAACTAGGGTCAATAGTGATACCTCTAGCACTGAGATGCAGTGCCTTAGACCGCTGCGCCACCCGGGAGCCCCTAAATGTTAGTAATGTTAGTGGTTACCTAATTAGAATAACACACTGTAATGTTAGTGGTTGCCTCATCAATATCAACAATTCATCATTATAAAAATAATATTATCTCCACCCACCCACTTCATGTCTGTCCCAGTTGTGTTAAGACCTCCTCTCAATGAACTGTGCCTCATTCTAAATGGTAACTTTGTGTTGATACTCCATACTGGACTTTACTATGGTTCTACATACAGTATCTGTATTGATAGTCAATACTGGGCTTTACTATGGTTCTACATACAGTACCTGTATTGATAGTCCATACTGGGCTTTACTATGGTTCTACATACAGTACCTGTATTGATAGTCCATACTGGTCTTTACTATGGTTCTACATACAGTATCTGTATTGATAGTCCATACTGGTCTTTACTATGGTTCTACATACAGTATCTGTATTGATAGTCCATACTGGTCTTTACTATGGTTCTACATACAGTATCTGTATTGATAGTCCATACTGGTCTTTACTATGGTTCTACATACAGTACCTGTATTGATAGTCCATACTGGTCTTTACTATGGTTCTACATACAGTACCTGTATTGATAGTCCATACTGGGCTTTACTATGGTTCTACATACAGTACCTGTATTGATAGTCCATACTGGGCTTTACTATGGTTCTACATACAGTACCTGTATTGATAGTCCATACTGGTCTTTACTATGGTTCTACATACAGTACCTGTATTGATAGTCCATACTGGGCTTTACTATGGTTCTACATACAGTATCTGTATTGATAGTCCATACTGCTGGTCTTTACTATGGTTCTACATACAGTATCTGTATTGATAGTCCATACTGGGCTTTACTATGGTTC
The DNA here is from genome assembly GCF_013265735.2 of Oncorhynchus mykiss. Classification (NCBI taxonomy): domain Eukaryota; kingdom Metazoa; phylum Chordata; class Actinopteri; order Salmoniformes; family Salmonidae; genus Oncorhynchus; species Oncorhynchus mykiss. Next base: position 10,179,790 of record NC_050570.1, read on the forward strand.
TACATACAGTACCTGTATTGATAGTCCATACTGGTCTTTACTATGGTTCTACATACAGTATCTGTATTGATAGTCCATACTGGGCTTTACTATGGTTCTACATACAGTATCTGTATTGATAGTCCATACTGGGCTTTACTATGGTTCTACATACAGTACCTGTATTGATAGTCCATACTGGTCTTTACTATGGTTCTACATACAGTATCTGTATTGATAGTCCATACTGGGCTTTACTATGGTTCTACATACAGTACCTGTATTGATAGTCCATACTGGGCTTTACTATGGTTCTACATACAGTATCTGTATTGATAGTCCATACTGGGCTTTACTATGGTTCTACATACAGTATCTGTATTGATAGTCCATACTGGGCTTTACTATGGTTCTACATACAGTATCTGTATTGATAGTCCATACTGGGCTTTACTATGGTTCTACATACAGTACCTGTATTGATAGTCCATACTGGGCTTTACTATGGTTCTACATACAGTACCTGTATTGATAGTCCATACTGGTCTTTACTATGGTTCTACATACAGTATCTGTGTTGATAGTCCATACTGGGCTTTACTATGGTTCTACATACAGTATCTGTATTGATAGTCCATACTGGGCTTTACTATGGTTCTACATACAGTATCTGTATTGATAGTCCATACTGGTCTTTACTATGGTTCTACATACAGTATCTGTACCTGGAGGGTTTTTGTCCACATATTTCTTCATCTCCACAACTTTATCTGATTCTCTCTCTCCCACCTCACTTCATGGATTTAAAAGGAAATTATATTTTTACTGACATTCTGTTTCACCGACATAATTGCATAACACAAAATAATGAATGCTGGATAGATAAAGGTCACTTCCTCCCATAAGAGTCATTGAAGCGTTCCATGAGATAGGCCCCTGACTTCACAGGGGGATATTTGTCGGACCCGTCAAAACAGGTGATGAGGGCTTCATCGTCTGGCTGCACAAAGAAAGCCAGGGACTGCCGTGTGCTCAAGTCTCCAGCGGGGGGCAGCAAAACCCTATGGACCTGAAAGGGAAGGTGAGACGCAAAATTCAAAGGCAAATTTAACTTTGCTTCCACAGAGAGCCAAATCATATTTACTAGGCAACAAACATAAGAAAATGAAATGAAACAGGCAGGGACTAACTGAACTTAAGAAAATAAGTTTGTTTGTTGCAAAATGTTTTGCTAAAGTGTGCCCTAATGAATACGACCCTGGATTCAAATACTATTTGAAATCTTACAAATGCTTTAGCATTTCCTTTTGTGCTCCAGGTGGGTGGGGTTTGTTTCTACTTTTAGGACTTTTCTATTGTTTCCATTACAATAAACTCAATCAAGCCCTGCTTATTCTAAATCATTTTAAATAGTATTTGAACGCAGGTCTGTTTCCACGAGCAATGAGCCTGAAACGTCTTGTATGATCTTATCAAGTAACGGTGTGTAAAATGGAAGGGCAAGTCTCACCGCTGAGAGGAAAATATCACTGGTCCACCTCTGCATCAGGTCAGCTATGTTGATCAGTACTGTCCCAGGGATGCTGGGAGCGGAGATGAACTCCCCTGACCTGGTACGCACCTATGGAATTGTCATTTTAATATCCAGTTTACCACATTACTGATAGAACACACATAAGCCACGTTAATTCAAATTAAATTGATCAATGTTCAATTTATTCTACAAAAGATTTCACCCCAGGTCACTTGGTAAATTTGTTAATATCTCCAAAGTGGTCTGATATTGAGATGACTGCAGGTCTCAATTCCAAACTAATGGGGGGAAATGGCAACATCTAATAAGATGGCATTTAGAGGTATGGATAAAACATTGTTTTGTCAAACTTTGCTATTGGGGTGAACAAATATCATTAACTTACATACAGTGCATTCGGAAAGTATTCAGACCCCTTCCCTTTTTACATATTTTGTTATATTACAGCCTTATTCTAAAATGTATTGAATAAAACATTTCCCTCATCAATCTACACACAATACCACATAATGGCAATGCAAAAACAGGTTATTCATTTTTGCAAATGTATTAGAAATAAAAAAAAACAGAAATGCCTTATTTTCAAACCCTTTGCTAGGAGACTCGAAATTGAGCTCAGGTGCATCCTGTTTCCATTGATCATACTTGAGATGTTTCTACAACTATTGGAGTCCACCAGTGGTAAATTCAATTGATTGGACATGATTTGGAAAGGCACACACCTGTCTATATAAGGTCCCACAGTTGACAGTGCATGTCAGAGCAAAAACCAAACCATGAGGTACGAGACAGGATTGAATCGAGGCACAGATCTGGGGAAGGGTACCAAAACATTTCGGCAACATTTAAGGTCCCCAAGTGGCCTCCTTAATTCTTAAATTGGAAGAAGTTTGGAACCACCAAGACTCTTCCTAGAGATCACCACCCAGCCAAACTTAACAATTGATGGAGAAGGGCCTTGGTCAGAGAGGTGACCAAGAACCCAATGGTCACTGACAGAGCTCCAGAGTTCCTCTGTAAAGATGGGAGAACCTTCCAGAAGGACAACCATCTATGCAGCACTCCACCAATCAGGTGTTTATGGTATAGTGGCAAGACGGAAACCACTCCTCAGTAAAAGGCATAGTTGGAGTTTGCCAAAAGGCACCTAAAGGACTCTCAGACCATGAGAAACAAGATTCTCTGGTCTGATTAAATAAAGATTGAAATCTTTGGCCTGAATGCCAATCCTCACTTCTGAAGGAAACCTGGCACCGTCCCTATGGTGAAGCATGGTGGCAGCAGCATCATGCTGTGGGGATGTTTTTCAGCGGCAGGGACTGGGAGACTAGTCAGGACCGAGGGAAAGATGAACAGAGCAAAGTACAGAGATATCCTTGATGAAAACCTGCTCCAGAGCGCTCAGGACATCAGGGGCGAAGGTTCACCTTCCAACAGGACAACGACCCTAAGCACACAGCCAAGACAACACAGGAGTGGCTTTGGCACAAGTCTCTGAATGTCCTTAAGAGGCCCGGACTTGAACCCGACCGAAGATCCCTGGAGAGACCTGAAAATGCTCCCCATCCAACCTGACAGAGCTTGAGCGAATCGGCAGAGAAGAATGGGAGAAACTCCCCAAATACAGGTGTGCCAAGCTTGTAGCGTCATACCCAAGAAGACTTGTGTCTGTAAACACTACCAAAGGTGCTTCAACAAAGTACCGAGTAAAGGATCTGAATACTAATGTAAATGTAATATTTCAGTTTTTTGCAAACCTGTTTTTGCTTTGTCATTATGGGGTATTGTGTGTAGATTGATGAAGGGGGGAAACAAACAATTGAATCAATTTTAGAATAAGTCATGGGGTATGAATACTTACCGAATTCACAGTAGTCCATTAAAATGTGGCTTAATAAGTTGCATGGACTGTGTGCAAGAATATAACTAGAGCCAAAGTTTTTAATGCCAGGTGACGTAGCCAGAAACACTGCCCCTAGTAAAAGCTGCAGAGGATTCAGTTATCTTGTTTACCTGCAGGCCACCCTCTTGACTCTGGAAGACCAGGGTGATGCTGCCATAGTCCGAGTGTTCTCCACAGCGCAGCTGGCCCTCCTTCACCCTGTCACTCCTCACCGAGGGGTAATACAGCGACCTCAGGGTACTGCTGTTCTTATCACCTGCAGGGGACAACAACAATCAAGCCTGATTCACACAATAGGGCCCCAAATGTATTTCCCTTTCACAATGTCCTTTCAAAGATGGTTCCAGAACTATTGCAACACAGTGTCAGAATGTCACAGATACACATTGACATTGAAAGGAAACCATGATTCATGTGTATTTGTAGCATTCTATACACTGTGTTGCAATAGTGCTTTGAGGAAGAAGCTTGATCCAAAACGCTTCAGCAATTCATATCGTTGAAGGGAATAAGCTGTTATCCTGAACTTTATTTTACAACGGGGCAATTCCACAGTAACAGACTGACACAGACTCAGATTTACACTTTAAAGTGTCAAACAGAATGAGGGTTTGTGCTGTTTGTGCCGTCATTCTGTTACCAAACTTTGCATCTGCGCTGTTCTTCAAGTAAATGTGTTTTTGTAAAAAAAAAAAAAGTAAATTGTTAAAGTAGTCCTTGTTCCTTGTTGCAAGGTTTGTTTAACTTTGCAAGCACAGTTTTGTTTTTTTACATACATTTTAAAGTGAAAAATCTGATTCTCAGTGTCACTTACCATGGAATTTCCCAACTTCAGTTTTACATTCTTAGGACTGAGCACCCCTTCACCCAGGTGTGATTGTACATAGATAGATTGTACATAGATAACCCCGTGAGAGAGAGGGAGAGAGCTGTACTCACTCCCTATGTGTCTGTGTGCACTTAGGAAGACCTCAGCCTCCAGGCCCAGACTGTAGGCCATCACACGAAGCACCCGGAGACACAGGTCCTTACAGCGCAGGAAGAACGACGACTGAACCTCAAAGAATCCATTCCCTCCATCCCACGATGGCCATTTCTACAGACCAGGAAGAGTTGTGTAAGAACTGTGAAATCAAAGCTACATAGGATATAAAAGATGACCGGTTTTGACAACTTTCAATGTATTCCTTTGTGTAGCCTGGTGAGTTCTGTTCCTAGATGGAGTTCTATCAGCCTGGTGAGTTCTGTTCCTAGATGGAGTTCTATCAGCCTGGTGAGTTCTGTTCCTAGATGAAGTTCTATCAGCCTGGTGAGTTCTGTTCCTAGATGGAGTTCTATCAGCCTGGTGAGTTCTGTTCCTAGATGAAGTTCTATCAGAGTGGTTGAACTCTGTATATGGCTCAGAGTGAAGTCAATCCCTTTGTACCTTGACCTTAACACTGATAGCAACAACAACCACAGCAGAGAAGTTGGATGTGTCTACAGCTGTCGCAAACAAACAGAGAGACAGATTGTTTACTATGTCTGGATGAAGGGATGCAGTGTTGAAGGCTTCCTTTAGGTCTCCTGGTCTCTTGGGATTTAAACTGTGAATACAGAGAGATTGTCCTAACCATTCAATCAATGTACACAACACTATACTGAGTGGAGACTATGGACATAATATATTATCATAGAATATAACATAATGACTAGACTGTTTGGACATGAAAGCACAGACAGATGTTTTGACTTGACAGTGTGCCTCTATACCTCTCTGTCTCCAAAGACACCCAGCCATGGTTAGGATTATTAGAGAAACTTTTCCTGCTGAAAGGCAGTTTCATTTCGTCTGGTTGCAGAAAGAATTTCTTGGATATGTTCATAACCTCATCCACCTATGAAGAATAGCCTCATGTTGATCACCCAAAGCACAACATCCACTCGTACTGACATGCCAAATATTTCCAATAGCTTTAAAAAAAAATAGATCTCTGAGCAATGCTGTTACTCACGTCTTGTTGTACTATCCCAGTATTCTTCAGATAAACAAATCCCACTTCCGTAAAGGCCGTTTTCAACTGCCTGCTCAGGATCTCTAACTGCTCGCCTGAAACATCGTTTCCCCCTAACTTGTATGCTCCAAAATCAACAACTGGTATCTTCATGTTGAGAGTTGGAACACTGATCTGGCTAAACAATGAAACAGTGTGTTGAATATGTCCCGAGGTTTGGAATTATGCATACTAGATTGCACCCAGACCGTGTGTCGCTGGGGTTGTTTTCATTATGAAGAATCTGTTGCACAACGTAAAGAAATAGGGCGGGACCTACATGATTTTGTCCAATAGAAACTCTCGTTTTATTTGACAAACGTTTTGCAACTGTTTGGATTTATGATTTTACAACCCAGTTGAGTGAGCGAATTTTTACATAATTCCTTTTTCTCAGCGTGCGTGAACCATGTGACAACTGTGAGCCAATAGTAATGTGACCCTTAATTATCACAGGTTGTGCAATCCTGTTATTTCACCTTTGGATGTTGTTAATTGTCTGATATGAGTCAGAGCATTTATCCCAAGGCCAATGTAGTGTGATCACTGTAAAGCTTTTTGGTCAGGTATCAAGTGGTTGCAGAAGGGAGAAGCCGAGATGTCCAAGTTTTGGAAAATATCATATTATGTATTATAAAAGTGATGAATATGTGAAATGTTGCAATTGAGGTGGGAACCACGAAGCAACCTCTTCCGAATGCCCCACAAGGGTCGAAGAGAAGGAGGTGGCCAAAGTCAGGGCTGTACAGAGCATTTCATATGCAGCAGCTGTGAAAAGGGTTGAGGGGTTGAATGGCGCACCAGAAGATGTAGTTCCCTTCAGTAACCACGAGCACAACCGTTCCTTGATTTTAACTGGCGGCTTTATTCTGTAGTTTTAGTCAGAATTATCACCTTCCGTGAGAACTATAAAGTAAATGAAAAATACAGTTAAGCACACTCTTACAACCTCCTTATCTTACGAGTGACTTATTAGCTTGGTATAACTCTGAAATGCTTACATACGTGACAGTTTAACCGGCGCGATAACAGTATCATATTAAACACATGAATAAAGGAAAAATACTTAATTGGCTGCTTATTACAGAAGGGAGGAAATCAAACTTTACACTTATTATTCCTGGCATGAATTCACACTTCATCCCAACATACACGCTGCAACCTTTATGAACTACACCCGATGACATGAAAACTTAGCTAACACAGCGCAGGATTGCCTTCCCTCCCAAAGTGTGTTGCTACAATAAGGATCCCCGTTACAACAGTATTAGCTACGTAGTTCCGCAGACACGTAAACAATTCAAACAAAAGACAACAACATAACCTCTAAGTCTAACTGTCAGTTACAGAAGAGTCCATGGCAGTGGATAGGCCTACACTGCAGCATGCAGGGGATGCCTTTCACCTGAATGATCCTGACATTTTAAAGGTTAAGAAGGTTGAATTTGTGGCATTTCAGGTATTACAATTTTTTCCTGAGGTCTTGGCTGATTTCTTTTGATTTTCCCATGATGTCAAGCAAAGAGGCACTGAGTTTGAAGGTATGCCTTGAAATACATCCACAGGTACACCTCCAATTGACTCAAATGATGTCAATCAAATCAAATGTATTTATATAGCCCTTCTTACATCAGCTGATATATCAAAGTGCTGTACAGAAACCCAGACTAAAACCCCAAACAGCAAGCAATGCAGGTGTAGAAGCATGGTGGCTAGGAAAAACTCCCTAGAAAGGCCAAAACCTAGGGAGAAACCTAGAGAGGAACCAGGCTATGAGGGGTGGCCAGTCCTCTTCTGGCTGTGCCAGGTGGAGATTATAACAGAACATGGCCAAGATGTTCAAATGTTCATAAATGACCAGCTTGGTCAAATAATAGTAATCACGGTGAACAGGTCAGGGTTCCATAGCCGCAGGCAGAACAGTTGAAACTGGAGCAGCAGCACGGCCAGGTGGACTGGGGACAACAAGGAGTTATCATGCCAGGTAGTCCTGAGGCATGGTCCTAGGGCTCAGGTCCCCGAAAGAAAGAATTAGAGAGAGCATACTTAAATTCACACAGGACACCAAATAAGACAGGAGAAATACTCCAGATATAACAGACTGACCCTAGCCCCTCGACACATAAACTACTGCAGCATAAATACTGGAGGCTGAGACATGAGGGGTCAGGAGACACTGTGGCCCCATCAGATAATACCCCCGGACAGGGCCAAACAGGCAGGATATAACCCCACCCACTTTGCCAAAGCACAGTCCCCACACCACTAGAGGGATATCTTCAACCACCAACTTACCATCCTGAGACAAGGCCGAGTATAGCCCACAAAGATCTCCGCCACGGCACAACCCAAGGGGGGCCCCAACCCAGACAGGAAGACCACGTCGGTGACTCAAACCACTCAAGTGACGCACCCCTCCTAGGGACGGCATGGAAGAGCACCAGTAAGCCAGTGGCTCAGCCCCTGTAATAGGGTTAGAGGCAGAGAATCCAAGTGGAGAGAGGGGAACCAGCCAGGCAGAGACAGCAAGGGCGGTTCGTTGCTCCAGTCACTTTCCGTTCACCTTCACACTCCTGGGCCAGACTACACTCAATCATAGGCCTACTAAGAGATGAGTCTTCAATAAAGACTTAAAGGTTGAGACAGAGTCTGCGTCTCTCACATGGGTAGGCAGACCATTCCATAAAAATGGCCTTCAGCTGTTTGCTTAGAAACTCTAGGGACAATTAGGAGGCCTACGTCTTGTGACCGTAGCATACATGTAGGTATGTACGGCGGGACCAAATCGGAAAGATAGGTAGGAGCAAGCCCATGTAATGCTTTGTAGGTTAGCAGTAAAACCTTGAAATCAGCCCTTGCCTTAACAGGAAGCCAGTGTAGGGAGGCTAGCACTGGAGTAATATGATCATTTTTGTTGGGTTCTAGTCAGAATTCTAGCAGCCGTGTTTAGCACTAACTGAAGTTTATTCAATGCTTTATCCAGGTAGCCGGAAAGTAGAGCATTGCAGTAGTCTAGCCTAGAAGTAACAAAAGCATGGATTAATTCCTTGTGTCATGCACAAAGTAGAAGTCCTAACCGACTTGCCAAAACTATAGTTTGTTAACAAGAAATTTGTGGAGTGTTTGAAAAATGAGTTTTAATGACTCCAACCTAAGTGTATGTAAACTTTCGACTTCAACTGTAGACTCTAAGCTTTCATTTGATCCCCAATTTGACATATTGAACTTCACATGTTGGTGCTCATAGGTCCTTTCACGTGGAAATGACCATAGGCTACCGGTCTACTTTACTTTCAAGCATGCTTGGCTATTGAATGAGCGATAGATAAATGGTAGTCTAATTTCAGTTGTGCAGCGGGAATAAACCAGTCATGTCAGAACATCTGCTAGTGATTTAGATATAATACAAGTCAAGGAAACATATGAGGCTACATGTTGCTATGCCGTCTCCTTACTAACGGAAAATACATCTCTTTTAGCATTACATTTAAATGTTTTCATTAGCTTAACATTATTATAATTCCCGCTCGTCAAACGCTGACATTTCACCCAAAATAATATTAGCTTGAAATACGATTCTTCAACCATTAATAGTTGTGCGTAAGTATTGTCTGAGCTGTACATCAAGTTCAGAATTTATAAATACCAACCTTCGCGGGAAAAATGCTGTACGCAAGGTTGTCTTTTTTCTGTGTTCGCACCTTTGGGGTCAACAACTAGATTCAGGTTGCTACGGTATCAAACACAAACCTTTGATAAATGAGGCCCTAGGTCAGCGATCATCTAGATTCAGGTTGTTACGGTATCAATCACAAATCTTTGATAAATGAGGCCCTAGGTCAGCGATCGTCTAGATTCAGGTTGTTACGGTATCAAACACAAACCTTTGATAAATGAGGCCCTAGGTCAGCGATCATCAACTACATTCAGGTTGCTACAGTATCAAACACAAACCTTTGATAAATGAGGCCCTAGGTCAGTGGTCATCAACTACATTCAGGTTGCTACAGTATCAAACACAAACCTTTGATAAATGAGGCCCTAGGTCAGCGATCATCAACTACATTCAGGTTGCTACAGTATCAAACACAAACCTTTGATAAATGAGGCCCTAGGTCAGCGATCATCAACTACATTCAGGTTGCTACAGTATCAAACACAAACCTTTGATAAATGAGGCCCTAGGTCAGCGATCATCAACTACATTCAGGTTGCTACAGTATCAAACACAAACCTTTGATAAATGAGGCCCTAGGTCAGCGATCATCAACTACATTCAGGTTGCTACAGTATCAAACACAAACCTTTGATAAATGAGGCCCTAGGTCAGCGATCATCAACTACATTCAGGTTGCTACAGTATCAAACACAAACCTTTGATAAATGAGGCCCTAGGTCAGCGATCATCAACTACATTCAGCCGAGGGCCTTTTGTTTTTTCTTGAGCGGATGATCAAGGGTTCCAAACATAATTATAAATCATTTGCAGACTGCAAATTGACCGCAGGAAGCGATCACATATACGTACTGTCTCTCTATTATGCGTGGGAATACTTTGGAACAGAATCAATATCACTTGGAGCTGATTTTCTGGTGTTTTTAGTCTTATGTCCAACAATAAATAAATACAAAAATGTGGTGTATGAAGGTTGCTACAGTATCAAATGCAAATGTGTCCCTTTCCAGAACAGAGCTGTAAGAATTTGATGTGGATGTCCAGAGAGGCCAGGAAGTGTAAACTGGGCCCCTGCTCCCCTCTTTTAATCTGATGAAGATGGTCTGTCCAGAGAGGCCAGGAAGTGTAAACTGGGCCCCTGCTCCCCTCTTTTAATCTGATGAAGATGGTCAGTCCAGAGAGGCCAGGAAGTGTAAACTGGGCCCCTGCTGCCCTCTTTAATCTGATGAAGATGGTCTGTTCAGAGAGGCCAGGAAGTGTAAACTGGGCCCCTACTCCCCTCTTTTAATCTGATGAAGATGGTCTGTTCAGAGAGGCCAGGAAGTGTAAACTGGGCCCCTGCTCCCCTCTTTTAATCTGATGAAGATGGTCTGTCCAGAGAGGCCAGGAAGTGTAAACTGGGCCCCTGCTCCCCTCTTTTAATCTGATGAAGATGGTCTGTCCAGAGAGGCCAGGAAGTGTAAACTGGGCCCCTGCTCCCCTCTTTTAATCTGATGAAGATGGTCTGTTCAGAGAGGCCAGGAAGTGTAAACTGGGCCCCTGCTCCCCTCTTTTAATCTGATGAAGATGGTCTGTGATTCCAGGAGCGTGACCTTCCAGCTGATGTTCACCTCAGTTGCCTTTGGAAGACTCTGTGTGTCCCTCACCAGAGTGTCCGACGAAAAGATTGTTCTTGTGTCAGAGTTTGACAGCAATGTAGAGGTACTGTAGAATGGGTTGCTCCTCTCATGAGCCCATCACGAAAGCCACTAGAATTGGACCAAATTGTTGCTCTTTTCTTGTTGCTCTTTATAGTGTCATCATGAAACTTTCATTCTTACCCCCACAACAAAGGCTGCATTAGACTAACTGTTAAGTTCACTTAGCTCTTTCACACATGCCCGATGTGGGGCTGAAGTTCATTATGTTTTCTAGGCCTGTCTGTGTAGCTGCTTCATCCCATTTTACTGGAATGGGAGATTCAATATAGGCCGAAAGTTTTTTTTATATTTTCTGGGTCACTTTTTCAAGAGAGCTTTTATTACTGCCACTTTTAGTGAGTTTGGTACACATCCGGTGGATAGAGAGCCGTTTATTATGTTCAACATAGGAGGGCCAAGCATAGCAGCTCTTTCAGTAGTTTAGTTGGAATAGGGTCCAGTATGCAGCTTGAAGGTTTACAGGCCATGATTATTTTCATAATTGTGTCAAGAGATATAGTACTAAAACACTTGAGTGTCTCCCTTGATCCTAGGTCCTGGCAGAGTTGTGCAGACTCAGGACAACTGAGCTTTGAAGGAATACACAGATTTAAAGAGGAGTCTGTAATTTGCTTTCTAATGATCATTTATTCAAAGAAGTTCATGAATGTATTACTGCTGAAGTGAAAGCCATCCTCTCTTGGGGAATGCTGCTTTTTAGTTAGCTTTGCGACAGTATCAAAAATACATTTTGGATTGTTCTTATTTTCCTCAATTAAGTTGGAAAAATAGGATGATCGAGCAGCAGTAAGGGCTCTTCGATACTGCACGGTACTGTCTTTCCAAGCTAGTCAGAAGACTTCCAGTTTGGTGGCGCCATTTCCGTTCCAATTTTCTGGAAGCTTGCTACAGAGCTCAGGTATTTTCTGTATACCAGGGAGCTAGTTTCTTATGACAAATGTTTTTAGTTTTTAGTTGTGCAACTGCATCTAGGGTATTGCACAAGGTTAAATTGAGTTCCTCAGTTAGGTGGTTAACTGATTTTTGTCCTCTGACGTCCTTGGGTAGTCTGGAAGGGCATCAAGGTATTTTGGGTTGTCTGAGAATTTATAGCACGACTTTTGATGCTCCTTGGTTGGGGTCTGAGCAGATTATTTGTTGCGATTGCAAACATAACAAAATGGTGGTCAGATACTCCAGGATTATAAGGAAAAACATTAAGATCCACAACATTTATTCCATGGGACAAAACTAGGTCCAAAGTATGACTGTGGCAGTAAGTAGGTCCGGAGACATCTCCGGTAACCTGCTTAAATGACTACCGACCCGGAGATGGTCATGGCTCACATCAACACCGTTATCCCAGAAACCCTAGACCCCCTCCAATTTGCATACCACCCCAACAGATCCACAGATGATGCAATCTCTATTGGACAAAAGGAACAGCTACGTGAGAATGCTATTCATTGACTACAGCTCAGTGTTCAACACCATATTGCCCTCAAAGCTCATCACTAAGGTAAGGACCCTGGGACTGAACACCTCCCTCTGCAACTGGATCCTGGACTGCCTGACGGGCTGACCCCAGGTGGTAAGGGTAGGTAACAACACATCCGCCATGCTGATCCTCAACACAGGGACCCCTCAGGGGTGCAGGCTCAGTCCCCTCCTGTACTCCCTGTTCACTCATGACTGCATGGCCAGGCATGACTCCAACAGCATCAGTAAGTTTGCAGATGACACAACAGTGGTATGCCTGAACAATGACAACGATGAGACAGGCTATAGGAGGTCAGAGACCTGGCCGTGTGGTGCCAGGACAACAACCTCTTCCTCAACGTGATCAGGACAAAGGAGATGATTGTGGACTACAGGAAAAGGAGGACCGAGCATGCCCCCATTCTCATCGACAGGGCTGTAGTGGAGCAGGTTGAGAGCTTCAAGTTCCTTGGTGTCCACATCACCAAAAAACTATTGTCATGGTGCTGACTTTTGCCCAATACCTGCAGCAAAAGCCTCTACCCCGTCCTCTGGCTGGGCAGAGTACTTTAGGATTTTAGTTACCTTGGTGTAACAAGGGCCTAGCCGTGCGGCCCTACCAACCCTCCTATTTATTCGTAATGGCCCTTCGCGTGAATTGGGTTTGTTCCTTCGTTCACGTTGTCACTCCCTTATTTTCCGGTCTAGTATGAGGCCTTGGATAGATATACTCCTATTTAAATATTCTAAGTGTTATGGATTCCTCCTATATGTCCTTACTTTCAAGTTTCTTTACCTCTGTATATATCAATACCTAACAACTTCTCCTATTAGTTATTATGCTCGTCAGCTAGTAGTTACTTGGAAACTAGAATTGTTATATGTTTTGACTCTCTTAAAAATATATTATTGTCCACACAATGAAATATTCTTTAGTGCAATCACTTTAACCTATAACCAGGGTTACTTTCTGTTCAGTGAGAGTGTCAAAGGCGTTTGCTCTCCAGATCGTTAATCTGTTCTAGTTGTCAAAGTTTCAAGCTTTTATTAAGTCTCTCTGTTTTTTGTCTAATACACATTATTACAATTCAATGGTTATACAGTTTCTAAATATAATGCTCAATCAATCCTTAATGCTTTAAGCTATGCCAGATAATATTGCAAAACTTTAAATGCGTTAACACTTCTAACAATATTGACTAAATAGCAAAAATAGTTCAATTACCTTAAATGCTCAGCCCCTTGGTCACTTTCCTATAATTGGTATTCTCACAGCTATGACGCTAGATTCCCAATTCCAATATCTCTATACACTTCCAACTCTGTGTATGGACTCAATATATTGTAACTGGTACTTGGCTGTTTTTCCTTGAATTGCTAATCACCTCTGGTTCCTGGTGTCTAAAATGCGAACGCCCGCTTTGTCTGTGTGATCAAGAGGTGGTTAGACCCCTGTTTTTCGGAGACTCAGACTTATTTTCATCTCTTGTCACACCCTCTCCAGTATCTGAACACTCCTTTCTCTTAGTTCCTCGCCTCATTATCTCCCCTTTATAGCGTACCCCTAACATTAGCACATCTATCCTCTGTACCATGCCATAGCTAACCTCCTGCCCATTTTCCATCTTCAACCAATACCTACTCTTGAGGTACTGACCATCACTCAGTACTGAGTACTGTTTGCATATGACCCATCTTTGGGCCAGTCCTCTGTGTCATCTTCCGTATATTTACAGTACCCTAACTTATTACATGTTGCACCACAAAAGCAAGCTTTACAAAAATATGTAATAAGGCTATTCCCAGATCTTGTATCTCTAATTATTTTTCCTTTGGTTATGCTAAAACAACGCTCGCACCGATGATTCCATCCTCCCACGGTCCTGGCTCCATCCTGTGTAATATATTTCATTGTTTAGCCCTGGTAACTCTATCCTTCCTGTTTGCCTGCCCCATTCTATTTCTTTACCATTATACACAACCCTCAACTTTGCCTCTTCTCTGTCCTGGGTCATTTCCCAAGCCATCCCTCTTTTTACCATTACCTTTGTTCTACTCTAACTATCCTACCTTTTTTGCCCACCCTTTCCTCCCTCTCCCCATCTTGTTTTAAATAATATCCAGGTCTTACCCCGTTGCACTTCCCGGGGTTTTCCTAGGAATATGATGGGGAGAAAAAATTGGTAAGCACAAAACCCATAATTGCCTTAGTTCATTCTATTTTCCGTGAAAATGGTGTACGGCATTATGGACCATGGCTATAACTGCCCATATTACTATGGGTAGTGCTTTTCCTAATACCTCCCTCCGAATTTGGCTTCTGTTATTTTTCAGTTTTTTTCAGTTCTTTCCACAACTGCATTACTATTATTATCAATATTAGCCCTTCCATTACCAGCGTATGCAAATCCCTTCAATTGTTCACATAGTCCTGTGGTATCTGTCACTTTTACTTTAAAGCCTCCTATCTGGCCTATTGCCCCGAAGACTGTTGCCATAGTTTCTCCAAATTGTATTAACCCATAATGTTTCCCCAGTACCGGTGCCCCTTGTTGTATTACCACCACAGGTACCATAGACAACATTACTATCCGTCCTTTGGATAAACCAAACCTAATCACTGCCACTAGGGTGGTAAGTGTTATTGCTAACAACGTTATAACCCCCTGACCCTGCCTATTTTTCCAACCTAACATTCCCCAAATCATAATCTGTAGTAGTTGACACAATGTTATAGCTACCTTCTCCTGAGGGTCGTTTTGAGTCAGGTCCGTGTCCTCAAAGTCGGATTGGTTGGAGGAGTTGGATGCCATTTTCTTAGAAGGTTTTTGGTAATGTCTATGGTTTAGAAGCTTTTCTTCAATGTGTTGTAATCAGGCTGCTTAAGTCGTTTGTGCCTTATTGTGCAGAAACAGCTACCCTTTATTCACCTTCAGCCAGTGTCTTCTCCCCTTGTCATGCATTGCCTACTTCCTTTACTAGGGCAGTGCATGCTCGCGGTTGACACCTCGGCGGGTCACAAATTCGTGACCTCTAGCAGGTCTACCCGTGTTCCATCTGTTTCCCGTTGCTCTAGTCGGCCAGGAGACTTTAGACGTACTCTCTCGTATACCATAGTCCATATTATTAATCCTTTGCATATCTTCCACAAGAGTTTTAGCATTAACTTTAATAACTCTCTCAGTAGTCTAAGGGTTATTTTTATTATTTTAAACAGGAATAGGCACACTTTCCTCAGTACTGCATCTACTGGGAGTCTCATTCTTTTTAGGGTAATAGGGTAATCATGAACGCTATGAATATCAAGATCCCTACTGTAATACTTAGTCCTAGCCAGAATCTTTCTTTTATTTCTTGCCACCATGAAGTGACTTCCTCCCATTTGTCATTTATGGCTGTGACCACCTTATTTACCAGTTCCACTATTATATAATTTGCCATTTTAGCCATCCCTGTGGTAAAACCCCCTCATGCTCTAGTTAACCAGTTGACTCCTAAAGCATTACTCATAGTGGTGTCCTCATCTCGATACCACGTTATGCCATCTGCTCTTTCATCCCAGAACCTTCTCTTCAATTTGTTACAGTAGTTTTCCTGCCCCATAGTTTTTAACAGTTCCAAGTTTCGTTTAATTATACTGCACCCGCCTGATGCCGTACCATTGTCAAATAACTGTTTACACGTGGACATATTCCAAGTTAGGGTCATATTCTTATCCCAGTCTGACCCTTTTCCCCATAGGTCTCCCCATGGTTCGTCCTGTTGTGGCCACATTAGTTTTATGGCCCATTCCTTGTACCCTCCCATCAGCCACCGGGCGGTCATGGGTTCAAGGGTATATCTAGCCCAATCCGCTAGAGAGGGATCTGTTCTAAGGGTCTGATCCCTAGTGCCAGCAAATCCCCTTGGTTTACATGGAATGTAATGCCTCCATAGCATGCTAATTGTACGTATCCTCCGGTTAACGGAGTGGGGTCTAACGGGCGTTTATCCCATCCCATTGCTAATGGGTCAAATGTTTTGGACACTGTGGTACTCTTCATACTAGTGCTGGCTTCAAAGTTTCTAATGACCGTTTAGTTCATTATTAATGCCTTCCTAATCATTTTACCCATGGTGGTATTCCATTTTTGTAGCATTAATCCCTGCATCCATATATGGGTATCAGTATTCAATCTTCCTATCGGGGGGAAACTATATCCAAATTGATGCTGTCCTGTGCTCTTATATGTTTTAAAATACCTCCTCCAGCCAATATTCTGGAGTGGCACGCACCCCGTGCGTTTACCATGTCTACCAACTTTTGGTTTGCTTCCTCATCCCTGCCTGAGAAGGCCGGAGCTACCCCCAGCATTCCAGGTGAAGGATAATGTCCCCCTGACCATCTATGGAAGTGGGGGATTCCTGATTCTTTCAATATGCCGTGGGCTGAGATGCAATGGTATCGTGTCCAGGCCTCAGTTTTATTCGCGGGGGGTCTAACCCATTGGTCATAATACTGTTGGGCGGTCTTCCCTCTTTTCCTATAGAACAGGCTATTTGGTTCTTGTCCCCAGTTCCATAATGGGGCTTTAGCACACATTCTTTGGGCCATCTCAAGGCTTTGTTGATCATTTTCTTTCAAACTCCTAAGGTCTAGTGTTGTCCATGGGGTTGACCTGGGACAGGCCAACCCGGGGTTTGTATTATTCTGTGTCGTAAGGCATACCCATCCTGAGGTGGAATACTTTATCGGTTTTTCTCCTGGCCTGGCGGAGTGGGGAATGTCATGTCCCCACACTCCATATTCCATCATGTGGAATCTATCTAATGGACCACTAGTAAATCCCGGATATCTATAGGTCCTATTTTTTGCATATGGTAAAATAATACCCTTGCTTCCTCCCAGTATTATATTATCCCATGAGGAGGAATTACCAGTGTGTAGGTATAACACTATATCATTCAACCATTTAGCTTCAGGGCCTGGTCCTGTAATTCGCTTCTGCGTGCTGCGCCTTACTCGGTACCTGGAGCTATTCCCTTTCAGGCATAGTATGTCTAGGCCTTCTTGATCCATACTCTGTTTTAGGCCTTCTGTCTGTGTTAGGTTAGTTTCTGTTTTGTTACGTGCCAGTGTGGTCGGGGATGCCACTTCCCTTTTAGCTCGCTCTAGGGTGCAGCTAACTGTTGTGCTAGTATTATTTGCGCCTGGTTCACGGGGTGTTGTTATTGCTGCACTTGCAGATGCGTGACTTGTGGTCATGCTATTTTCGCTTATCCGAGGCCAACGTGTTGTTATTCTATTTGCTCTTCTCCGAGGCCAGGCCGGGGTGTTCAAAGCAGTCGTTAAACTGTGGCACTCAACAGTCTCCCAAGGTGAACTGGCCGTACTTTGATCATAGATAAATTTGATCTCCGTTATATTCTCTGCATCACCCAGCTGTCCCCTCCATTGGCCGCCTTTATATGAATTCATATATTGTCCATTCTCACGTCTGATTAACTAGTACTGGTCCTTTGGTTATATTTACTATATACCCTTGGAGTGTGTTACTGGTAACTGATTTCCACAACACCACTATGGTATTATTATGATCCCAGGTCAGATTCCAGTTCGTAATATTATATCTCTGTTTTAGCTTGACTGAAGGGTGTCCTGGGCACAGTTTTAACACACAAGGTAGAGGGGGAGACTGGGTGTTAGCTATCTCCACCACTGTGCTGATCCCGGGTAAACCCATTAACTCTCTGGGGCTGGGTCCTGTATCTGTGGGAGTATGATTTAGCGCCACACAGGCCTGTGTCAACTTGGGTCCCCAGTCCCTACCTGCTTTCCACAACCCCAATGTTGTTTTAAGCTTTCCAATTGTTCTCTCCGCGCAACCATTTGCTTGAGGAGTATAAGGAGGGGAGAATATGTGCGAGACTCCCTGCTCGCACACCAATCCTCCACTCTCTTATTCTTATACTGGGTCCCATTGCCAGTCCTTAACAATGGGAATGGACCTAGAGCAAGGGTTAGAAGGTTAAGCATCTGCAATACTGGCAACGCATTTGATGATCTTGATGTGAGCACTATTGAGTATCCTGTAGCCATACACACCGCTACTATAGCAAACCTATGTCCTAACGAGGTGGCCACCTTCATAGGACCCATAGTATCTAATGCTATCTGCTTCCATGGTGTATTGCATTTAATGTGTTGACCTGCTGTCCTGCCTAGATTACTTACTTTTTGTTCCTGACAGGTAGCGCATTTATTACACATCTCTAGAACTTCCTCTCTAGTGTAGAATATGCTTTCATCTTTTAGCCTTTTCATGAATATTCTGGACCCCAAATGGCCCCAGCCTTCATGTAGTGCCTTAAGTTGATCTTTTTACTGTTTGTAGAGAACTATTCTTCCCATTTGAACTAGTTCATCTACCTCTTTATTGCCTAGTTGGTTAAAGTCTGCTTCTGCACTTACTGACTCGGCAGTGTGAGCCTTTTAATGACTTACCACTATGTCCATTTTATCCATTAACTCATGAATTTTCCTCCACTCACCCTCATATTGAATTGGCTTATTTTTGGCACCTCTGTACCCGTTATTCTGCCAAATCTTTTTATCTGAGGTCATAGCTCGCGCACAGTAATAACTGTCGGTCACTATTTCTATCCTTTTCAGGTTAGACCCTATGCAGTATAAGAGTGCTTCTAATACTGCCATAACTTCTGCTTTTTGGGCCATACCTGTTATTGTCCGGCTATGTTTAGTCAGAGTCTCTCCTGTAGCTTTATTTTTCACTATAAAGCCCCATCTGTTTTTTTCTGACTTCTCGCTTCCATCCGTAAAGACCACTATAACCCTGGGTTTTTCTTTTGGTGTTTTATGCTTCCTTTGCCTTTTTTTAGGAGGTTCATCTTCTTGTTCCCAACCTTTGTCTGCTACAAAGAGTACTCCCTTGGTTCCTACTACATTTCTCCATTTGTCCCAGGTGGTGGTTGTCACCCCTAGCATTTTCTTTGTGTGGTTGTCTGCCCATAGCCTGTTTAGCTCCTGGTCTTTTATTATAATTTGTTGACCCTGAGTCAGTGATACTATCTTGTTCCAATATATTTGTAATAGAGCCATCTTGGCTCCTTCAGACGTATATTTCATCACTGGTCCCTTTAAGTGTTTACTGCAGCACTTCACTGTTCTCTCCGATCCTTCATTGGCCACCCATATGAACCCGTCCCTATCTATGTCCTGCCCTTCTAATTTTACAAATATCCATAGGGGCAGATCGGTGTTTCTTGGATCATTAGTCCGGGCTGCCATCTTTTTTAACTTTATCCATGATTCAGTCATTTTGTCTGTTCAAATTTTGGGCTCTTTCCCATATTGCTTATGTGACAGCTCTAGTTGGTCATTTCGTCTGGTAATGCCCTTATAGCACTGCTTAGCTACTCTGCTATAGCCGGGTATATGGTTTCTAATATACCCTAGTTTACCTAGACATTTCTGCATCTCATTCAATGTTTGTGGCTTCTCCATTTTCGGCACTTTTTCAAGGTATCCTTCACTCGCAGTTATTCCGTCGCTGATTGTGAAACCGAGAAAGCTGACTTCCTTCCTGCCTATCTGGCTTTTTGTCAGATTCAGTTTCATGCCTGCAGTATTCAACTTGGTTAAGGCCTCTTTTGTGTCTGGCTATTTTAAAAAATAAATAATTTACCAAACATTTCTAAAAACCTGTTATTGCTTTCTTATTATGGGGTATTGTGTGTAGATTGATGAAGGGAACACACTATTTAATCAATTTTAGGATAAAGTTCTAACGTAACAAAATGTGGAAAAAGTCAAGGGGTCTGAATACTTTCTGAATGCACTGTAGACGTGTCCCAGAGCCATACAAAGAGATGTATCTGTTACGCTGGTTAGGCAGCCTTAGTTGTGGAGCACAGCAGTGTCTTATCTTTGAGTCAGGTACCAAACCACCATTTCTAATTGAGCATGGTCTTGATCAGGGGCGGGCAAAATACGACCCGTAGGATGAATCCGATTTAAATGTAGCCAGCTTTGAATTTGTTTAAAAATACAAATAGAAAACAATAATCATAGAAAGAGTTTGGTTCACCACCTCGGCTAGATTTCAGCCCCCTTTGATCTTATACTTAGAGATCGCAGCACCAATATAACTGACTGGGTTCAAAATCAGGCCAACCGGATGCTTCACATTTATACATCTGGTGATATATCTGTCTCATTGTTCTATCTGTGGTCTCACCTTCCCATAGAAGGCTATATTAATGTATAGCCTAAACTGTTATGACACTGAAGACAGAATTTGGCAGATTGGTGGTTATGACTTCAGACGAGTCCTGTGAAGCTTGTGGGGGTCGTAGAGCAAAACATAGAACCCTGTTGTGTTCGTGAGAGTCTCATGTTTCCAAGGAGGTTTTGAAGGCCACATCGTTCGGACGCTGCATACGTTTTTGTGAGAAGACCAATTTTCGGGATGTAGCATGGTCTGACAAACACAGCTGTAGCTCTGCACCTTTCACTGCAGACGAGGAAGGGTGACATCAGCGGATATGGTGGATCTAATGGGGATGTTTTTATTATGCTAATTTGATTTCTGCGGGGGAGCGGATATCAACTCTAGAATTTTTTTAAACAGTTTAACGGCTGTGATGGGAGAAAACTGAGGACGGATCAACAACATTGTAGTTACTCTACAATACTAACATAATTGACAGAGTGAAAAGAAGGAAGCCTGTACAGAATACAAATATTACAAAATATGCATCCTGTTTGTAACAACAGAGTTGAATACATCCAGTTGGACAACTAACTAGGTATCCCCCTTTCTCTTCCACTAAAGTAATACTGCAGAAAATGTGTGTAAGCAATTATTTTTATGTCCTGAATACAAAGTGTTATGTTTGGTGCAAATCCAATACAACACATTACTGAGTACCATTCTCCATATTTTCAAGCAAAGTGGTGGCTGCATCATGTTATGGGTATGATTGTAATCGTTAAGGACTGGGGAGCTTTTCAGGATAAAAAACTAATGAAATGGAGCTAAGCACAGGCAAAATCCTAGAGGAAAACCTGATTCATTCTGCTTTCTACCAGACACTGGGAGATTAATTTACCTGTAAGCAAGTCAATAACCCTTAACACAAGGCCAAATCTACACTAAAGTTGTTTACCAAGAAGGCAGTGAATGTTCCTGAGTTGGCCGAGTTACAGTTTTGACTTAAATGTGCTTGAAAATCTATGACCTGAAAAATGGTTGTCTAGCAATGATCAATAACCATATGGACAGAACTTGAATTCTGAAAAGAATAATGGGCAAATATTGCACAATCCAGCAAAGCTCTTAGACACTTAGCCAGACAGACTCACAGCTGTAATCACTGCCAAAGGTGATTCTAACATGTATAGACTCAGGGGGTTTAATACTTATCTAATCAAGATATATTAAATTTTTCATGTATTTTAATTTTTTACAAACGTTAGATTTTTTCTTCCACTTTGACATTACAGAATATCTTGTGTAGATCATTGATAAACAATGACAATTAGTCCCATTTGAATCACATTTTGTCAATACTTTCTAAAGGTACTGTACTTCATTTATTCTAACAACTCATTTTTTTTTTTAAATCATTTTTTGATTTATTCCATATTCAACTTGAGGCCATCACCTGGAACAAAACTATTTGTCTCTCTTGAAGTTCCACGCAATTCTCTCTCCCTCTAATCCCTCCCTCTCTCCTTCTAACCACACCCATCTGGCAGAACCAGGAAGTCCATCCTCCTCCCACAAACTCTTCTGATGAAACAAAACTGATCTGAGTCTCGTTGTCAACTGTCTGTGTGAGAGTGAACAACCGTCCAAATGGCTCAGCAGGGAATTCAGCTGGACCCAGACCAGTTCTGTCTGTCTGGATCTACTGAAGGAACCAGTTACCATCCCCTGTGGACACAGTTACTGTAGAAGCTGTATTGAGGGCTGCTGGGATCAGGATGTTCTGAAAGGCTATAGCTGTCCTCAGTGCAGACAGACCTTCACTCCAAGGCCCGCTCTGAGGAAAAATAACATGTTGGCTGAGGTTGTGGAGAAACTGAGAAAGACAGGACTCCAGGGTGCTCCCCCTCCTGCTCTGTGCTATGCTGGACCTGGAGATGTGGCGTGTGACATCTGCACTGGGACCAGAAAGCAGAAAGCCCTCATGTCATGTCTGGTGTGTCTGGCCTCTTACTGTGAGACTCACCTCCAAACTCACAATGAATCCGCTGCTTTCAAGAAGCACAAGCTGGTCAAAGCCACCGCACAACCACAGGAGAATATCTGCTCTCATCATGACAAACTGCTGGAGGTTTACTGTCGTACCGATCAGGCCATGATACAGTGTCAGCTAGAGCAGAGAGGACTGAGAAACCGGTAAGACCAGATCAACTTGTTTGTGACTGTCTGATAAACAAAGAATTAAAGATACAGTAGGAACTAAGGCTGTTTGAATATGAGATCATTCAAATGAAATTGATCCACGGCAGAACAAATATCAACACAAACCTTGATTATATAGATATGTTAACCCAGACTCTCCAAATGTATCACCATTTTCTAAAATCAAACACTATTATCATTCTGAATGCCCTTTAATGAGTCCAAAGTTCAGTCTCAACCCATTGATACATGTATGCCTACCATAAAAACTATAATAATTCACAGAGCAACATAATATCACATATTAATATTAACATAATATATAATATTGTAAAGGGACCATCAATATTTTAGACCTTCCTCTCTATGGGCCCTATGTCACATCACTATACTATTGATCTACTGACAAATAAAGCTTGATAGCTCATTGAAGAGTGATTCTCCACAGAGGCAGCTGAGGATGAGTCAGCAGAAGGTCCAGCAGAGATTCCAGGAGAGAGAGAAGGAGCTGAAGGAGCTCCAACAGGTTGTGAAGTCTCTCAAGGTGAGTATTGTTGACCAGAGGAGACACCATTTCACTTCTCTCCTCCAGGCAGAGATAGTGAGAGGGGCCCTTATCCAATCCCACTGACCCCACTGTTGGGAACAGGCTGTCTGGACCCCTTTCAGAGAGCCAACAGGATATGAACCCAGTTCTACCGAGGGAGAAACCAACATCTTGACCATTACACCAAGAGAACATTCCTTATTGGACCGAGGGCCGACACTGATTTTGACGTCTCAGGCGGACTACCTCATCACATAACCTTGAGTAACCACGGCTGACCCATGTCCTCTATACATTCCTGTCACTTTCTCTCAATTAAATTACATTTAATTCAAAGGTATTTATTGGCATGGGAAACATATGTTTACATTGCCAAAGCAAGTGAAATAGATAATAAACTAAAGTGAAATAAACAATCAGACATGAATAGTAAACAATAAACTCACAAAAGTTTGAAAGGAATAGAGACTGTGTACCAACAGTAATAGGTGTGTCAGAAATACATGCTGGCTCTCTGTCACTCACAGGAGGGGGTGACGAGGGCCTCAGCCAGCCTCAGTAGGATGTACTGGGGAGCCAGCTGGATGCAGGCCATGGAGGACACCTGGAGCACCTTCCCTGACAGGGCCTGCTCCGTTAGAGGATAGCCCTTCCTGTGGACCTCAGACAGGCCCTCCACCAGGACAGACAGGCCCGCTACCAGGACAGACAGGGACGCACTCATGACCCAGTGCTGGGAGAGGAGAGGAGAGGAGAGGAGACATGGAGAGAGACATGGAGAGAGACATTAACATTGACTGAGTCATTGATGAGGATGATATTTGTTGTTCATGTGTGTGCGTGCCTGTGTGTGCGTGCTTACTGATGACTCTGGCGGGGGAGAAGGGTGTTTTCTCCATGGACAGGTTGCAGGAGGTGACACACTCTACTTTATGGAGCAGAAATGAACATTAGATTTGCCTTTTTTTTTACTCACAACATCTGAAAAATGTGGTACTTGTACTTTCCACTGAAATGAAAAATGTAAATATCTCATGTGAAGCATGTCAGTGAAGAGGCCTGATGTTCTCCATTACATTGACCTGACTGAGTGATGCAGGCGCGGTACAGTATCTGCAAGCCGTACAGGGGGAAGAGCCTTGCCAGGACCTTGACGTTCTCCACGTGTGTCTCTTCAGAGAGTTCAGGAACACCCCAAAGTGGTCAACAGGGAACTGCCTGCACAACAAACACATCAATACTGGAATAGACCACAACAACCACATCAATACTAGAATAGACCACAACAACCACATCAATACTAGAATAGACCACATCAACCACATCAATACTAGACTAGACCACATCAATACTAGAATAGACCACAACAACCACATCAATACTAGAATAGACCACAACAACCACATCAATACTAGAATAGACCACAACAACCACATCAATACTAGAATAGACCACAACAACCACATCTATACTAGAATAGACCACAACAACCACATCAATACTAGAATAGACCACAACAACCACATCTATACTAGAATAGACCACAACAACCACATCAATACTAGAATAGACCACTTAAACCTAGGTATATACATACACTGTAACACAAAGGTGAAACATAGTCTGTGTGAAGTTGAGGTTGTGTTACCTTTTTTGGGCCTGAAGTTGAGGTTGTGTTACCTTTCTTGGGCCTGAAGGTGAGGTTGAGGTTGTGTTACCTTTCATGGGCCTGAAGGTGAGGTTGAGGTTGTGTTACCTTTCTTGGACCTCTAATGAGGTTGTTGTAGACCATGTGTATGGCGATGAGCATCAGCAGCACAGACATGAATGAGGATGAGGAATCCCAGGTTGTTGGCCACTGACTGCTGGATGTAGGTGATACCCAGAAACACTACCGTCGACTTCAGGTTCACCAGCCAGTAGAACCTGAGAGGACAACATAACAACAAGGGTTGAGGGTGTGAGGGAAGATGTTGTGTTCTGAAGAGAGATCCGTGAACTACATCTTCTCTCACTCTATCTTGGTCCGTGCAGATGACTGGGACCTCCTCCTCAGACCAACTGACTGGGACCTCCTCCTCAGACCAACTGACTGGGACCTCCTCCTCAGACCAACTGACTGGGACCTCCTCCTCAGACCAACTGACTGGGACCTCCTCCTCAGACCAACTGACCGGGACCTCCTCCTCAGACCAACTGACCGGGACCTCCTCCTCAGACCAACTGGCCGAACGCCCAGGTTATGTTCTGGAAGTTAAGATAGGAGGCGTTGTGTGATAACAGCCAGTCAGCAGCAGGAACCAACCCTAAGAAGCATGCCTATGTAGCTTGTTTGTGTAGCAGTATATATTAGGACTGAAGGGACCACCCTGGTAGAGCTTCTGACCAACCTGGTAGAGCTTCTGACCAACCTGCAGTGAGTGTGCAGAGTTTGTTGTAACCTCTCCACTGGCCGAATCTTAAGTTAATTTACTAATTGACTTGATGAGTCCTTGATGGTAGTTTCCTTTACAAGGGGAAACTTTCTGGAATGAAATGCAGGCCCTGTGATCGCCACATGAATCTTGGCACCAATTACCAAATTGGCTAGTCATTGAGTATACTAAACATTAGGAACACCTCACTAATATTGAGATGCACTCCCCCATGTTGCTCTCAGAACAGCCTCAATTCATCAGGGCATGGACTCTACAAGGTGTAGAAATGTTCCACAGGGATGCTGGCCCATGTTGACTACAATGCTTCCCACAGTTGTAATTTGGGTGGTGGAACATTCCTGATATACACAGGAAACTGTTGAACATGAAAGACCCAGCAGCATTGCAGTTCTTGACACAAACCGGTGCACCTGCCTGGCACCTACTACCATACCCCGTTCAAAGGCACTTAAATATTTTGTCTAACCCATTCACCCACTGAATGGCACACATACACAATCCATGTCTCAATTGTCTCAAGGCTTAAAAATAATTAGTTAACCTGTCTCCTCCCCTTCATCTACAGTGATTGAAGTGGATTTAACAAGTGACATCATTAAGGGATCATAGTTTTCACCTGGATTCACCTGGTCAGTCTATGTCATGTTCATTATGTTTTGTACACTAAGTATATATCAACACAGAGATGGCCAAAAGATTCACAAAAATTGATATTTTTGCAAATACAAGATACTCTACAGACCAATGTATCAAACTAAAATAGAAAATACTTTTGTAGAGATTTATGTAGATAAAATATAAATACATACAGGTCAATACATTCACTAGTACACACCTTCACTTCAACAACATTCTCAGTAACGTAAGAAAAAAACGTTTTACTTTCCGTGACTGTGATATTTGGTTGTTTATCTACCTTAGTTGAATGCACTGATGGTAAGACACTGGTATGACACTAAGTCTCTACTAAATAACTATTATATCAATATAAAAATGAACAGTTGCAAACCACGATGGGTAATATTATTGTCCTTCTTGTGGGTGAGGAGCTCATTATTATAATACCCAGCGTGCTTCAAGTGTTCCTTTTTTCACATGTTTATAATTTAGCACTCTTATCAAACCATAGTGCCTTCAAACTTCTGATGCCAATGCAGGGGGCCCCAAAATTACAAACCCATATATAGAATTGTATAGAAACATATTTGTATTTTACAACAACATTTTTACAAATTACAGGTCTTTAAAGTATCCGGTTAAAAAATCCATAGGATTGCAGTTTAGGCCAGTAAACTACAAATGACAAAATACTCAAAAGTAATTGAAATATGTATTTCAAAGACATAACAGAAATACTGTCCATCTGTGTCTCCACATTATCTTCTGAAACATGTCTGAAGGGAATGCCTGCTGTTGGAACACTACTCTACCCTAAAGCCACTCTCCAATTAGGGACACATCCTAGTTAAGCAGTACACCTTGCTGCAGTCAGCTCTCTATGCCTGTTTGGTGAGCCACCATGCAGCTGGTGGGTCTCCAACCCAGCCACTATCTCAAAGACTACGGACCTCGTGAGGAACTCTTTTCATGTAGTTTTGATTGGTATGGTGGCCAAAGACATTTCATTTATAGTTTTGACTTAAACGGATACTTCAGGATTTACTTCCCCAGTCAGATGAACTCGTGGATAACATTTGTATGTCTCTGTGTGCAGTTTTTAAGTGATTGCCCAGTGATTATGCTCTGAGGAGAGAGAGGTATTTTGGTATTTATTTATTTTTATTTTGAAAGTGATTTGTTAAACATTTCTTTTCAATAAAACTCCAGGACGTTTACTGTTAAAAATGGTCCTTTGGCTCCAATGTCCTGGTGATGCTCTGAAAACACCCTGCAGACAGAGTATTCTACCACCACAATTACAAAATACCATGAAAATCAATTTATCAAAATAAACTAGAAAAATACTTGGAATTTGTCTTGTATTATATTACAAAATGCTTTTGCAAGTAGCCGGCCCGAACAGCAACAACATTCTTAGTAACTGTTACAAAACTATTGTTCTTGCTTGTTGACAGTGCTACTTACTGTATGTTGTTATCTACCTTAGTTGAGCAAGTCACTATGGATAAGCTAAATGACTAAAATGGAAATGGAAATGTGAAAAGTAACATTCAAAATTAACTGCAAAGCACAATGGGTATTATTATTGGCCCTGTTTCGGGGCAGAGCTCATTAGAATAATATTCAGCAGTGCTTTGCAATTGTTAATTTTTACATTTCTGTTGTAGTCATTTAGCAGGCGCTCTTATCCAAAGAGACTTAGATCATTGATCTTAAGACAGTTAGGTGAGACAACACATCACAATCGTATCAAGTACATTTTCCCTCAACAAAGTATTTATCAATATTTTTTATATTTATTTCATTTAACAAACACTCTTATCACACCATAGTGCTAACACACTTCTGATACCATTGCAGGGAGAAAGGGATTTAACGGTTCAGAAGATGTGAACTGTTAAAAAACATGGTATAGTAAAGTATTTAGTATTTTGAAAATACAAAATGCATTGGAGCCCAGTGTAATTCAACTGACAAAATACTCAAAAGTAATTAAAATACATATTTAAAATACATAAATACAAATAATCTCTGCCTTCTACCCAATACCCTATTACACTTCCTTATCAAAGAAACCACACCCCCTGTAGATACAGAGTACACAGTCAAGTAGGAAGCCACTCCCTCTCCTCTGGTGTAGAGCTCAATGAAACAGAAAGTAATATTTGAGACTACTGCCATTGTTTAACCTACGAGAGAAAGCACCAAAATGGCAGAGAATCAGGAACTGTTCTGTTGCTCCATCTGTCTGGATCTACTGAAAGATCCGGTGACTACTGCCTGTGGACACAGTTACTGTGTGGGCTGTATTAAAGAAAGCTGGGATCAGGATGATCTGAAAGGTGTCTACAGATGTCCCCAGTGCAGACAGACCTTTACCCCAAGACCTGTTCTGAAGAGAAACATTGTGCTGGCTGAAGTGGTGGAGAATCTGAAGAAGACAGGACTCCAGGCTGCTCCCCCTCCTGCTCTGTGCTATGCTGGACCTGGAGATGTGGCGTGTGATTTCTGCACTGGGACCAGAAAGCAGAAAGCCCTCATGTCCTGTCTGGTGTGTCTGGCCTCTTACTGTGAGACTCACCTCCAACTTCACTATGAATCTCGTGCTTTGAAGAAGCACAAGCTGGTCAAAGCCACCGCACAACTACAGGAGAAGATCTGCTCTCATCATGACAAACTGCTGGAGGTTTTCTGTCGTACCGATCAGCAGTGTATCTGTTATCAGTGTGTGATGGATGAACATAAAGGCCATGATACAGTGTCAGCTTCAGCAGAGAGGACTGAGAAACAGGTAAGACCAGAACAACTTGTTGGTGACTGTCTGACAAACAAAGAATTAAAGATACAGTAGGAACTAAGGATGTTTGAATATGAGATCATTCAAATTAAATTGATCCTCAGCAGAACAAATATGAACACAAACCTTGAATATATATATATATGTTAACCCAGATTCTCCAAATGTATCACCATTTTCTAAAGTCAAACACTATTATCATTCTAAATGCCCTTTTTTCAGTCCAAACTTCAGTCTAACCTCCTTGATACATGTAGGTATACAGTAAAACTATGATCATTCACATAGAAACATAATAAAATCACACTGCAAAGGGACCATCAATATTTTAGACCTTCCTCTCTATGGGCCCTATGTCACATTACTATACTATTGATCTACTGGACTAATACAGTTTGATAGCTCACTGAAGAGTGATTCTCCACAGAGGCAGCTGGGGATGAGTCAGCAGAAGGTCCAGCAGAGATTCCAGGAGAGAGAGAAGGAGCTGAAGGAGCTCCAACAGGCTGTGGAATCTCTCAAAGTGAGTGTTGTTCACAAGAGGAGACATACCATTTCACTTCTCTCCTCCAGTCAAAGAGAGAGGGAGAGAGAAGGGCCCATCTCCAATCCCACTTACCCCACTGTTGGGAACAGGATGTCTTGACCCCTTTCAGAGAATAGACTGCTTATGAACCCGGGTCTACTGCAGGAGAATGCAATATCTTGAACATTACACCAAAAGGACATTCCCTATTGGGCTGTGGGCCAACACCGAATTTGAAGTCGCAGGCGGGGCTATCTCATCACATAACCATGAGTAACCATGACCGACTCATGTCCCCTATATATGAACATGGAGCCCTCTCTCGCAATTTTTCTCAATTGAAAGGGCTTTATTGGCATGGGAAACATATGTTTACATTCCAAATCAAGTGAAATAGATAATAAACAAAAGTGAAATAAACTATCAGAAATTAACAGTAAACATTACACTCACAAAAGTTTTAAAGGTATAGAGACATTTCAAATGTTATAATTCAAGTGCAAACAGAGTGAGCCGTGTGCCAGACTGAGTTCTGGAGTTGAAATGGAAATGAATGAGGGAGAGTTAAGTGAGGTAGAAGGTGTGGTGAAGACCTCAGAACCAGAGCCTAGCATCAATGGACATGATAAAGAAGAATCTGGTGCAGTAGGAGTTACATTGTTGGAGAAAGTGGATCCATACCTTTTGGCAGATCCATGTGTGGTTTCAGGGTGGGTGGTAAAGGAGTTGGGTGCAGTTGAATCAGTGAAGGTAACCTGTAGTGGACTTGTGATATTTGTTTGAGTTTCTTCTGGCTAGAGGGAGTGGGCGTTCTGTGTCATGCAACTTGGGTCAAGATCTGTTGCTTCCTTTGCTCTTAGGAACAGGGCACCATTGAAAGGAGTGATTTCTAGGGTAGTGTTAAGTGTGGAGCAATTGAAGTTGATGATTCCTGGTGAAACAGAGGAGTCACTGTCAGTCCTTTTGAGTGTTTACCCAACAAAGTCATGTCAGGATACATCAGTTATCCTTTTTATAGGTTTTGTGCCAAAGCCGCTGCCCTTTTTCAGGTGCAATGTTGATGGTCATGTTGCAGCAGTTTGTAGGAGGGTGATTCCAAGATGTGGGAAGTGTGCCGGAGGGCATGGGATAGAAAATTGTGTTGTTTCGGTGTTGTGTGTAGGGGTGCACTGTTGCTGGGGATCGGAAGTGTCCAGTGAGAGAGAGGCAGGTTTAGGTGGCTAGAGTCAGAGTAGTGCAGAAGGTGTCGTATGCTGAGGCAGTGAAGAAAGTAGAGGAGGATGGGTCAAGGGTGAGGGATCCTGAGAGGATCCCTGTGAGTAGTAGATCTGTGCCAGCACAGAGGGATAGGACAACGAGTGATATATGCTTCAGTAAGGTTGGCTTCTTAGCGTTCATAGCAAATCACAGAAAATAGATGTTGTGGTGGCAGCTGCAGAGAAGTATTTGGGCATACGACACTGAGTTACAGGCTGTGTTGAGTGGTGGTGTCCCGTCCTCCCAGGGTGTTGACATGGTGCATGTTTCTCTCTCTCATTCTATCTCTCTCGCGGCAGTTGGTCGTGTGAGGGTCGTGAGGAGGGCTGCAATTCTTTTTTCTTTTGGTTGTTGTGTTCTTTCTTTGATTTTTTCAAATATTTTTTTCTTGGTGGAGCGTTTGTTTATTGGTTTCCACTGTTTATCATTTTGAGTTGAGGGGGGAGTAGGGGTAGTTTGTTTGAGGTTGGGCAGCGTGATGGCCGCGATGTCGTCATCCGAGTGGGGAAGAAACGCTGTCGTTCGTAGTGGCTTCAGGTGCGTTCAGGAGAATAGTGTTTATTATGGACAAACAGATCCTTAAGGAGTTGCTTAGTTTTGGTAAATTTGAAAGTGGTTTTCGTGTGCTCTCGGCTGGGTGCCAAGCATAATTCCTTAAACGTGTTGTCTCCTTTCGTAAGCAAGTATTGGTTTCTTAACAATGCAGAACAGCAGGTAAATGTCCACTTCAAGGTTAAGCAGGGGGATGGGTGGTACGCAGGGTTTGATAGCACATATTTTTCAGTGTTTTGAGTGTGTGGACTTAGGGTATAATGCTACCGCAGACAAGCCTGACCACCTGGCAGCGGGAGCTAGGACTCAGGGGGCGAAGGCTTGGTCTAGCTTTGCTATGGGACAGTCTACTGGAGGAAGTACCAGGGGGAAGAGAGTAGAGCAGGGACAAGTGGTGGTGCGCAGGCATCGGAGAGAAACGGTGTGGCGGGAGCTAGTGGGATGGTGGAGGTGAGGCGGGTTGCAGCTGGGCAACATGGGCAACATGGGCAGAGGCAGGTTGCTGTAGTAATGGAGACTCCGGTGGGCTCATCCCAGGAAATATTTATTGCCTGCCATTGGAGAGGAGGGACTAATCAAGGAGGCAGACAGGGGAGGAGGAGGAAGGTTTTGTGCCAATGGAGGAGGAGGAAGAGGTGGGGTGAGTAGGTGGGAGTGGAGGAGGAGGAGGCCTCGTTTTCAGGTGGCTCATTGGATCCAGAGCTGACAGCCAGTCAGGAGGAGGGCCCAGTATATATGGTGAGAGAACTTAAAAGGTTCCTGATGGAGACTAAAGTCTTATTTTATTGATCCTGGAAAGTTTTTAAGGTCAGTACAACTCGCGATGAAGGATGTGGTGTTTAGTGTCCTCTCACTCAGGATGTTGTATAGGCTAAGAAAATGGGTCAGGGGTGCTTAAAACCTCTTTGGGCTGAGATCCCGCTAACGGGATCGATATGACAACAGCCAGTGAAAGTGCAGGGCGCCAAATTCAAAACATCAGAAATCCCATAATTAAAATTCCTCAAACATACAAGTATTTTACACCATTTTAAATATACATTTCTTGTTAATCTCACCACAGTGTCCGATATCAAAAAGGCTTTACGATGAAAGCAAACCAAACTATTATGTTAGGTCAGAGCCAAGTCACAGAAAAACACATCCATTTTTCCAGCCAAATAGAGGAGTCACAAAAAGCAGAAATAGAGATAAATTAATCATTAACCTTTGATGATCTTCATCAGATGACACTCATATGACTTCATGTTACACAATACATGTATGTTTTGTTCGATAAAGTTCATATTTATATTTAAAAAAATCTCAGTATACAGTGCCTTGCGAAAGTATTCGGCCCCCTTGAACTTTGCGACCTTTTGCCACATTTCAGGCTTCAAACATAAAGATATAAAACTGTATTTTTGTGTGAAGAATCAACAACAAGTGGGACACAATCATGAAGTGGAACGACATTTATTGGATATTTCAAACTTTTTTAACAAATCAAAAACTGAAAAATTGGGCGTGCAAAATTATTCAGCCCCTTTACTTTCAGTGCAGCAAACTCTCTCCAGAAGTTCAGTGAGGATCTCTGAATGATCCAATGTTGACCTAAATGACTAATGATGATAAATACAATCCACCTGTGTGTAATCAAGTTTCCGTATAAATGCACCTGCACTTTGATAGTCTCAGAGGTCCGTTCTTCATCAGAATGCACTCCCAGGAATCCTAGTTCCACAATAAATGTTTGTTTTGTTCGATAATGTCCATCATTTATGTCCAAATACCTCCTTTTCCCCCGCGCTTTTAGCCCAGTAATCAAAATTAATGACGCGCGATCACTAGGTGCAGACGAAAAGTCAAAAATCTCCATTACAGTCCGTAGAAACATGTCAAACGATGTATAGAATCAATCTTTAGGATGTTTTTAACATAAATCGTCAATAATGTTCCAACCGGAGAATTCCTATGTCTTCAGAAATGCAATGGAACTCAAGCTAACTCTCACATGAACGCGCGTGGCCAGCACGTGGCTCTCTGGCAGACCTCTGAATCATCCCCCTCTCATTCATCCCCACTTCACAGTAGAAGCATCAAACAAGGTTCTAAAGACTGTTGACATCTAGTGGAAGCCTTAGGAAGTGCAATTTGACCCCATAGACACTGTGCATTCGATATTCGCTGTCCTTGAAAATAAGAATTTGTTCTTATTGACTTGCCTTGTTTAAAAAAAAGGTTCTGAGCCATAGCACAAATCTTAGTGCAGGTGTAGCAAAATAGGTGTTAGTGGTTAGAGCCAAAATCAATTACCTTGTCTTTGCTTTCATATATGTGTATGCACCTAGTACAGGGCTCAGTTCTCTGTTTCACCAGGGCCCAGGCAGCTGTCCTATCAGAAATTACATGTAATGCTCTTACAAGATACCACTTTTTCTCAAGATTCCAAGGCTTTTGCGATAGGTGGGGACAGCAGAAGGGGGCGATTGAGTCTCTTGGTCAGTTGTAGGGAAATCCCAGATTCTGGTTTTCTGTCAGCAGTATACAGATTTTTCCTCTTCAGAAGCCAGAGTACTGGGGGAGCTTGAGCGGTTCATAAGTGTGGTGGAGGCTGAGCTGGTGGGGCAGGGTAGAGTGGGGCAGGGTAGGGTGGGGCAGGAAAATTATCTATCTGAACTACGTAGGGACCTAAGGGATTTATTTTCAGATTAAAGCAGAAGGAGCACTTGTAGGAGCTAGATTTTCTATGTTGAGAGAGATGGACGCTCTCAGCTATTTTGGGTTGGAAAATCCATTGTTTACATTTATCTGATGGGCATGCAACTTCTGTTGTGGGGGAAATGAGGGAGCCTGTCGCAAAAAAATCAAATTTACATTTCCCTGGCCTTTCACAGACAAGCCCGACCACCCCATGTTGCGTGAGTTCGTTGGGGTGGGTGAACTGCTGCTAAGCTGTAAACAGGCGGCTTTGACTCTCCTGCCCAAAAAAGGGAATTTTAGCAACTTAAACAACTGGAGGCCTGTGGCATTGCTCTGTGTGGACTCTAAGGTCTTCGCCAAGGTCCTCGCTAACAGATGTTGTGAAAATTCTTACACAAGTCAATCTTAAATTAAACATCCTTTATTTTTCCGCACCCTGGAGAGGTTCCAACCAACTCAATGCACCACAGACAAGTTATATTTGCATGATTTAGCATAATTAATTAATCATTACCGTTTTGTTTCATTCATGTGACCGACCAACACTGGTTCATAACATGTGAAAGACCAATACCTCACAAGACTTCTTCTCTCTAAGCTGAGACCTTGAAACTGAGATATCTTTCGTTCTCAAAACAAGGTCTGGGCGTACTGCCAAATTGCAGCTCCTGATAGTGAGGATTCGTTCACTCAGCCACTTGCATGAACACAGAAATTGGTTTTTAGAACAGCACATGAATAGAACACAGAAATTTGTTATAAGAGCACAAACATTCAAATGTCCATCACACAGACTCAAGTCCCACCTGGACTCTATTGTACACAAGGACCAAACGTACCATGTACCAGGACGCTCAATAACAGGCAATCTGTTCATAATCAGGAGAAAGCCTTTGATAGGGTGGACCATGAATATATATCTGTTCACTGTGTTGTTTTGGTTGTGGGGAGAATTTTGTGGCCTGTTTTTAAGTGTTGTATGCTGGGGCTTCATGTATGGTCAAGGTGGGGTCAGTCTGGGTAGGGCGGGGCATTCACCAGGGATGCCCTCTGTCGGCAGTTATACACTCATGTTATTGAGCCCTTTCTAGGCCCTTTCTGGACCTAAGTTGGAGGCTACAGGGAGTGTGGGGGCCAGGCATAGGTTTGGGGACAGTCATGGCAGTGTCAGCATACGTTGATGACGTCTGTGTTGGTTAGGGATGAGCAGGACCTACGACCCTGGAGAATAGTTTGAGGGTGTATGAGGGGGCGTCGTCTGCTTAGGTAAACTGGGGCAAGAGTGAGACTCTGTTATGTGGGGCATGGAGGGACAGGGCACCGCCGCAGCTTCCAGGGGGGTGGCAGTGTGGCTGTGAGTGGCTCAAGATGCTTGGAGTGTAACTGGGCTCAGAGGGGTGGGTGAGGAAGGACTGGGAAGGAGTGTCACAAGCTGTGGCGTTGAGGCTGACAAAGTGGAGGTGGCATCCTCTCCCAAGTGTCATACAGAGGGAGGGTGCTGATCATCAACAACATGGCATCATCCTATGGCATAAATTGGCCATTCTCAACCCCCTGGCGCAAGTTAGTGAATTTTTTCTGATCGGGGCATCACTGGCTGAGGGAGGCGGTGCTGTACCTGCCTGTTAAGGAGGGTGGACAAGGCCTGGTGGACCTGGAGAGCGCAGGTGCTACTGTACCGTACGGAGGTGGGTTAGATGGTACCAACATGTGCTCTGTCGAGGAGGGCTGGTGATTTGGTGCTGGATCAGCAGCTGTTCATCATGAGAACAAAGAGACTCAATACAGCAGGGGTCTCATTTCTATGCTGCAGTACTGAGGGCCTGGAAGATGCTGAGGCCCACATGAGAGGGAGGTGTGGTGCCTGGACCGTGGGTATAGGAGGAGCACATCTTCCACAACCCACTGATCCCGTTGAGGTCTGCTCATTTAGCCACCCTGCAGGGACCTTTAATCTCTCTAGGGGGTGTGGGATGCTACCGTCCCACCTGGCCAACATCCAGTGAAATTGCAGAGCGCCAAATTCAAAAACAGAAATACTCATTATAAAAATTCTTAAAAAATACAAGTGTTATACATCGGCTTAAAGATTAACTTCTTGTTCATCCAACCGCGGTGTCAGATTTCAAAAGGGCTTTACGGCAAAAGCATACCATGCGATTATCTGAGAACAGCGCCCAGCAGACAAATCATTACAAACAGTTACCAGCCAAGTAGAGGAGTTACACAAGTCAGAAATAGTGATAAAATTAATCACTCACCTTTGATGATCTTCCTATGGTTGCACTCACAAGACTCCCATTTACTCAATAAATGTTTGTTTTGTTCGATAAAGTCCCTGTCTGTATTCAAAAACCTCATATTGTTCGCTCGTTTTGTTCAGTAATCCCACAGGCTCAAAGGCAGTCACAACAGACAGACGAAAAATCTGAAAAGTATCAGTAAAGTTTGTAGAAACATGTCAAACGATGTTTATAATCAATCCTCAGGGTGTTTATAGTCATAATAATCAATAATATTTCAACAGGACAATAACTTTGTCAATATAAAAGGAAAACAAGAAAGGCGTGCTCTCGGTCGTGCGCATGAAAAACCTCTGGGACACTGAATGGTCCACTCATTCAAAGTGGTCTTACTCCCTCATTTTTCAGAATACAAGCCTGAAACAATTTCTAAAGACTGTTGACATCTAGTGGAAGCCATAGGAAGTGCAATTTGAGTCCTACGTCAATGGATACTGTAATGGCATTCAATACTTCCTGAATTGATTTTTCTCAGGTTTTCGCCTGCCATATCAGTTATGTTATACTCACAGACATTATTTTAACAGTTCTGGAAAGTTTAAAGTGTTTTCTATCCAAATCTACCAAGTAAATGCATATCCTCTGGGCCTGAGTAGCAGGCAGTTTACCTTGGGCACCCTTTTCATCCGGAGATGAAAATAGTGCCCCCTACCCTAGTGAGGCTAATGGGAACAGGTTTGTACATCAGGCGGGAAACAGTGAGGAGGGGTATGGAGCAGCCTGAGGAGGGGCCACAAACATTTTCACAACTGCAAGTGACAGTAGAGCCTGGGGGAGTTTGAGGAGGTGCTGGGTAAGGTGCTGTACACCCTTAGTGTCAAGGTTAGACACATCAGGAGCCTAGCAGGAGTGAAGGGGCATCAGTGGCAAGGGTTTGTGGGGGATGAGAGCATGGCAGGGTATAGGTGGAAGGTCTATAAGCTCCCAGTGCTGGAAAGGTCAGGGGTCTTCCAGTGGAGGCTATGACATGGAGCCCTGAACACCAATAGCTGGTTGGCTTGGATTGCCCTGGGTGTTGGGGAGGGGTGT
Source organism: Oncorhynchus mykiss (assembly GCF_013265735.2). NCBI lineage: Eukaryota > Metazoa > Chordata > Actinopteri > Salmoniformes > Salmonidae > Oncorhynchus > Oncorhynchus mykiss. Next base: position 10,217,237 of record NC_050570.1, read on the forward strand.
CCGTTTTCTGCAATGGCAGACTGTTTATCTTTTTTTGTGTTGCCAGGGTAATGCCATTACTGTTGATGCCTTAGTGTTGAGATTGAGTTTTACAAAATGATCAACAGTGTGGAGATGTTTCAGGAGGTATGGGGCCTAGGGGGGCTGTCTGTATGTATGGCTGGAGAGGAGGGGATGGATGTACGGTTGGAACGTGGTGCTGGATGGTGTATTGTACTGTGACATTGGGTACTGTATAATGTGATTGTGTGGAGGTTGTGGTGGCACACAATGTGCTTTTAGGAGGGGTTAGTGTAATGAGGATGGCTCATTAAAGTAAGACAAGTCAGTTCTGTCTCTCTCTCTCTCTCCCCCCCCCCCCCCCTCTCAACCTCTCAACCTCTCAACAGCGCTCTGCACAGGCAGCAGTGGAGGACAATGATCAGATCTTCACTGAGCTGATCCGCTCCATTGAGAGAAGGCGCTCTGAGGTGAAGAAGCTGATCAGAGCCCAACAGAAGGCTCAGGTGAGTCAAGCTGAAGGACTCCTGGAGCAACTGAAGCAGGAGATAGCTGAGCTGAGGAAGAGAAGCACTGAGCTGGAGCAGCTCTCACACACAGAGGATCACATCCATTTCCTCCAGGTAACTAAACTGCCTTGATACGTGATACATCATTATTTTTTGTCTGTCTTTCTGTTCTGTCTCATTTTTCTATCTCTCTCTCTCTCTCTCTCTCTCTCTCTCTTTATCTATCTATCTATCTATCTCTCTCTCTCTCTCTCTGTCCCTCTCTCCAGAGTTATCAGTCTCTCGCCAGTATCAGTGTATCTTCAGACTTACCCAGCATCATTGTCCATCCTCTTCAGTACTTTAGAGATGTGAGTAAGACTGTATCTGAACTGAGAGAGAAAGTAGAAGACTTCCTTAAAGGAGAATGGACCAAGATCTCCACTACAGGTGTGTTGAAATTCTACTACAATACTAAGTCCTGTAAATCCAAACTGTAGTGCAATAAAAAGGTCCTACAGCCATCACCTTAGACATGTGGAATATCAAATCAAATTGTATTTCTCACATGCGATGAATACAACAGGTAGACCTTAGTGTGAAATGCTTACTTACAACCCTTAACCAACAACGCAGTTGAAAAAATCAGGGGTTAAGAAAAAATGTACTAAATTAAATAAATAAATAACTAAAATAAAAAGTAACACAATAAAATAACAATACCGAGGCTGTATGCAGGGGGTACCGGGACCGAGTCGATGTGCGGGGGTCAGGTTAGTCAAGATAATTTATACAAATAGACAGTGTACCTGGCTGTTTGGTTAATTGGTCAGCAGTCTTATGGCTTGGGGGTAGAAGCTGTTAGGAGCCTTGAACATGGTATGATGATAACATTCCTTCTCTCTGTCAATGTGTTTGTGTGTCTGTAGTGAATATAGTGGATATTGTACTGCCTCCAGAGCCCAAGACCAGAGAACAGTTCTTACAATGTGAGTCTTTTTATTCTGAAGTAACTAACAGTCTCTTTTTACTGACACTCCTAACAATCCCTGTGGAAATGTATAGCAATAGTAGATCTAATTAAAGACTTGGTATCTATCTGACTCCTCATATTTCTCTGATTTGATCGCTGCTGTGCTCTAATCAAAGACAGGGTAGATACAGTATCTGACTTAACTTAATGTTCTAACTCCCCTCATTGGTCTCTGCTCTGCTCTTCTCCCAGATTCCTGTCAGCTCACACTGGACCCAAACACAGCACACACACGCCTCTCTCTGTCTAAAGGGAACAGAAAGGTGACCTATACAGGCCAAGTCCAACCATATCCTGATCATCCAGACAGATTCACAAATGACTTGATGGTGCTGTGTAGAGAGGGTCTGTCTAGACGCTGTTACTGGGAGGTGGAGTGGAGTGGGCTGTGTGTTATTACAGCAGTCTCATATAAAGACATCAGCAGAACAAGGAGAAGTAATACATTTGGACTCAATGACAAGTCTTGGAGTTTACACTACTATAGTGATGGTTATTGGTTCAGACACAATAGTGTTAGGACGAAAATACCAGGCGTTCAGTCCTCCAGAGTAGGAGTGTACCTGGATCACAAGGCAGGTACTCTGTCCTTCTACAGTGTCTCTGACACAATGACCCTCCTCCACAGAGTCCAGACCACATTCACTCAGCTCCTCTATCCTGGGTTTTCTATCGATTGTATTTTCTCTGGTACTGCTGAGCTGGTTAAACTGTAGTAAGGGCCCATTTACTAAATTAATTAAAATTATTCAAATGCAAAGTTTTCATCTTGTACATCAAAATGTCTCTATGGTACTTCTGAGCTGGTTAAACTGTAGTAGGGTCCACATAGATACTAGTCATGCTGGTGTAGTCTATAGCTGAGCTGGTTAAACTGTAGTAGGGTCTCCACATAGATACTAGTCATGCAAGTGTTGTCTATAGCTGAGCTGGTTAAACTGTAGTAGGGTCCACATAGATACTAGTCATGCTGGTGTAATCTAGAGCTGAGCTGGTTAAACTGTAGTAGGGTCCACATAGATACTAGTCATGCTGGTGTAATCTAGAGCTGAGCTGGTTAAACTGTAGTAGGGTCCACATAGATACTAGTCATGCTGGTGTAATCTAGAGCTGAGCTGGTTGAACTGTAGTAGGGTCCACATAGATACTAGTCATGCTGGTGTTGTCTATAGCTGAGCTGGTTAAACTGTAGTAGGGTCCACATAGATACTAGTCATGCTGGTGTAGTCTATAGCTGAGCTGGTTAAACTGGAGTAGGGTCCACATAGATACTAGTCATGCTGGTGTAATCTAGAGCTGAGCTGGTTAAACTGTAGTAGGGTCCACATAGATACTAGTCATGCTGGTGTAATCTAGAGCTGAGCTGGTTGAACTGTAGTAGTAGTGTCCACATAGATAGTAGTCATGCTGGTGTTGTCTATAGCTGAGCTGGTTAAACTGTAGTAGGGTCCACATAGATACTAGTCATGCTGGTGTAATCTAGAGCTGAGCTGGTTAAACTGTAGTAGGGTCCACATAGATACTAGTCATGCTGGTGTAATCTAGAGCTGAGCTGGTTAAACTGTAGTAGGGTCTCCACATAGATACTAGTCATGCTGGTGTAATCTAGAGCTGAGCTAGTTAAACTGTAGTAGGGTCCACATAGATACTAGTCATGCTGGTGTAGTCTATAGCTGAGCTGGTTGAACTGTAGTAGGGTCTCCACATAGATACTAGTCATGCTGGTGGTGATGGTCCCCAGATGTGATGATCCATTCTGCTCTGTTTTTCTTTACAACATATGTATTTTTGACTGATTTGATCTTCAGAGATTTCATGCATTAAAATACAACGTTTAAATCTTGAATTTTGTTGTATCTTTTTTGACTAATTTGTTCTTATTAACTAAGTCAGTTAATAAGAACAAATTCTTGCTTACAACGATGGCCTACCCCGGCCAACCCCTCCCCTACCCCGGCCAACCCCTCCCCTAACTCGGACGACGCTGGGTTATGTTCAACCCGTGCTTTTGGTTCGCCAAAACAAAAGGCTCCGTGTTGCCACCAACTATCAGCTCTCCTGCGCCTGACTTTCCTACAGTCCTTAATGCATACCTTGACAGAATACCACACCACCTACGGAGTCAGCAGGAGCAGGTACCTATGGTAACGGAGTCGAGGAGCGCGTCCATGAGCACACGGCGTTGATTCACCATCTCGGCACCGCCATGGACCCCATCGTCCAGACGATGGATCACTGGGAGAGACAGGGAGGTCCTCCAGTTCCTCCCCCAGCACAAAAGGGGTCCTCACTACCCGTCCCTCCTGTACCCAGTTCCAGTGGGATGCGTCTCGCCCTTCCCGGGGAGTATGATGGGACGGCGGCACGGTGCCAGTGCTTCCTACTACAGCTGGACCTCTACCTGGGCACCGTTTATCCAGCTCCCTCGGGAAGGGAGAGGGTGGCCGCCCTCGTTTCGTACCTCTCAGGGCGAGCTCTGGAGTAGGCCAATGCCATGTGGGGAGAAGGGTTTACACGCCGTTTCCGGGCAGTCTTTGACCATGCGCCCGAGGGTAGAGCAGCGGGTGAAAGTCTGTTCCACCTGAGGCAGGGAACGAGGAGCTTCCAGGAGTTCTCACTGGAATTTCGGACCTTGGCCGCCAGAACGGGATGGAGCGACAGGGCCCTCATCAACCACTACCGTTGCAGCCTGCGCGAGGATGTCTGTTGGGAGTTGGCCTGCAGGAATACCACTCTTACCTTCAACCAGCTGGTGGACATGTCCAGTCGGTTGGATAACATGCTGGTCACCCGCGAATGTCCAGAGAGGGCTCTGTTGATTCCCGTTCCCAACACCACCTCTCCGGTGCATATGGAGCTGGGATGTGCTGCGCACAGGGAGACCGGAGGAGAGGCTTTCAAGTGTAACATCTGTGTCCGCAGAGGTCACACTGCTGGTCAGTGCCGTGTTGGTTCCTCTAGGGTTCGAGGCACCATTCTCACCCAGAGCCCTCTGTTACACATGTGTTTTTGTTTGTCACTTTTCCTGAGTTTTCCCCGCATTCCAAGCATAAGGCGCTCATCGATTCAGTTGCGGCTGGGAATTTTATTGACAGATCATTTGCCCATAGTCTAGGGATCCCCATCGTTCCCGTGGATGTGCCCTTCCCCGTTCACGCCTTAGATAGTCGACCATTAGGGTCAGGGTTGATTAGGGAGGTCACAGTTCCTTTGGGCATGGTGACGCAGGGGGGTCATACGGAGAGAATTAGCCTCTTCCTTATTGACTCTCCTGCATTTACCGTGGTGCTGGGCCTACCCCGGTTAGCTTGTCATAACCCCACTGTTTCTTGGCCACAGAGGGCTCTCACGGGGTGGTCGCAGGAGTGCTCAGGTAGATGTTTAGGAGTTTCCGTTGGTGTTACTACGGTGGAGAGTCCAGAACAGGTCTCCACCGTGCGCATTCCCCCTGAATATGCCGATTTGGCTCTCACCTTCTCCAAAAGGAAGGCGAATAAATTACCACCTCATCGACGGGGCGATTGTGCGATAGATCTCTTGGTAGACGCTGTACTTCCCAGGAGTCACGTATCCCCCTCACAGGCGGAGACGTAGGCTATGGAAACATATGAATCCCTGCATCAGGGGTACATTCGGTTCTCCACTTCACCCGCCTCCTCAAGTTTATTTTTTGTGAAGAACGAGGGAGGTCTGCTCCCGTGTATTGACTATCGTGGTCTGAATCAGATCATGGTGAGGTATAGTTACCGGCTACCACTCATAGCCTCAGCGACAGAGTCAATGCACAGGGCGCGCTTATTCACCAAACTACATCTCAGGAGCGCTTATAACCTGGTGCGTATCCGGGAGGGAGATGAGTGGAAGACGGTTTTGTCACTGGAATTTCATAGTTACTATTAATTATACATTAAATCACTGTCTATTTTATAAGAATTTGTAAGATTCCTATTTGCATAAAATAGACAGAGACCAGTCTTGTCAAAATTAGATAGTAGTATTTATTCTCAGAGCGCGCAGCCATGTAACCATGAACAACAGTTGATATACAAAATATGACGTCATTGGTTCTAGAATGAATCTCCTCCTCTCGACCAAGACAAAGCAGGTTTAAAAGTTCTTTCCGACCTACTAGCGCACACACATGACACACAATATAACTGAATTAACTCTTGACCCCTCACCATTATCCATCACCACTTAGCTGACAGTTCCAGTTAACGGAAAACCTGGGAAAGCACTAATCTAACCTTATCTAAACATCCAAATCAAATCAAATTTATTTGTCACATACACATGGTTAGCAGATGTTAATGCGAGTGTAGCGAAATGCTTGTGCTTCTAGTTCGACAATGCAGTAATAACCAATGAGTAAACTAACCTAACAATTCCAAAACTACTACCTTATACACACAAGTGTAAAGGGATAAAGAATATGTACATAAAGATACGCCCAATTTTTCAGTTTTTGATTTGTTAAAAAAGTTTGAAATATCCAATAAATGTCGTTCCACTTCATGATTGTGTCCCACTTGTTGTTGATTCTTCACAAACAATACAGTTTTATATCTTTATGTTTGAAGCCTGAAATGTGGCAAAAGGTCGCAAAGTTCAAGGGGGCCGAATACTTTCGCAAGGCACTGTATATGAATGAGTGATGGTACAGAGCGGCATAGGCAAGATGCAGTAGATGGTATTGAGTACAGTATATACACATATGAGATGAGTAATGTAGGGTATGCAAACAAAGTGGCATAGTTTAAAGTGGCTAGTGATACATGTATTACATAAAGATGCAGTAGATGATATAGAGTACAGTATATACATATGAGATGAGTAATGTAGGGTTGTTACGGTTTTCTTCGGGTGAAGTAGAGTCAGACCAAAATGCAGCGTGGTATTCTTGAAACATGTTTAATGAAGACGAAAAAACGAACAATACAAAAACAAACGTAACGTGAAAACCTATACAGCCTATCTGGTGAAAACTAACACAGAGACAGGAACAATCACCCACGAAACACTCAAAGAATATGGCTGCCTAAATATGGTTCCCAATCAGAGACAACGATAAACACCTGCCTCTGATTGAGAACCACTCCAGACAGCCATAGACTTTGCTAGAGAACCCCACTAAACCACAATCCCAATACCTACGAAAACCCCAAGACAAAACACACCACATAAATAAACCCATGTCACACCCTGGCCTGACCAAAATAATAACGAAAACACAAAATATTAAGACCAGGGCGTGACAAGTGTATGTAAACATTAAGTGGCATTGTTTAAAGTGGCTAGTGATATATTTTACATCAATTTCCATCAATTCCCATTATTAAAGTGTCTGGAGTTGAGTCAGTGTGTTGGCAGCAGCCACTCAATGTTAGTGGTGGCTGTTTAACAGTCTGATGGCCTTGAGATAGAAGCTGTTTTTCAGTCTCTTGGTCCCTGCTTTGATGCACCTGTACTGACCTCGCCTTCTGGATGATAGCGGGGTGAACAAGCAGTGGCTCGGGTGGTTGTTGTCCTTGATGATCTTTATGGCCTTCCTGTGACATCGGGTGGTGTAGGTCTGGAGGGCAGGTAGTTTGCCCCCGGTGATGCGTTGTGCAGACCTCACTACCCTCTGGAGAGCCTTACGGTTGTGGGCGGAGCAGTTGCCGTACCAGGCGGTGATACAGCCCGACAGGATGCTCTCGATTGTGCATCTGTAGATGGATAGGGGGGTGCTCACTCTCTCTGTTTCCCGAAGTCCACAATCATCTCCTTAATTTTGTTGACGTTGAGTGTGAGGTTATTTTCCTGACACCACACTCCGAGGGCCCTCACCTCCTCTATGTAGGCCGTCTCGCCGTTGTTGGTAATCAAGCCTACCACTGTAGTGTCGTCCGCAAACTTGATGATTGATTTGGTGGCGTGCATGGCCACGCAGTCGTGGGTGAACAGGGAGTACAGGAGAGGGCTCAGAACGCACCCTTGTGGGTCCCCAGTGTTGATGATCAGCGGGTGGAGATGTTGTTACCTACCCTCACCACCTGTGGGAGGCCCGTCAGGAAGTCCAGTACCCAGTTGCACAGGGCGGGGTTAAGACCCAGGGTCTCGAGCTTGATGACGAGTTTGGAGGGCACTATGGTGTTAAATGCCGAGCTGTAGTTGATGAACAGCATTCTCACATAGGTATTCCTCTTGTCCAGATGGGTTAGGGCAGTGTGCAGTGTGGTTGAGATTGCATCGTCTGTGGACCTATTTGGGCGGTAAGCAAATTGGAGTGGGTCTAGGGTGTCAGGTAGGGTGGAGGTGATATGGTCCTTGAGTAGTCTCTCAAAGCACTTCATGATGACGGAAGTGAGTGCTACGGGGCGGTAGTCGTTTAGCTCAGTTACCTTAGCTTTCTTGGGAACAGGGACAATGGTGGCCCTCTTGAAGCATGAGATAAGTTGCGTCGGTTCAACCACAGGTTAACTACCCTTTCTGCTTACTTAAAAAAAAACACTTCCAATCTTCTCTAACCTGGCTGGAATGGTATTTATTTGATTTAATTACCCCCTGTTTCAGGCTCCACAATCCCTCACTTATGAATTCATATTGTTAATCAGATATAATAAAACAGAGTAGAAGTTTACTTAGTTACAGTTCTATTTATAATGGGGATATTGTTTAGTCATTTATTCATACAATTCTGGGCACTATGAGTATCTTGTCATGCCGTACGGGTTGATGAATGCTCCATCAGTCTTCCAATCATTAGTAGATGAGATTTTCAGGGACCTGCACGGGCAGGGTGTAGTGGTAATTGGCCGACTCCCACCACGGTAAATGTCCTGGCTCCCATTACCTTACTGCTGAAGGGTGGCCCGGTGCGCTTGCAGTGGACAGCTGAGGCGGACAGGACTTTTAGTCCCCTGAGGGCTCTGTTTACCTCGGCTCCTGTGCTGGCTGATCCGGATCCCTCTTTGGCGTTCATAGTGGAGGTGGACTGTCCGAGGCTGGGATAGGAGCGGGCTGGGGTACACCACCAAAGCTACGCCCCTGTGACAGACGCACTGTCCCGGCTGTATGACACAGAGGAGCGGCCCATGGATCCCACTCCCATACTCCCGGCCTCCTGCCTGGTGGCGCTGGTAGTGCGGGAGCTGAGGGTTTATGTTTCCTCCTGCTCGGTGTGCGCCCAGTGTAATGCTCCTAGGCACCTACCCAGAGGTAACTTACCTGTTCCACAGCGGCCATGGTCACACCTGTCGATCGATTTCCTGACCGATCTTCCCCCATCACAGGGAAACAATCCTGGTCGTTGTGGATCGTTTCTCTAAGTCCAGCCGTCTCCTCCCTCTGCTCAGTCTCCCTACGGCCCTACAGACTGCGGAGGCCTTGTTTACGCACGTCTTCCAGCACTATGGGGTGCCTGAGGATAGTGTCTGATCGAGGTCCCCAGTTCACTTCCAGAGTCTGGAAGGTGTTCATGGAACGTCTGGGGGTCTCGGTCAGCCTTACCTAAGGTTTTCACCCCGAGAGTAACGGGCAGGTTGAGAGAGTAAACCAGGATGTGGGTAGGTTTCTGAGGTCCTATTTCCAGGACCGGCCAGGGGAGTGTGCAGCGTTTGTGCCCTGGGCAGAGATGGCCCAGAACCCGCTCCGCTACTCCGTAGCTGCGCCAGAAAGTGGGCGCAGACCGTCACCGCAGTGAGACCCTGGTGTTCGCACCAGGGGACCGGGTCTGGCTCTCGATCCGAAACCTGGCCCTCCGCCTGCCCTGACGGAAGCTGGGTCCGCGGTTTGTAGGGCCATTTAAAGTCCTGAGGAGAGTGAACGATTAGGTTAGTGGTATGTTATAGGTTACAGTTTCTCCCCGATTACCGCATTAACCCCTCGTTCCATGTGTCTCTCCTCAGGCCGGTGGTGGCTGGCCCGCTCCAGGAGGTTCCTCCGCCCCCTCTGGACATCGAGGGGGCCCCGGCGTACTCCTTTCGTTCCATCCTGGATTCGAGACGTCGGGCAAGGGGCCTTCAGTACCTCGTGGACTGGGAGGGATATGGTCCGGAGGAGAGATGCTGGGTTCAGGTGGAGGACGTGTTGGATCCTTATCTGCTGCGTGAGTTCCACCGTCTCCATCCGGATCGCCCTGCACCTCGTCATTGCGCTGCCGGTGCTGCGCATGGGGGGGGGGGGGACTTTTTCCGAAGTCACTCCCACATCGTATCCATGTAGACTAATAGACAGTACATAATACACTCCCACATCATATCCATGGAGACAAATATTTGATGTATTTGACTTTTATTTAACTAGGCAAGTCAGTTAAGAACAAAAGTGAATGACAGAATGACAGATTTGTACATTGTCAGCTCGGGGATTCGAACTTGCAACCTTTCAGTTACTAGTCCAACGCGCTATGACAATTTAAACCAGTGGTAATCAAAGTCTTATTGTGGAAAAAATGGGTTTTAAAAAGTTTTCATACCATTTAAACTGACTGTTGAATACCACTGATCTAAACTGACTGTCTAAAACTGACTGTTGAATACCACTGATCTAAACTGACTGTCTAAAACTGACTGTTGAATACCACTGATCTAAACTGACTGTCTAAAACTGACTGTTGAATACCCCTGATCTAAACTGACTGTCTAAAACTGACTGTTGAATACCACTGATCTAAACTGACTGTCTAAAACTGACTGTTGAATACCCCTGATCTAAACTGACTGTCTAAAACTGACTGTTGAATACCCCTGATCTAAACTGACTGTTGAATACCACTGATCTAAACTGACTGTCTAAAACTGACTGTTGAATACCCTTGATCTAAACTGACTGTCTAAAACTGACTGCTGAATACCCCTGATCTAAACTGACTGTCTAAAACTGACTGTTGAATACCCCTGATCTAAACTGACTGTCTAAAACTGACTGTTGAATACCACTGATCTAAACTGACTGTTGAATACCACTGATCTAAACTGACTGTCTAAAACTGACTGTTGAATACCACTGATCTAAACTGACTGTCTAAAACTGACTGTTGAATACCACTGATCTAAACTGACTGTCTAAAACTGACTGTTGAATAACACTGATCTAAACTGACTGTTGAAAACCACTGATCTAAACTGACTATCTAAAACTGACTGTTGAATACCACTGATCTAAACTGACTGTCTAAAACTGACTGTTGAATACCACTGATCTAAACTGACTGTCTAAAACTGACTGTTGAATAACACTGATCTAAACTGACTGTTGAAAACCACTGATCTAAACTGACTATCTAAAACTGACTGTTGAATACCACTGATCTAAACTGACTGTCTAAAACGGACAATTGAAAACTACTGATCTAAACTGACTGTTGAATACCACTGATCTAAACTGACTGTTGAATACCACTGATCTAAACTGACTGTTGAATACCACTGATCTAAACTGACTGTCTAAAACGGACAATTGAAAACTATTGATCTAAACTGACTGTCTAAAACTGACTGTTGAATACCCCTGATCTAAACTGACTGTCTAAAACTGACTGTTGAATACCACTGATCTAAACTGACCATCAATGAAATGAATACACAGTACTGTACATATAATATATATATTAAAGTATGTGGACACCCCTTCAAATTATTGGATTTTGCTACTTCAGCCACACCCGTTGCTGACAGGTGTATAACATTGAGCACACAGCCATGCAATCTCCATAGATAAACATTGGCAGAAGAATGACCTTACTGAATAGCTCATTGAGTTTCAACGTGGCACCGTCATAGGACGCCACCTTTCCAACAAGTCAGTTCAAATTTCTGCCATGCTAGAGCTGCCTTGGTCAACTGTAAGTGCTGTTATTGTGGAAACGTCTAGGAACAACAACGGGTCAGCCTCGAAGTAGTAGGCCACACAAGCTCACAGAGCGGGACTGCCAAGTCCTGAAGCACGTAACGCGTAGAAATCGTCTGTCCTCGGTTGCAACACTCAGTATCGAGTTCCAAACTGCCTCTAGAAGCAACGTCAGCACAATAACTGTTCATCAGGAGCTTCATGAAATGGGTTTCCATGGCCTAGTAGCCACACACAAGACTAAGATCACGTGCGCAATGCCAAGCGTCGGCTGGAGTAGTGTAAAACTTGCCACCATTGGTCTCTGGAGCAGTGGATATGCGTTCTCTGGAATGATGAATCAAGCTTCACCATTTGGTAGTCCAACGGACGAATCTGGGTTTGGCAGATGCCAGGAGAACGTTACCTGCCCCAACGTATGGTGCCAAGTATAAAGCTTGGTGGAGGAGGAGGAATAATGGTCTGGGGCTGTTTTTCACTGTTAGGGCTAGACCTCTTAGTTCCAGTAAAGGGACATCTTAACGCTACAGCATACAATGACATTCTAGACAATTCTGTGCTTTTTGGGGAAGGCCTAATTGCCAAACATCAGTGCCGGACCTCACAAATGCTCTTGTGGCTGAATGGAAGCAAGTCCCCGCAGCAATGTTCCAACATCTAGTGGAAAGCCTTCCCAGAAGAGTAGAGGCTGTTATAGCAGGAAAGGGGGGTCCAACTCCATATTAATGCCCATGATGTTGGGAGATGTTTGACAAGCAGGGGTCCACATACTTTTGGTCATGTAGTGTACATAAATAAACCAAGTGGAACTCCAGCTCTACAGGGGATGAAGGTAGTGTAGAGGTCACAACACTGTTTCTATGGAGGCTATTGTGGAGGAGCGTTCCATGGTGTCGTAGAATCGCAGGCAGTTCTTGTACTGCAGTAGCTTCTCTGCCAGAAGGCTGCTTCCTACTCCTCTACTCTGCATCACACTCAGGTTTAGGTACCTGGGACACAGGGAAGGAAATAATGCTAGTGTGGATCTGTCTCAATACTGTCACCTGTCTAAATACTGTCGTGTCTCAATACTGTCACCTGTCTCAATACTGTCACCTGTCTCAATACTGTCACCTGTCTCAATATTGTCACCTGTCTCAATACTGTCACCTGTCTCAATACTGTCACCTTTTTCAATGCTGTCACCTGTCTTAATACTGTCATCTTTCTCAACACTGTCACCTGCCTCTACACTCTCACTTGTCTCAATACTGTCACCTGTCTCAATACGGTCACCTGTCTCAACACGGTCACCTGTCTCAACACGGTCACCTGTCTCAACACAGTCAAGTGTCTCAATACGGTCACCTGCCTCAATACTGTCATCTCTCAATATTGTCACCTCTCAATACTGTCACCTGTCTCAATACTCTCAATACTGTCACCTGTCTCAATACTGTCACCTGTCTCAATACTGTCACCTGTCCCAATACAGTCACCAGTCTTAATACAGTCACTTGTCTCAATACTGTCACCTGTCTCAATACTGTCACCTGTCTCATCTGCACAGACTATATTGATACTTTGCTCAGGTCACCTCAAGGTGTCAAGGAAATTCTCAAATTTGTATCACTGAAAATCTTGAACACAAGATTTAAAGAAATAAAATGGCTTCCTCATCTCTTTTGACTCATCTGCATGGACTATATTTATATTTACATATGGGAGAATCTCATACTGCACCTGTAAGATATCCACCAGAACACCAGAGTGTTTATGGTCATCAACATGGCTAAGAAGAAGAAAAAATGCTCCAGATTCCCTTCATGCAGTGTGTTTGGGTACCAGTTACCTGTAGTTGGACAGGAGAACAGTACTATCAGTGGCCATAGGACTGAATCACCATAATACAGACAGACCCCCATCAACTATTCCAACATGAATGTATGTTCCTCTTCAGTTTCTATGGTTACAATGATGCATCTGATAGAGAAGCCTTTACCTCCAGAGAGTAGGTAGACCAGCTGGATGATGAGGGCTCCAAGGAAACAGCCCCCTCCGTAGGACAGGGTGAGGAAGTGCAGGGAGATGCCTCTGATATGACTGGGTGTCAGGTGGAAGGAGATCACAGAGCCTGGAACAGAGAAGAGAAGAAGGCTGGGAAGAGGAATACGCCTTCATTCGGTTCAAACGTCCCTTGTCTGTCTGTAATACACCAGTAGGGGTCATCCTAACCCTAGCTTCCAGAGTTCACAATACTATCCTCCATGTTGGCAGTTGGTTCCTGACTCTCCAGAGTCTAACTTCATCCCAACGACATACAGTTGAAGTCAAAATATTACATACACTTAGGTTGGAGTCATTAAAACTCATTTTTCATCCACTCAACAAATTTCTTGTTAACAAACCATAGTTTTGGCAAATCGGTTAGGACATCTACTTTGTGTATGACACAAGTAATTTTTCCAACAATTGTTTACAGACAGATTATTTCACTTATAATTCACTGTATCACAATTCCAGTGGGTCAGAAGTTTACATACACTAAGCTGACTGTGCATTAAAACAGCTTGGAAAATTCCAGAAAATGATGTCATGGCTTCAGAAGCTTCTGATAGGCTAATTGACATAATTTGAATCAATTGGAGGTGTACCTGAGGATGTATTTCAATGCATACCTTCAAACTCAGTGCCTCTTTGCTTGACATCATGGGAAAATCAAAATAAATCATTCAAGACCTCAGGAAAAAATTGTAGACCTCCACAAGTTTGGTTCATCATTGGGAGCAATTTCCAAATGCCTGAAGGTACCACGTTCATCTGTACAAACAATAGTACGCAAGTATAAACACTATGGGACAACACAGCCGTCATACTGCTCAGGAAGTCAATGCGTTTTGTCTCCTAGAGATGAACGTACTTTGGTGCGAGAAGTGCAAATCAATCCCAGAACAACAGCAAAGGACCTTGTGAAGATGTTGGAGGAGCCTGGTACAAAAGTATCTATATCCACAGCAAAACGAGTCCTATATCGACATAACCTGAAAGGCCGCTCAGCAAGGAAGAAGCCACTGCTCCAAAACCGCCATAAAAAAGCCAGACTACGGTTTGTAACTGCACATGGGGACAAAGATCGTACTTTTTGGAGAAATGCCCTCTGGTCTGATGAAACAAAAATAGAACTGTTTGTCCATAATGACCATCATTATGTTTGGAGGAAAAAGGGGGAAGCTTGCAAGCTGAAGAACACCATCCCAACCGTGAAGCACGGTGGTGACAGCATCATGTTGTGCGGGTGCTTTGCTGCAGGAGGGACTGGTGCACTTCACAAAATAGATGGCATCATGAGGGAGGAAAATTATGTGGATATATTGAAGCAACATCTCAAGACAATAGTCACGAAGTTAAAGCTTCGTCGCAAATGGGTCTTCCAAATAGACAATGATGCCAAGCATACTTCCAAAGTTGTGGCAAAATGGCTTAAGGACAACAAAGTCAAGGTATTGGAGTGGCCATCACAAAGCCCTGACCTCAGTCCTATAGAAAATGTGTGGGCAGAACTGAAAAAGCGTGTGCGAGCAAGGAGGCCTAGCCTGTCAGGAGGAATGGGCCAAAATTCACCCAACTTATTGTCGGAAGCTTGTGGAAGGCTACCCGAAACATTTAACCCAAGTTCAACAATTTAAAGGCAATGGTACCAAATACTAATTGAGTGTATGTAAACTTCTGACCCACTGGGAATGTGATGAAAGAAATAAAAGCTGAAATAAAGCATTCTCTCTACTATTATTTCCGACATATCACATTCTTAAAATAAAGTGGTGCTCCTAACTAACCTAAGACAGGGAATTTTTACTTGGATTAAATGTCAGGAATTGTGAAAAACTGAGTTTAAATGTATTTGGCTAAGGTGTATGTAAACATCCGACTTCAACTGTATGCTGTTCATTGACATTCTAAATGTTACACCCAGTTTGTCTCTGTGTACGAACAGTGTAGCAGCAATAGGTGTGTCAGAAATACATGCTGGCTCTCTGTCACTCACAGGAGGGGGTGACAAGGGCCTCAGCTAGACCCAGTAGGATGTACTGGGGAGCCAGCTGGATGCAGGCCATGGAGGACACCTGGAGCACCTTCCCTGACAGGGCCTGCTCCGTCAGAGGATAGCCCTTCCTGTGGACCTCAAACAGGCCAGCTACCAGGACAGACAGAGCTGCACAGGCATGACCCAGTGCTGAGAGAGGAGAGGAGGGAGGGGAGAGGGAGAGAAACAGAGAGAGATATGGAGAGAGAGACATTAACATTGACTGAGTCACTGATGAGGGTGGTATTTGTGCATGTGTGTGCATGCTTGTGTGCCGTGTGTATCTGTGTGTGTATGCCATGTGTGCATGCCTACTGATGACTCTGGCGGGGGAGAAAGGTGTTTTCTCCATGGACAGGTAGCAGGAGGTGACACACTCCATGAGAGGGGCTAGCAGCAGCAGAGGTAGGATGCTGATGAGGTTCATGGCACCAATGGGCAGGAGGAAGCCATTCAGGTGCAGGTTAGAGTTCATGGTCTGAATGTAGTAACCTGATGGAATCTGTGGAAGAGGTCAGGCTAATAACAGATTCTATGGCATCTTTTTTGATCATAAATAAGCATTATAGATTTGCCTTTTTTACCCCGAATATCTGAAAAATTATGTATTTGCACTTTCCACTAAAATAAGGACCTGAAAATGTTGTAAAAATCTCCTGTGAAGCATGTCAGTGAAGAGGCCTGATGTTCTCCATTACATTGACCTGCCTGAGTGATGCAGGCGCGGTACAGTATCTGCAAGCCGTACAGGGGGAAGAGCCTTGCCAGGACCTTGACATTCTCCACGTGTGTCTCACTGTAGCACCCCCCGTTGTTCTCCTTGGCGCGGTCCAGCCAGCTGGCTACGTCTCCACCCAGGTGGCGGTAGTGCAGGCAGCACATCTTCAGAGAGTTCAGGAACACCCCCAGAGTGGTCAGCAGGGAACTGCCTGCACAACAACCAAAATGTAAGGTTCTAAATAAACAGAATAAAAACTAACTGACAACTATGGAAAGCTCAAACCAAGTTCTTTCACCCAATGGGTCAGACAGCTGAACAGACAAAAACATGTTCCCACCAGCTAGAATACAGCTTGAACAAATGCAAATGTAGCTACTTTGTTGTTATTCTGGCTGCACTGTTTGACGTGACAGTAAGTTAGCATTAGTTGGCTAGCTGGCAAGCAAGGGAAAAGAACGTTGCTAGCCAGTATGGCAATGGAACATTTAGAAGGAACGACTGGGTCGCGTCCATAGATACAGAACAAAAAGACTGAACAACTGGGTCGTATCCAATCTTAAGTGACCGCACCATATACATTCCTCCTACACATAACATTTAACTTCTGGTGTAGCAAGTATTTCAAATTACAACCCAACGACTGAAACCAGACATGATTGCCGTCACTGATAAGGGTGGAGAGCTGTGGATTAATAGGGCTCCAGGTCAGGTTACAATAAGGGAGAAGGAACAGTTTATTACCCACATCACTTAACTTCCTGCCTAAAGTGGACTATATATACTTGTTTTTATTTTACCCCTTTTTCTCCCCAATTTCATGGTATCCAATTGTTAGTAGCTACTATCTTGTCTCATCGCTACAACTCCCGTACGGGAGTATATATAGTCAGGCCTCCTGGGTGGCGCAGTGGTTAAGGGTGCTGTGCGCCAGCTGTGCCACCTCTGGGTGAACTCTGGGTTCACGCCCAGGCTCTGTCGCGAACGGGAGGTCCGTGGGGCCACGCACACTTGGCCTAGCGTTGTCCGGGTTAGGGAGGGTTTGGCCTTGTCTCATCACGCACCAGCGACTCCTGTGTGCAGTGCATGCTAACCAAGGTTGCCAGGTGCACATTGGTGCGGCTGGCTTCCGGGTTGGATGCGCGCTGTGTTAGAAGCAGTGCGGCTTGGTTGGGTTGTGTATCGGAGGACGCATGACTTTCAACCTGAGCCTAACCTAAATGTTATGTGTAGGAGGAATGTATATGGTGCGGTCACTTAAGATTGGATACGACCCAGTTGTTTAGTCTTTTTGTTCTGTATCTATGGACGCGACCCAGTCGTTCCTTCTAAATGTTCCATTGCCATACTGGCTAGCAACGTTCTTTTCCCTTGCTTGCCAGCTAGCCAACTAATGCTAACTTACTGTCACGTCAAACAGTGCAGCCAGAATAACAACAAAGTAGCTGCATTTGCATTTGTTCAAGCTGTATTCTAGTGACATTTATTTGGATATCCATAACAATAACAATGAGCTAATGAGGCACTTTTTTCGCCTGACATAGAGAATGTGCTCTCTCGTCAGGACAATGTTGTTCAGAGGTGCTAGCCAACAACACAGCTAGCACAATCCCTTCAAACTGAAGCTGTAAAGACTGTAAACCAGCTGCACTTTGTTTCGTTTGACCTTTTTTCAAATGACATTTCTTTGTATTCTGTGTATACATAACAATTTTGCTAGCTGATTCATGATTTCGACTGGCTGAGAAACTCTGCCTGTCTGTCTGTCTTGTTTCGACTCCCGACATGCTCATTACTATGGGTTGAATTTGAATATTGAAACAAAGTTGCAAATGTCGCAGAGGCAGACATCAAGGTTTATACAAATCCCCGTTGTTGAAAACTAAATGTTAGTCTAAAATAAATGTGAGATAATGTCTAGATGCATTTAATAGTGGAGATCAAGTTTATAAATTGCCTGGCTGGGCTGATGAGAAAGTGGATTGTGCAGTCAGATGGAACACAGTAAATAGACATTTTAACATAATAGATTTAGCCAGTGGTAACTTGTGGAATAGACCCCCTTGAACTTTGCGACCTTTTGCCACATTTCAGGCTTCAAACATAAAGATATAAAACTGTATTTTTTGTGAAGAATCAACAACAAGTGGGACACAATCATGAAGTGGAACGACATTTATTGGATATTTCAAACTTTTTTAACAAATCAAAAACTGTAAAATTGGGCGTGCAAAATTATTCAGCCCCCTTAAGTTAATACTTTGTAGCGCCACCTTTTGCTGCGATTACAGCTGTAAGTTGCTTGGGGTATGCCTCTATCAGTTTTGCACATCGAGAGACTGAAATTTTTTCCCATTCCTCCTTGCAAAACAGCTCGAGCTCAGTGAGGTTGGATGGAAAGCATTTGTGAACAGCAGTTTTCAGTTCTTTCCACAGATTCTCGATTGGATTCAGGTCTGGACTTTGACTTGGACATTCTAACACCTGGATATGTTTATTTTTGAACCATTCCATTGTAGATTTTGCTTTATGTTTTGGATCATTGTCTTGTTGGAAGACAAATCTCCGTCCCAGTCTCAGGTCTTTTGCAGACTCCATCAGGTTTTCTTCCAGAATGGTCCTGTATTTGGCTCCATCCATCTTCCCATCAATTTTAACCATCTTCCCTGTCCCTGCTGAAGAAAAGCAGGCCCAAACCATGATGCTGCCACCACCATGTTTGACAGTGGGGATGGTGTGTTCAGGGTGATGAGCTGTGTTGCTTTTACGCCAAACATAACGTTTTGCATTGTTGCCAAAAAGTTAAATTTTGGTTTCATCTGACCAGAGCACCTTCTTCCACATGTTTGGTGTGTCTCCCAGGTGGCTTGTGGCAAACTTTAAACAACACTTTTTATGGATATCTTTAAGAAATGGCTTTCTTCTTGCCACTCTTCCATAAAGGCCAGATTTGTGCAATATACGACTGATTGTTGTCCTATGGACAGAGTCTCCCACCCCAGCTGTAGATCTCTGCAGTTCATCCAGAGTGATCATGGGCCTCTTGGCTGCATCTCTGATCAGTCTTCTGATCATTTAGGTCAACATTGGATCATTCAGAGATCCTCACTGAACTTCTGGAGAGAGTTTGCTGCACTGAAAGTAAAGGGGCTGAATAATTTTCCATGCCCAATTTTTCAGTTTTTGATTTGTTAAAAAAGTTTGAAATATCCAATAAATGTCGTTCCACTTCATGATTGTGTCCCACTTGTTGTTGATTCTTCACAAAAAAATACAGTTTTATATCTTTATGTTTGAAGCCTGAAATGTGGCAAAAGGTCGCAAAATTCAAGGGGGCCGAATACTTTCGCAAGGCACTGTAGGTATATGCATACACTGTAACGCAAAGGTGAGACTGTCTGAGATTGTGTTAACCTTTCTTGGGCCTGAAGGTGAGGTTAAGGTTGTGTTACCTTTCTTGGGCCTGAAGATAAGGTTGTTGCTGACCATGTGTATGGCGATGAGCATCAGCAGCACAGACATGAAGGGGATGAGGAAGCCCAGGTTGTTGGCCACTGACTGCTGGATGTAGGCGATACCCAAAAACACTATCGTGGAGTTCAGGTTCACCAGCCAGTAGAACCTGAGAGGACAACATTACAACCAGGCTTGAGGGGAAACGTTTTGGAATGAAATGCAGTACCCTGTGATCTCCACATTAATCTTGGTACCCTTAACCAAATCAGCTAGTCACTGAGAGACTATATATCATCACAGAGACTGGCAAATGAAATATCAAAATTGATCTTGTTACCAATACAATATACTCTAAAGAACGATGTATCAAACTACAATACAAAATACTTCTGTAGTTGTAGTTAGATAAACTACAAATACATACAGGTAAATACATTTGCAAGTACACACCTTCACTACAACATTCTCAGTAATGTTAACATTTAGTTGTTTTACTTGCTTTGACTGTAATATGTGGTTGTTTATCTACTGTACCTTAGTTGAATGCCTTGTAAGTTGCTCTGGTTATGAGTGTCTGCTAAAGGACAAACCTTAACATTTAAATTAAAAAAATTGTCAATTACAAAGCACACAGGGTATTATTATTGGCCTTCTTATGGGTGCGGAGGTCATTATTTTAATACCCAGCATGCTTTTCAACTGTTCTTTTTTACTTTGACATTTTTTGTGATTCTCAACTGGGGGTCGCGGGACTTGTGTAAC
This sequence comes from Oncorhynchus mykiss, assembly GCF_013265735.2. Classification (NCBI taxonomy): domain Eukaryota; kingdom Metazoa; phylum Chordata; class Actinopteri; order Salmoniformes; family Salmonidae; genus Oncorhynchus; species Oncorhynchus mykiss. Next base: position 10,237,588 of record NC_050570.1, read on the forward strand.
AGTACAAATTTAGACCGTCCCCTCGCCCATACCCGGGCGCGAACTAGGGACCTTCTGCACACATCAACAACTGACGCCTACAAAGCGTCGTTACCCATCGCTCCACAAAAGCCGCGGCCCTTGCAGAGCAAGGAGAACTACTACTTCAAGGTCTCAGAGCAAGTGACGTCACTGATTGAAACGCTATTTAGCGCCCACGCTAACTAAGCTAGCCGTTTCACATCCGTTACACTCACCCCCCTTTTGACCTTCCTCCTTTTTCCGCAGCAACCAGTAATCCGGGTCACGGCACCAATGTAACAGTACAAATTTAGACCGTCCCCTCGCCCATACCCGGGCGCGAACTAGGGACCTTCTGCACACATCAACAACTGACGCCTACAAAGCATCGTTACCCATCGCTCCACAAAAGCCACGGCCCTTGCAGAGCAAGGGGAACTACTACTTCAAGGTCTCAGAGCAAGTGACGTCACTGATTGAAACGTTATTTAGCGCCCACGCTAACTAAGCTAGCCGTTTCACATCCGTTACACTTGCACAGGAATATATATATATATATATATATGTTTTTAAAATAAAACATTATGTTGAAAGGCAAACGGTGCACGGCTTATTGTTGCTGACTTTACATATGCAGCGTGTCCAGCAGTGGTGAAATTCGCTAGCTACGTTCGGCCTTTTGAGGGTTTTCGCGCTGCACACACTCACTGAACAATACAATAACGTTCTCGCCCCCCCCCCCCCCCCACACACACACTGACGCAAAGAAATTACAGATTTCTCAACACACACGGTACAAGAAAGGCACATTGCGCATCATACCTTGCGGCACAGCACATTGCTAAGCGCAAAAAAGCCCACACTAGCAGAGAAGATCTCATACTCCCTGCTGATTTATATCTGCACTGGTATCTTGGGAGAGTCAGCCAGCCACCAACAAACTTAAAACCATACCCCTATCCAGTAGCAATTTTAGCATGTAAATCTTGGTGGGGCAAACAACCTCCCCCAAAATGTTTTGATGCATGCCAGCAAACACACAACACAACACTAAACAATACATTAATTTCACTATAACGGGGACCAACAGTGCCCACACAATTAAAGCTGTCCCAACAGCAGTCCCTACACCTTACCACTGCTACACCTAGCTATCAGCGGAGCCTTGTCTGGCAGCGAACCAGTTCATTCCTTTAAAAAAACATAGCTGGTATGACTGACTTGCTTAAACAAATGTGGTTTTAACTGACAATTGAGATGTACAAAGTATGGCATAAGGGGACGACGAGCGGATAAGAGGCAATCCATAATTTAGATAAAGACATTAATGAGCGAGCTAGGACGGACGTAGTCATTATAACTATTTGTTCAGCACTTTTAAAATGTACTGCGACAGAATTCAGAACATTGGTCATTCTTATAGTATTCTCCTTGTACACCAAGTGAGAACCGTAGGATAGATAAAGGGGGCATATAAGCAGACAATGAAAGCTCTTACGATATTCAATGATTAATATTACATTTCTCTAAAACATGTTATAGGCTACATGTGCACCACCAAGTCAGAACAGTAGGCAAAATTAAGAGGGCAAACAGGACCAAATTATTAGGGTGAGGCACATGGGCTACTAACAGCTTACTACACAACATACAATTAGTATTACTTTCTTATCTACAGTATACATAACTCCCTAGCATATTACATAATTTATGCAGCAGCATACAATACATTTTTGGACTCACCTTGTGCTGTGCTCACTTGAACAGGAAGGTAGCGCTGTGGTCCTTTGTGGGCAAATTTTGTCATCAAACTTTGTCATCAAAGTCCAGCATTCTCTGGATTTATGGTGCTTTCAAGACAACTGGGAACTCTGAAAAAAAACAAGTTTGAATCATGATGACGTCAGTGATCTTCATGTCGGCGCTCTAGAAAGAGGCCCAAGTTTCCGACTTGCAATTCCGAGTTGGATGACTGTTCAAAAACCTATTTGCCCAGTCGGAGATCGTTTTTTTTTCCAGAGTTACCAGTTGTCTTGAACTTACTGAAGTCAGATTTCTCAGTTCTGAGTTTCAGGTTGTTTTGAGTGCTGCAGAAGTCATGCTTGACACCATGGCCGATATTGAATGTTTATCCATTTAAGCTTGTTTATGTTTATCCAATGGTCGGTGAGCACCGATACGTTTTTCTCTACATTATTTATCTTCATATGACAAGGATTAAAAAGGATTTGCCAATAGTTTGTCGACTTGATTCATGATGATGACTGATAGCCTGCTAGCTAAGAATTTGAGCCTTCTTGGATGGGCACTTCTAATGTAACTCTATGGCAGCACCCAAGGGGCTTACATTTTCGAGCTTGAAAATACAAATTACATTGGAGTGTAGTTCAGTGTTATTAAAATTACAATATACATATTTCAAATACATGTAACAGAAATACTGCCCGTGTGTGTGTGTGTGTGTGTGTGTGTGTGTGTGTGTGTGTGTGTGTGTGTGTGTGTGTGTGTGTGTGTGTGTGTATGTGTGTGTGTGTATGTGTGTGTGTGTGTGTCTGTGTGTGTGTGTGTGTGTGTGTGTGTCTGTGTGTGTGTGTGTGTGTGTGTGTGTGTGTGTGTGTGTGTGTGTGTGTGTGTGTCTGTGTGTGTGTGTGTGTGTGTGTGTGTGTGTGTGTGTGTGTGTGTGTCTGTGTGTGTGTGTGTGTGTGTGTGTGTGTGTGTGTGTGTGACCATGTCTGCTAACACACCTACCTCCTCACCAGTCAAATCCATCAAGTGTGCTCGGGCTTCTGTGTTTGATTATTGAATAGCTGAATTGTTGAATGGCTCTAGGGTGCATTAGGTAATACTGTATATTTGTAACTAATTGACCTTGTGTTTTCATATTTTCATTCATTTCTCTACTGAGACTCTAGCAGGGTTGAATTACTCGTTCAATATTATAGAGACGTCTTTGTATTCCATTTGTGCATTTGAGAGCAGTTACATTTCCCCAGACCCATTCCTCAGCGTTATACTGGACCAAGCAATTCAGTCTGTGATAAGAAAGGTTTCCATTGGGCTGAAACACCAAACTCAGGATTTTTTTTACTTTTTTTGTGTATTTTCAAGCCGGTACAGCAATTCATTCCATGATAAGAAACCATTGCAGGGGCTGGCTTTCCCTGAAATGGGTTTTAGAAAATCAGGTGGAAACAAGCACTGTCATTATCTGGGCACAGGGGAACAAACAGAATATTCTAGTCACCCTGCATGTGCAGCAAAATCGACTTGGCAAAGGCAGAGCGACTTTCAATTGGTGCATTAGTATATCACCTCAAGATAGCCGCGTGAGACAGCAACATATCACAATCGTATCAAGTATATTTTCCCTCAACAAAGTATTTACAAAAAAAGGACATATACATTTAGTTAATTTAGCAGACACTCTTATCACACCATAGTTCTACCAGACTTCTGATACCATTGCAGGGTGAAAGGGTGAATGGGTTCACAAGATGTGAACCATGATAAAAAAGATAGCATAGAAAAGTATTTTGAATTTTGAAAATACAAATTACAGCAGTGTAGTTCAGCCCAGCATAATTCAAATGACCTAAGTAATTAAAAAACGTATTTCAAATATGTAACATAAACACTGGCATAAATATCTGCCTATTACCCAACACTGTTACATTTCCTTATCGAAGAAACCACAACCCCTGTAGATACAGAGTACACAGTCAAGTAGGAAGCCACTCCCTCTCCTCTGGTGTAGAGCTCAATGAAACAGAAAGTAATATTTGACACTGCCATTGCTTAAAACCTATGAGAGAAAGCACCAAAATGGCAGAGAATCAGGAACTGTTCTGTTGCTCCATCTGTCTGGATCTACTGAAGGATCCGGTTACTTTTCCCTTCAGACACAGCTGTATGCAACGTCATCTTCTTAGTTTAACTTCCATCCAAACCACATCCCTGTAGACACAGAGTTTCACAGCCCAGTAGGAAGCCACTCCCTCAATGAAACAGAAAATAATCTTTGACAAGCTGTTGCTCATCTTTCGGGTGAAAGCACTAAAATGGCTGACAATCAGGAACTGTTCTGTTGCTCCGTCTGTCTGGATCTACTGAAGGATCCGGTGACTACTGCCTGTGGACACAGTTACTGTATGGGCTGTATTAAAGAAAGCTGGGATCAGGATGATCTGAAAGGTGTCTACAGATGTCCCCAGTGCAGACAGACCTTTACCCCAAGGCCTGTTCTGAAGAGAAACACCGTGCTGGCTGAAGTGTTGGAGAATTTGAAAATGGCAGATTTCAAAGGTACCACTCCTGCACACTGTTATGCTGAACCTGAAGATGTGGAGTGTGATGTCTGCACTAGGAAAAAACTCAAAGCTGTCAAGTCCTGTCTGGTGTGTCTGGCCTCTTACTGTGAGACTCATCTCCAGCCTCACTACTATGTGTCCCCACTAAAGAAGCATAAGCTTGTCAATGCAGTGACAGATCTACAGGAGAAGATTTGCCCAAACCATGACAAACTGCTGGAGGTTTACTGTCGTACCGATCAGCAGTGTATCTGTCTGCTGTGTTTGATGGATGAACATAAAGGCCATGATACAGTGTCAGCTGCAGCAGAGAGGACTGAGAAACAGGTAAAATGTTGAATATTACTCTCCCATTATATGCAGTATATTTGTTTACATAAAGAATTGCATCATTATTGGACGGATCAAACCACATGGCATTAATGTCAACCGATCCAACAAAAAAATCTAATCTATTAGCATGCCTTCAATGTAATGTCCACCATTATAGAGTAGCAAGTGCAACATAACCCAGGCAGGTTCATCTCTCACTAAAACATAAAGGGTGGGTTTCCCAGACACCAATTAAACCTAGTCCTGGACTAAAAACAAGCATTAAGTGGCAATATGTAACTTTTTGCGCAGCCTGACCAAATTAACATAGAAATGTGAGTTATAGATCTGTCATTCTACTTGAAAGCAAGTCCAAGAAGCCGTATATATGTTCTATATGCGCTATTTCTATGCTTCCCGTTCTTAAATTATTTTACTTTCGTTTTTGTGCACCAGCTTCAAACAGCTGAAACAACAATATTTTTGGTTATGGAAAATATATTTCCAGCGGTTTAGATGGTACAATGACTCTCTACACTCTACTTACACTCTACACTCTACTACACTCTCTACACTCTGTCACATAAACTGAAATTAGGCAAACTTTTAGAGTTTTAGCAACCAGGAAAAGGCTGAGCGATTTCTCCACAGTGCAACTTTAATAGAGAATCTAAATTTAAAATGCTGTCCAGGTTGAGGCTTGATCCGTGTCTGGGCAACCACCCCAACATGCTGTTCAGTCCGGGATTAGGCTTGATCTGTGTCTGGGAAACCACCCCAACATGTAGGCAACTTAGATAAGTATGCTGAACTCTCAAAGAGATTTCCTTTTGGTATGGCAGGGTTTCTATTAGTAAAATATGTTATGTGATGTTTGGTATGGCAGAGTTTCTACTAGTAAAGTATGTCATGTGATGTGTTTTTGAGCAGCAACAGTTGGGAGAAACACAGAAGGAAGGGAAGCAGAGAGCCCAGAGGAAAGAGAAGGAGGTGCAGGAGCTGAGACAGGCTGTAGATGCCATTAAGGTGAGTTTAAATCAAGGTTCAAATTATGTGGGTGTCAATGGTGCTGGGGCTCTGGGTTTGGGGAGCCAAGAGGAACAGGGGGTTCACAGTCCTTGTGAGAGCTGTTTTTCTGTCCTAAAAGGAGTCTTCATGGGTAGCCGTGGATGACTTTGAGAGAATGTGTTCCATGCACATCCTTTCATATATTCGCTCCATTGAGAGAAGGTGTTCTGAGGTGAAGGAGCAGATCAGAGCCCAGGAGAAGGCTGGAGTGAGTCAGGCTGAAGGACTCCTGGAGCAACTGGAGCAGGAGGTTGCTGAGTTCAAGAGGAGAGATTCTGAGCTGGAGCAGCTCTCACACACAGAGGATCACATCCATTTCCTCCAGGTGACCTTACTCTCTGTCTTAGACAATGTTGTCAGTGAATTGTGTTTGAGCTCCAGAAGTCTTTGACTCAATTCATTCTGAATTTATTTTCAGAGTATCGATTCTCTCTGTGGCCCTCCTGGACCAAAGGCATTTCCTAGCAGTTTGGAAGCAGTGAAGAAATTTGTCTCTGAACAGAAAGAGAGAATGGAAAATACATGCAAGGAGGAAACCGACAAGATGTTGAATTCTCTCGAAAAAAAAATGTGTATGGCTAATAGAATCTTATCTACACTGAACCAAAATATAAACGCAACATGTGTTGATCCCGTGTTTCATGAGCTAAAATATAAGATCCCAGAAACGTTCCATATTCAAAAATAGAGTATTTATCTCAAATGTTGTGCAAAACTTTGTTTACATCCCTGTTAGTGACCATTTCTCCTTTTCCAAGATAATCCATCCAACTGACAGGTGTGGCATATCAAGAAGCTGATTAAACAGCATGATCATTACACAGGTGCACCTTGTGCTGGGAACAATAAAAGGCCACTCTAAAATGTGCAGTTTTGTCACAACAAAATGCCACAGATGTCTCAAGTTTGGAGGGAGTGTGTAATTGGCATACTGACTGCAGGAATGTCCACCAGAACTGTTGCCAGAGAATTGAATGTTAATTTCTCAACCATAAGCTACCTCCAACAGCGTTTTAGAGAATTTGGCAGTACATCCAACCAGCCCCACAACCTCAGACCACGTGTATGGCGTTGTGTGACCAAGCGGTTTTCTGATGTCAATGTTGTGAACAGAGTGCCCCATGGTGGCGGTGGGGTTATAGTATGGGCAGCCATAAGCTACGGACAATGAACACAATTGCATTTTATCGATGGCAATTTGAATGCACAGAAATACCGTGTCTGTGAACAACATATGCATTATATCTGTAATTCCCAGTCATGTGAAATACATAGATTAGGGCCTAATGAATGTATTTCAATGTATTTATATTTTGGTTCAGTATAATTTATACATATAGCATGTCAAGTGAAAAATCATAAAATCATTATTAAGGTGGTTGAATTGCAGTGAGAAGTAATACATAATGGTTGAACTTTCTCTTGGTACGTTTCTGGTTAAAGTAATAAGAGTTTTGTAATTCTCAGGTAAAAGTTTTGTGAATGACTCAAACTCTACCTGTCTTCACAGTGACAAACCCATCTTCACCACCTGTGCAAGAGTACAGTACGAGAAGTGGATTTCTGAAAGGTGAGTAATAATTATTTTTGCCTCTGGCGCTCTCCTTCTTCTTTGGTATAACGGTGTTCCACAACAATTACATGTGCATTCCACCACCTACTGTGCGGCTGGATAATAAACCTCCCAAAAATGAAATATTGAGGGACTCATTCAAGGGTTTTTCTTTAATTTTACCATTTTCTTGCACACTCTTGGCATTCTCTCAACCAGCTTCAAGAGGTAGTCACCTGCTATGCATTTCATTTAACACGTGTGCCTTGTTAAATGTTAATTTGTGGAATGTATTAATGCGTTTGAGCCAATCAATTGTGTTGTGACAATGTAGGGGTGGTATACAGAAGATAGCCCTATTTGATAAAAGACCAAGTGCATATTATGGCAAGAACAGCTCAAATAAGCAAAGAGAAACGACAGTCCATCATTACCTTAAGACATGAAGGTCAGTCAATCAAGTGCAGTCAACAAAATAACAAACGCTATGATGAAACTGGCTCTCGTGAGGACCGCCACAGGAAAGGAAGACCCAGAGTTACCTCTGCTGCAGAGGATAAGTTCATTAGAGTTACCAGCCTCAGAAATTGTAGCCCAAATAAATGCTTCACAGAGTTCAAGTAACAGACACATCTCAACATCAACTGTTCAGGGGAGACTGCGTGAAGCAGGCCTTCATGGTCGGAATCAAAAGGGGTTTGTTAGGCTGATACAGTCCTCTCTACAAGATCTCAGTGCAGTTCATTGCAGCAAAGAAACCACAACTAAAGGACACCAATAAGAAGAAGAGACTTGCTTGGGCCAAGAAACACGCGCAATGGACATTAGACCGGTGGAAATCTGTTCTTTTGTCTGATGAGTCGGTTCCGACCTAGAATATGTGGACAACTATGAATACCTAGGTGTCTGGTTAGACTGTAAACTCTCCTTCCAGACTCATATTAAACATCTCCAATCCAAAATCATAGGCTTCCTATTTCTCAACAAAGCCTCCTTCATTCAAGCCGCCAAACTTACCCTAGTAAAACTGACTATCCTACCGATCCTCGACTTCGGCGATGTCCTCTACAAAATAGCTTCCAATACTCTACTCAGCAAACTGGATGCAGTATATCACAGTGCCATCCGTTTTGTTCCCAAATCACCTTATACCACCCACCACTGCGACCTGTATGCTCTAGTCGGCTGGCTCTCGCTACATATTCATCGCCAGACCCACTGGCTAAAGGTCATCTATAAGTCTATGCTAGGTAAAGCTCCGCCTTATCTCAGTTCACTGGTCACGATAACAACACCCACCCGTAGCACACGTTCCAGCAGGTATATCTCACTGATCATCCCCAAAGCCGACACCTCATTTGGCCGCCTTTCCTTCCATTTCTCTGCTGCCAGTGACTGGAACGAATTGCAAAAATTGCTGAAGTTGAAGACTTTTATTTCCCTCACCAACTTTAAACATCAGCTATCTGAGCAGCTAACCGATCGCTGCAGCTGTACATAGTCCATCTGTAAATAGCCCACCCAATCTACCTACCTCATCCCCATTCTGTTTTTATTTACTTTTCTGCTCTTTTGCACACCAGTATCTCTACTTGCACATCATCATCTGCTCATTTATCACTCCAGTGTTAATCTGCTAAATTGTAATTATTCGCTCCTATGGCCTGTTTATTGCATACCTCCTCATGCCTTTTGCACACACTGTATGTAGACTTTTTCACTTAGTTGGCGGAGATTAGACATGATATCAACACCATACCACTCCTGGTTACTTTGACAGCATCCACTTTTCCCCGTGCCTTCTTCACCATCCTTGTGACTTCTAAAGGGTTTCCCAAATAAACCGCCTCGCTCTCTCAACCTTCCCCTTTCTCTCTCTCTTTCGCACTCTCTTTGCCTCCTCCCATCTCACTCTCACACACACACATACAGCACTGACCTAGTATGTTTTACAACCTCTTTTGCAGACTATCGTACCATAGAAGTGGATCCCAACACCGCATGTGCAACTCTCTCTCTGTCAAACAGAAACAAGGAGATAGCATGGAGTGACAAGGCCCAGGCCTATTCAGACCATCTAGACAGGTTTACTTACTATCACCAGGCTCTGTGCAAAGTGGGGCTGTCTGAAACCTGCTACTGGGAGGTAGAGTGGAGCGGGGGCATCGTTGATGTGGCAGTCTCATACAGAGGGATCAGCAGGAAGGGTTGGGGCAATGACTGTTGTTTTGGACACAATGATCAGTCCTGGAGTTTGGTCTGCTCTCCCTCCAGTTGTTCATTCTGGCACAATAATAACAACAAAACCAACATTCCTGTCCCCCGCGCCTCCAGAGTAGGAGTGTACCTGGACCACAAGGCAGGTACCCTGTCCTTCTACAGCATCTCTAACACAATGGCCCTACTCCACAGAGTCCAGACTATATTCACTGAGCCCCTCTATCCTGGGTTTGGAGTTGATTTAGGATCATCTCTAAAGATATGCCACCTGCCAGTATGACAATGCTCTAACAACACTCAAACCCCTCCTAACATGTTGTGGTCCTGGTACACTAACCCCAGGCTTGCTCTACTGGCGTTTTACTCACTTTATTTTTGTTAAATATGCTGTGTCAGATTCTTTTGTAAAAATAATTTAAAAAGGAGTGCCGATATTTTGGTTAAGGGCTTGTAAGCATTTTGATTTTTGATTCCAGATATTGACCAATCAATTTCAGCTCGTCTATATTAGTAGATGGGCACGCTCTCATGGCTTCATATGTGTTTTTTGATTAATGTCAGATTAATCCAATTAAAGTAAGAATGGTATGACCTTGACTCTGTTTTTTCTGACTTTTTTTTGTCCAATACAACAGGTTAAATGTGTATAGTACCGTTTAGTTACTGTTTCAAGGCATCACCTCTACACTGTTGAGCACATACACACCCCTCTATAATACAACAACCCACCAGTTGAAGAAGGAGAGTAGCTGGTGCTGGTCGTAGCCCTGTAGTTTGTATGGCCCCATGGGACAGAGGATGGCACGGATGCCCCCGATGCCCAGGGCAGCTGCAAGCAGGCCAGTGTAGAACAGGATGTGCTGCTCCCGGTGCGCCATCTGGTGAATCATGTTGTGCGTGTCGATGTAGAAGTCCTCGAACGGGAACGCCACCACTGGGAGCATGGCAGTGCCTGAGGGGGGACGGGGGAGTGGAATCAGAATTTCATTAGAGGGATTTTATTTGGATTGGGAAAATGTCAATAGTATGGGGAAAAGTAGGGATCTGAGAAGTAGAGAGCTCAGAGGTAATTCAGTCCTAATGTGTCAATTATTTAGAAGGGATGATCCATCAATTAATTGTATTTTATAAAGCCCTTTTCCCAACAGAAGTTGTCACAGAGTAAGACAAATGGTGGTAGAAGTGGGTACACATTTGAAAGTTCAGCCATGTACTGCATAACATGACAGAGTTGGTAAATACGGAAACAGAAGGAAGTTAAATTTAGAGTATAAGATGAAGAAAAGTCTACGTTTTTTGCATCATCTAAGATGCACGTTTTTTGTACTAAGATGCTAGCTCCATGATTTTCAAATATCTCGATACGACCCGTCAGACTCAGATAAGTCAGTTTAAGAATAACATAATCAGTTATATTCCAGGAAGATTAAGTACTTTGCCATCTGGACAAATTTAGTTAAAATTTCAAACTGTCGGAAAATCAAAACTTGCTAAATCGAGGTAGATAATTGCTAACTAGCTAGTTGAGCTAGGCTAGTTGATCTGAACCACAAATCTATGACAAACAAAAGGCATGTACTGACAATTAATGTACTGCAATCAATGTGCCATTGTAAGTGGCATATTAGCTTTCAAGACTTAGACCTCAATACATAGCTAGCTAGATGATTTTGTCTACTTGGCGGCATTCATAATTCCCTTATGTTATGTGTTAAGTCTCATTGGATCTAACGTTATTGAGATGCCAGTCAGGTAGACTGAGGCTAGTTAGATAGGCTGTGTGGGGGTAATCCAGGACACAGAGATCACCCATTAGGTGTTGTGGTATAATAAACAGTCCTTTTTACAAGCAGGCATGGTCCTTAGAGATGTAGCTAGACAGGGTGGACTCCTATGGTCAGTTGGCATAGGCCTGCACTGGGGCTCAACTGTAGTTACACCACTATCTCTAATATTCCAGAACTTATTTCTTCAGAACCTTGTCATTTTCAGTTGTCTAACTCTGACAACTGCTGTTGGAAAAAGGGCTTTATAAAATAGATTTGATTGATAGATCATCCGTTCTAAATAATTGACACATTAGGGCTGAATTACCTCTGAGCGCTCTACTTCTCAGATCCCCTACTTTGCCCCATACTATTACTGTGTGTCGGGCTGCTTTCTCTGAGGTGAGACAAAACATTCAAATAATGAGTCATCATAAGTAATGAGGTTGATTTGAGCTCAAATCCAGGGTCCAACTGCTAGCATTGAGCACATGCATTCCTCTGATGCATTTGTCACCCACAGCACTCAGACCCATGTACATCTACAGTTGAAGTCAGAAGTTCACATACACCTTAGCCAAATACATTTAAACTCAGTTTTTCACAATTCCGGACATTTTATCCTAGTAAAAATTCCCTGTCTTAGGTCAGTTAGGATCACCACTTTATTTTAAGAATGTGAAATGTCAGAATAATAGTAGAGAGAATGATGGCCACTCCAATACCTTGACTTTGTTGTCTTTAAGCCATTTTGCCACAACTTTGGAAGTATGTTTGGGCTCATTGTCCATTTGGAAGACCCATTTGCGACCAAGCTTTAACTTCCTGACTGATGTCTTCAGATGTTGCTTCAATACAGCCACATAATTTTCCTACCTCATGATGCCATCTATTTTGTGAAGTGCACCAGTCCCTCCTGCAGCAAAGCACCCCCACAACATGATGCTGCTATCCCAGTGCTTCACGGTTGGGATGGTGTTCTTCGGCTTACAAGCCTCCCCCTTTTTCCTCGAAACATAAAGAGGGTCATTATGGCCAAACAGTTCTATTTTTGTTTCATCAGACCAGAGGACATTTCTCCAAAAGGTACGATCTTTGTCCCCATGTGCAGTTGCAAACCGTAGTCTGGCTTTTTATGGCGGTTTTGGAGCAGTGGCTTCTTCCTTGCTAAAAGGCCTTTCAGGTTATGTCGATGTAGGACTCGTTTTACTGTGGATATATTGATTTGCACTTCTCGCACCAAAGTACATTCATCTCTAGGAGACAGAATGTGTCTCCTTCCTGAGCGGTGTGATGGCTACGTGATCCCATGGTGTTTATACTTGCGTACAATTGTTTGTACAGATGAACGTGGTACCTTCAGGCATTTGGAAATTGCTGCCAATGATGAGCCAGACTTGTGGAGGTCCACAATTTGTTTTCTGAGGTCTTGGCTAATTTCTTTTGATTTTTCCATGATGTCAAGCAAAGAGGCAGTGAGTTTGAAGGTAGGCCTTGAAATACATCCACAGGTACACCTCCAATTGACTCAAATTACGTCAATTAGCCTATCAGAAGCTTCCAAAGCCATGACATCCTTTTCTGGCATTTTCCAAACTGTTTAAAGGCGCAGTCAACTTAGTGTATGTAAACTTCAGACCCACTGGAATTGCGATACAGTGAATTATAAGTGAAATAATCTGTCTGTAAAAAATTGCCGGAAAAATTACTTGTGTCATGCACAAAGTAGATGTCCTAACTGACTTAAACTATAGTTTGTTAACAAGAAATTTGAGGGGTGGTTGAAAAACGAGTTTTAATGATTCAAACCTAAGTGTATCAACTGTACATGTATCTATGTCTCTAGACAAAGGGGGGGAAATTACGGCCCGCAGGCCGTTACCGGCCCATCGGGCACTTCAATCCGGCCAGCGAGGTCCTTTTTACTTTATAAAAATGTTTTGCCCTTTTTTCTCCCCAATTTCATGGTATCCAATTGGTAGTTACAGTGTTGTCCCATCACTTCAACTCCCGTACGGACTCGGGAGAGGCGAAGGTCGAAACACAACCCAGCCAAGCCGCACTGCTTCTTGACACAATGCCCGCTTAACCCTGAAGCCAGCTGCATCAGCGTGCATGCACCCGGCCCACCACAGGAGTCACTAGAGTGCAACGGGACAAGGAAATCTCAGCCTAACCCGGACAAATTGTGCACCGCCTCATGGGTCTTCCAGTCACAATGCAGTGCCCTAGACCGCAGAGTTTTGCAGTGCAATATAATGCAGTGCAGTCCACACATCCTCTCCTTCAATGCAAATGTCATGTAAACTCAGAACGTTAATCTCTCTCCCTCCACCGTGTAGTTTCTCTAAGAGACTATAATCCATAGAGGTCATTCCGCATTAAGAGATAGATAAGGATTAGGCATTGAGAAAATAAAGCAGTGAAAATGATGTTCCATGAATTAAATCAGTTTGAACAATAAGTACTCCCTATACCAATATACAAGGATGAGTGTTCAACATCAATGTTCCACTCATCCCCCTCCCCTTGAAAACAAACAGGAGCACCTTACCAAAGAGATGGAGCAGAGTACACAAGTAGAGCACCTTGGTTCTCCCAAGGCAGGTATCAGCAAACCATCCCACCATCACAGGAGTGAGTGTACTGGCCCCCACAAAGCACAGGTTAACGGTAGCAGCCTGGTAGTGATCATAGCCCAGCTTCACAGTACAGAACAGGATCATGTTACACACAATCCCAAAGAAGGTGAACCTCTCAAACAGCTCCACCAGCAGGATGAAGATGATGACTTGGAGCTTTTTGCGGGTCTGCTGGGGATGTTTCTGCGGCAGCCCCCTGCTCGGGCACGGGGTCATGGAGGGCCGACACAGCTGGTGGTGCCCCCCTTCCATGGAGGGCCGACGCAACTGATGGTAGTTCCGCCCCTCTTCAGGCAGCCCTTGGAGGTCCACTGCCACCATACTGCCTGCCTGGTTATCTGGCTGCCTGGCTGGCTGAATGTGTCTAGAGAATATAACAACAGAGAGAGAACACTGGGACGGAGCGCCTTCCTTCTCAGAAGAGGAGTTACTGTAGAATCCAGGGCTGGAATTATACACCTTTCTGTGAGTGGGTCTGGAACCGGAATGGGGGTGTCAGTGATCAAAGTGTCCGCACTGGGTGCTCTGTAATTGATTCTGTTGTGGCTCAGATGTGTCTGCTGATTATGCTGTGCCATATGTTCCCTGTGACCCATACGCAGGTGTGAGTGATAGGAGATATTTAGGAAGTGTCCCTGACATATTTTCTAAATGAGCTTCAGGGTATTCTGAGGGTATACTAATATTGTTGTTTTGAGAGCTCCTCTGTTACAAGACAGAGGTAATGATAAAGGGATCATGGGCTTCAATGGTTTCTGTAATGTTTATAGTATATTGATAAAAAATAATGGAGTTATTAATAATTGATAGTTAATGAATCATATTTTTCTATATTGATTTTTAAAAAAGCCCTAAATTATTTTCTAAAATAGCAAAGACTATAATTCTGGGTGCTGTGTTTTGTTATCAAACCCTTTGGACAACTGAGTTCTCTGGCTGTACCCTCATCTCCACCCAAAAAGACTACCTCAAAAAATGTTACATGCTTATATCAAATCAAATTACAGACAATTGAAATAGAGGCCAACACCATTACAGACACCTAAATTATGTTACACTCAACTGCTAGAACAGTCTCCCAAAGTGAAAGTTAATTTAGGTTCACCCTGAAGAGGTGCTGCCACAATTAGACAGCTTGTGTGAAGTGTGAGACCTTGAAGAGTCAGCAGGTCTCCAAACTGTTTGCATCTCTCCTCTGTCAAGCAAGGCTGGCTCTGATATAATCTAGTCATCCTGGAATGATGCTGCATTCATGTAGGCTGCCTGCTGACACCATCATCATAGGAACACCACATGGACAAACCCATATAATTACATTTGAACTTAATATAGGATCTCCCTAATGGTTTGCCGGGCCCATAGAAAAATAACCGCATTGTACATTTTCCAATATTTAAGGTTACCCCTTTTTAAGGAAATAAAACAGTCTATTTCCACGTCAATTTTCTAATGGTCGTCACTAGTTACCACAGCCACAAAGTCAGAATTATGACTAAACCCCGCCTATTTCTACAATTTATCTTCTTAACATATGATTTGACACCTGTCATATATATATATATATATATATATATATATATGTAAACATTCATACACATAGCTCATATATTATACAGCGCCAAGCCAAACCGCCTGACTCAAGTCATCTTACGTACCCTTGCTAAAACAGGAACTAGCTCACACAGCCAGCAATAAAACTACCCCCCTAACACTAACCCCTCAGCTTTGTTGTCTCCCGACCCCAGGAAACAAAGACATTCCATCGCATGAACACATACACCCAGCCATAAAAACTGCCCCTCTACCTCACGAACCCCTGACACAAACATTTCCTAGTATAAACACATCTCACCCCCCCTACTGGTCGGGTGCCAAGAGCAAAGGACTTTTGCTGTGCACCAATGGGGCCCGCTCTGGCTAGAGCAAGGCCCGCCTCCAACCCTTTGTGACCAGTCAGAAGACCAAAACGACAAGACTCCACCTACTTTATTCTATGTATAAAAATGAATGTAACCTTTGTATAAGGTCTCTTTTTCACCTGACTCCTTGCCGAGTTGTATGAACTAGATCCGTGCACGTAAAACTGCGGGACAAGATATCTTTGACTCATTAAAACTGTCTTTTGTTACAACTGAAATCCACTCTGTCCAGCGTCCGTGATTTGGTCTCAACTCTCCAGTATTTAAACACTAACACACCTAACCTTAACTCTAACCACACTGCTAACCATATGCTCTAACCTTAAATTAAGATCGAAAGGCACATTTTTACTATAGCCAATTTTAACTTTGTGGTTGTGGTAACAACCCTTGCTTCATGATGTCGCTGTGGTTACCGCACAGCGTCTACACGGAGTGTCGCGTTCCGCGTTGGTGATTGGCTAGACATTGCGTGGCGTATCATGGGGGATTTTTTTTTTGTAATCACAACCAAGTAATCAGAAGGAAAGAGAAACATCCAAATGTTTCTTAGATAGTCCTCGATGTCATTTCAGATTAAAAAAAATGTATTTATAAAGCCCTTTTTACACCAGCAGATGTCACAAAGTGTTTTTACAGAAATCCAGCCTAAAACCCCAAACAGCAAGCAATGCAGATGTTGAACAACAGTGGCTAGGATTTCTAGAAAGGTAACCTAGAGCGGAAATAGGCTGAGGGGTGGCCAGTCCTCTTCTGGCTGTGTCTGGTGGAGATTATAAAAACAGAGGCGACTCGTCATTCAGGGCAGGTGAGAGCCCCACCTGTTTTGAGCCCTATTGCATGTTTTGCATGTTATTTAGGCATTAATACATGTCTCATATCATTTCGCTAACAATGGTCTCTTGTAAGGAAGCTCCAAAATACAGTTTAAAATGTATTTTTTAAATGTTTATTAGCAACAAATCAATACAGAAAGTACACAAGGGAACACAAGTATATATAGATTATATGCAATGGACAATCGAGCTAGGGGGTACAATATTACATCACAATTACACAAGGACCTTAAGGGACATACATACACTTACAATTTTAACAGCTTTTTTGTTAGTAGAGTATTTAACTGTCTTAAAATACAGTTCAATTTATTTTTGTAGGGTAAGAAAATTTGTTTTTTTTTGTTTGTAAATGTACATTTGTGTATATGAAATTTGGCCAAAAGAATAATGAAATTAATTACATAAAAATGTTTCAGCTTATTTCTATCGTATGTAAAGAATCCAAGCAGTACATCTCTCCACAATAGTGTCAAATCTTCATAAATGTGTTCAATTATAAACCTACTGATGTCTTGCCACAGTTTTCTTACATGCATACAATGCCAAAAAAGATGCAACACTGTTTCTGGGTGGTCATTACAAAAGGAGCCATTTGAGTTGATGTTTTCCTTAAACTTCTTCATATAGTGGTTGGCAGGATAATATTTATTAATAATTTTAAAGGAAACTTCCTTAATTTTGTTAACAAGTAGGTATGTGTGTGGCAACATCCAAACTCCGGTACCACCTCCACGCACCAGCCCTCCGGTGGCAGCCCCCCGTCACCAGGCTGTCTCTCCATCTCATCCCTACAGGTGCTCCCGCCTGCCGGAGCCTTCCTCCTCTCCAGCGCTGCCGGAGTCTCCAGTCTGTCCTGAGCCGCCAGTGCCGCCAGTCTGCAAGGAGCCACCAGTGCCGCCAGTCTGCAAGGAGCCGCCAGTGCCGCCAGTCTGGAAGGAGCCGCCAGTGCCGCCAGTCTGCAAGGAGCCGCCAGTGCCACCAGTCTGCAAGGAGCCGCCAGTGCCGCCAGTCTGCAAGGGGCCGCCAGTCAGTGAGGATCCGCCAGTGCCGCCAGTCAGCCAGGATCCGCCAGAGCCGCCATTCAGCCAGGATCTGCCAGAGTCGTCAGCCAGTACGGAGCTGCCCCTCTGTCCCGAGCTGCCCCTCAGTCCCGAGCTGCCCCTCTGTCCAGTGGGGTCATTTAGAAGGGTCTCCGTGGTTAGGAGGCCACGGAAGCTGACAATGAGGCGGACTAAGACTATGGTGAAGTGGGGGCCACGTCCAGCACCAGAGCCACCACCGCGGACAGATGCCCACCCAGACCCTCCCCAATAGGTTCAGGTTTTGCGGCCAGAGGCCGCACCTTGGGGGGGGGGGGGGGGGGGGGGGGTACTGTCACACCCTGACCATAGTTTGCGTTGTATGTTTCTATGTTTTGTTTGGTCAGGGTGTGATCTGAGTGGGCATTCTATGTTGTGTGTCTAGTTTATCTATTTCTATGTTTGGCCTGATATGGTTCTCAATCAGAGGCAGGTGTTAGTCATTGTCTCTGATTGGGAACCATATTTAGGTATCCTGTTTTGTGTTGGGTTTTGTGGGTGGTTGTTTCCTGTCTTTGTTGCACCAGATAGGGCTGTTTCGGGTTTTCCACGTTTATTGTTTTGCATTATGTTCATGTTTAGTTTTCTTATTAAAAAACATGAACTTCAACCACGCTGCATTTTGGTCCGCCTCTCCTTCCCAGGAAGAATCCCGTTACAGTCATTGTAAATAAGAATTTGTTCTTAACTGCCTTGCCTAGTTAAATAAAGGTGAACAAAAATAAATTGTCTTGAAAGGACCGTAAATCCAGGGAATAACAGACTTTGATGACAAAATTTGCCCATGAAGGATGGCCAAAAATGTATTTGCTGCTGCATAAATTATGTAGTATGCCAGGGAGATATGTTTACTGTAGCTAAGAAAGTAATACTAATTGTATGCTGTTAGTAGCCCATGTGCCTCACCCTTATAAATTGGTATATTTTCCCCTCATAATTTAGCCTAATGTTCTGACTTGGTGGTGCACATGTAGCCTATTGCCTGTTTTAGAGGAATGTCATCATCAAATATTGTAAGAGATTTAATTGTCTGCTGATATGCCACCTTTATTCATCCTACTGTTCTGTACAGAGTGAATATTGTTAGAACGGCCCATGTTCTTAATTCTGTCGCTGTACATTTAAAAAGTGCTGAACAAATAGTTATATATTGCCTACATCCGTCCTAGCTCGCTTATGAATATCTTAATCGAAATTACAGATTGCCTCATATCTGCTCATCGTCCACTTATGCCATAGTTCGTACACCTCAATTGTCAGTAGAAACCACATTTGTTTAAGCAAGTCAGCCATATCAGCTATGTTTTCTAAAAGGCAGTAAATGAGGCTGAATGAACTGATTCGCTGCCAGACAAGGCTCCGCTGATAGGCAGGTGTAGCAGTGGTAAGCAGTGGTAAGGTGTTGCTAATATATGCATATTATTATTAGTATTGGATAGAAAACACTCTGAAGTTTCTAAAACTTTTTGAATGATGTCTGTGAGTATAACATGACTCATATGGCAGGCGAAAACCTGAGAAAAATCCAACCAGGAAGTGTAAAATCTGAGGTTTGTAGTTTTTCAAAGCTTGGCCTACCTACGGCTTCCACTAGATGTCAACCGTGTTTAGAAACTTGTTTCAGGCTTCTGCTATAAAGGAGGGGCTCATGAGACCTGTTTGAGTCAGTGGTCTGGCAGAGTGTCTCAGGCTCGTGACGCGCGCTCCCGACAGAGTTAGCTCTCGTTCCAGTGCTTTACTTCAGACATAGGAATTCTCCGGTTGGAACATTATGGATGTTTCATGTTAAAAACATCCTAAAGATTGATTCCATATATCGTTTGACTTGTTTCTACGACCTGTAATGGAACTTTTCAAGTTTTTGTCTGGACGAAGTGCTCACGCTTCATGAAGACGGATTACTGGGCTGAACACGCTAACAACATGTCGCTATTTGGACATAAATGGACTTTATGGAACTTTATGGAACAAATCAGTCATTTATTGTCAAACTGGGATTCCTGGTCGTGCCTTCTGATGAAGATCATCAAAGATAAGTGAATATTTATAGTGTTATTTCTAACTTCTGTTGACTTCAAAATGGCGGATATTTCTCTGGCTGGATTGGGCTCGGAGCGCCGTTCTCAGATTATGCTTTTTCTGTAAAGTTTTTTTAAAATCTGACACAGCGGTTGCATTAAGGAGAAGTCTCTTTAATTCTGTGAATAACACTTGTATCTTTTATCAGTGTTTATTATGAGTATTTCTGCAAAATCACCGGATGTTTTGAAATTAAAACATTACTGCACTTAACGTGCCAATGTAAACTGAGATTTTTGGATATAAATATGCACATTATCGAACAAAACATACATGTATTGTGTAACATGATGTCCTATGAGTGTCATCTGATGAAGATCATCAAAGGTTAGTGATTAATTGTATCTATATTTCTGCTTTTTGTGACTTATCTTTGGCTGATGTGTTTTTTTGACTTGGCGATGATCTATGTTGTGCTTTCACTGTAAAGCATTTTTGAAATCGGACACGATGGGTAGATTAACAAGAAGTTTCTTTCATTTGCCTTATTGGCCTTGTTAATGTGTGAAAGTTACATATTTCTAAAAAATATTTTTGAATTTCGCGCACTGCCTTTTCAGTGGAATGTCGTCGAGGGGTTCCCCTAGCGGAAAGCCTGCACTAGAAATGTTTTAAGGCCAGATCATTCTTCAAGATGTTCAAACGTTCATAGATGTTATGAACCCCGTTGGCCCTGCAGTCTAGGGGGGATAGAAACGAGACCCGTAACATATCTCATGCAAATCATAACTGTAAAAAGGAACAGTGAGAACTAAAATAAATCCACAGACAACTTAAAACTACCGTCAAACACATCGGGTTTATTTTAAACACACGGTAAATGGGGTGTGGGAAAAAGGGTCTGAGCTGGAGCCAAGGAAATAAATAATAAATAGCAACAAAAAAAACAAGCTAGTCTTACTTGCTTCGATAACCGCTAGCTAACTAACCAATAAAATACAGTGGGTGGTCCGCCCAGTTCTAACTAGGATTCTTAGACAATGTTTTCCTACAGGTAATGTATGCCCACTTGTCTTGGTATCCCCTTTTCCCACCAACAAACAGTCATTCAACACAACCATACATACTTACAAGTTAACAGACAAAGTGAGATGTAGGCACCAAAACAAAAAGAGATAATAGCTCAATTCAAAGAGAAAGAGAGAGAGTTTGGGAAAACAACTGACTGGGTTTTTAAACCAAGGGAAAGGGAATGTGATTGGGTAAGGGAAAAAGGAGGAGGTGTGTCTTTAGATTGATGACTGATTGGCGACTGATGACTGCCACCTGTGACTAGGGCAGAACGAGAAAAAAAAAAACACCTACAGGATACCTGTATCCGTAACAGATGACCAGCGGGGTCAAATAACAATCACAGTTGTTGTAGAGGGTGCAACAGACAAGGTAGCACGTCCGGTGAACAGTTCAATGTTCCATAGCTGCAGGCAGAACAGTTGAAACTGGAGCAGCAGCATGACTGGGGATAGCCAGGAATCATCAGGCCAGGTGGTCTTAAGACATGGTCCAAGGCTCAGGTCCTGAGAGAATTAGAGGGAGTATACTTAAATTCACACAGGACACCAGATTGGACAAGGATAATTTCACCAGATTGGACAGACTGACCCTAGCCCCCCGGTACATAGACTATTGCAGCATAGATACTGGAGGCTGAGACAAAGCAAAGCAGAAAATTGCACGCATAGCTAGCTAACTAGCTTAGTAACTAGCTCATTTGCTAACTGGCTAGATAGCTAACTAGCCAAGGGAAGCTAGTGCCAGAGGATTAGCTGTCTGAGCCTTTTACAGTAATTAATCCTAAACATGTTCAACAACAGTCTGCTAGGCTTGCTAGGGCTGCTCAGCCCTGCAAATAGCTTGGATAACTTTACTAATGTGTGGTCAAGCTGGTGGGTCTTTGAAGCTCTGATTTGGCTGTCTGGTCTGTAAACATTCAAGTAGCCATGTACCTGATGCTCGCTAGATTAACATTAATTACTGCTGTTCATAGGAGTTGCTGTTCAGTTTTAGGATCCCCTTTGCATAGATTTGCTTTGTTGCTGACATCTATATTTTATAAAATTGTTTAAACATCAGCAAGAGGATCCACAAAATAAAAAATGGCTTGTGCTCTTTCTTAGCTCAAGTCATTTGTTTGTATGATAACAGGGGGGAAGATGTCAAGCTTCCCTGCCTCCGCTTCCAAGAGTTTAAGCTGAACTCCTCTGAAGATGTACCAGGACAGTGGCAGGGAACTGCACCGATCCAAAAGTGTGGAATATGACTCGACACGCGACGCCACCTACCCTCTGCTCTCCCCCATTTACCACCACGACAGCTATGAGAGTGACCTGTCTGCAGCTCACCACGCCCATCAGATAGACACCTCAGCCACACAGAGTAAAAACACCAGACCCCTCTCACCCATTAGATATGGTTGGTGTACAAGAGCAGTATTACCCAACTTGTCTAAGCAGAATATGAGCTAAATTGTCATGAGCACCACCTGCTGTTTAGCTAGGGTTGATCCCCTCATCAACAAGTAAGGGGATAGTTCACCCAAATTACAAAATTGGTTTCCTTACTCTGTAAGCAGTATATGGATAACGTATGACAGCAATCCATTAGGGCCGGGGCAATACCAGTATGGCGATACTCGTTAGTATCGTGGCAAGGAAACAAAACACAAAGTGGATTTAACTTCTTTAGGGAAACAGCCCTAATGTTGGAAACAAAAAGCATTATGTTGTCATCCAGAGTTAAATGTATTTATTTTCCAAGCATTAGCACACAATATTTTACATACAGCAAGCAGGACCAAAGAGTCTGTCTGCTTCGTGTTTTGATTTTTGCCATGGAAACATGATCCACCACAGAAGCCCCCAGAGAGGACAGCAGTGACCGAGGCGGAGGATCCAGAGGCATCTCTCTCTCTGCATGAGAGAGGTGGCCGGTCAACAAAGCCAAAGAGGAGCAAAAAGAATGCAGAGGAGGTGTTCTGGCATATCTTTTTAGTTTCTTCTTCAGTTCGACAATTCCTGTTTGCATTTGAGTCAGAATTTGATAATTTAGTTGTTGATAAATATTGATATTTTCAGTTCTGTAAATTAGGGTCGCAAATGTCTCCACATGAAGCGCCTACTGAAGGAGAGGAATGAGGAACAGGAGAGGGAGCAGTAGTTGAAGAAGGTGGTGGAGGAGGAGATTCAGGAGTGGCTGCAGATGAAGAGCCCCCTTCTTCACCCAGTTATTAACACAATCCCAGAGAGGAACCGAGAGGAAATACAGAGAGAATGTAGGTTCCTTAACAGGAGCCTTGTGGAATTATTCAGATAAGTATTCAGAACCGCTTTGCACTCTATATTAGCCTGCAGTTCTTAGAAGAGATCGACATGCTAGCCATTTGCTAAATATTCCCCTTTTCTCTCTCCTCATGCTAACTAATCAGCAACAACACACA
Organism: Oncorhynchus mykiss; assembly: GCF_013265735.2. Taxonomy (NCBI): domain Eukaryota; kingdom Metazoa; phylum Chordata; class Actinopteri; order Salmoniformes; family Salmonidae; genus Oncorhynchus; species Oncorhynchus mykiss. The sequence goes on from NC_050570.1 coordinate 10,260,807, forward strand.
ACTGAACCATGTTATTGAAGCAAACAGCAGTGTGTTACAAGTTGATATGAACTTGTGGAACTGAATTAACGCAAGGCAAATCCTGTAAATGTTAATTTGAACTAGGGTTTGAATGTTTCTGACAACATAGCTTTGGTTTCCATGGAAACTAGTATGAGATGTTCCGGTACTGAGGTTGGAGCACTTGTGTTGTAACAGGAGGAGGCAGCCAGTAGAGGGAGCACAGACAGAGAGCAGAGGGGAAGTTTAAGAAATGGCTTTGTGCTGAGGAAAAGAGTCGACCCAGTCCCAAGGCACCCGGCTGCCCACGAGGTAACATAACGGTCTTCACCTTGTTTATGGTTGTCAATGTGTCATATACACTTTGTGGAGAATGCTAATTATGAGGGAATTAAGTCAAGGTCAGAATACAGCGTATCTGTAGACACACCTCTGCCACACCTCAATTTCTGCAAGCTCCACCCCAAACGAATACCAGGCTGGCACATGCTTTGTCCATAATACAATTCAAGGTCAGAATACCCTTACAAAAAAAAGTTAATTAAAAAGGGAAATAAGTTCCATTTACGCTCGCTTAACTCCGGTCTGAATTCTCCCAAAACTGTATTTCTCAGATACAGTGGGAAAAAAATGCTAACAAAAATGCTAACGTGGTGACATCAGTAGAGAGCTGTAGAATATTAATCAATAACAGGAGATATGGTGTCATTGGGTGGGTGTTTGTGTGCATGTAGTCAATAGTAGGATGTGTGTGTGTGTAGCCAATAACAGGAGATATGGTGAAAGATAAACATTTCTCAGGCTACAGTGCTTAATGTGGAACCATCATGTGACACACACACTGAAGAACAAAATGGTGGCCAGCCATGGTGCACAGTGCCTTTCACACTCACATGTATTGTTCTGTGTCCAGCTTTGCCATGTGCTTCTGTGGGCTGAGATGTCAACGAACCAGTGTGTGGGTAGAGAGAGGAAGAAGAGGGGGTCTCTGACTTCCAGAACAGTAGACTCTTAACACCTCCCTGAGAGGTCATTGTATAAATTGAGGTCAAATGGATTCATTATACAGAGAAAAATTAAATCAGCCCTCATTAACAAGATGTCTGAAAACAACAAGATAACTAACGTGAAATATACTGGGCCTGTTAATGTTAATGGGTTCAGAACTTTTGTCAACCAACACAGTTAAAAATATATGGCAAATAGAAATCAAAACTAGATGCTCGTCAGATATAGATGGGAGGGGTTGAAGGTAGCTAAAGAATGGGATTAAAAACAAACAAAATATAACTTTTGTCAAATATACTGTTTCCGTAAAATGTATATAGTATGTATAAGCTGGAAGTAGAAGCCTAAGTGTTGTTGTCCATTAGTGTACTCCAATTAGGGGAGGGGTGGTAGGTTTTGGGGAAAATAACTAAGGGAAATATATATTTATGTATATATACAGTATTGGAAATGATGCAGACAATTACTTTGATGGAAGTTACAATCTATCTGATCTACTGGTAGCTATAGTGATTCCCTCTGTTGAAGGATGTGTACCTACAGTAGTGAGCCTTGTAAGCACCCAGAGACAAGTCTTAGATGTGATTTCTTGATCAACAAGAAACTTCTCACTGACTAATCCCTCCTTCCTGTCCTCACAGACCCTGGACCTTGCCTAGAAAACTACAATTCCCAAGATGCAGCGGTGCGGTGCAGGTGGCCAGGCAACCTGCACCGCTGGTGGCCAGGCAATTTGCACCTGCCAGGAATGGTAGGGGGGTACCTTAGTAGTCTGTGAACCAATGAGAGTGGGGAGAACAACAGAGTAGAGAGAGGGATATGGTAGGAGAGGCATAAGTACACTAACTTCACAGGGAAGCAGTTGGATGAATGAGCACAAAGAATGTGAGTGATTTGAATGTATACAACATATCCTAAATGTAAATAAAAAGTTCCAGCACATTGAGGAATAACATGTTATATGTGATGTTGTTTCTACTGTGACGGAATCTGTTGGAGGTCAACATTTTATTTAGTGTGTAATGAACTCTGAACCTGAGGAAATACCTGAAGCGGTGCCGTGTAGGGAACACTTGTAGAGGATATAGACTACTGAAGCCTTATCTTCAATACTTCTTCAGCAATGTATTTTCTGTGTAACTACCATTTTTTGTTTTGTTTATTCAGTTCCCCAAGACTGAATAAGTAAAAGGGGCACAGTTCCAAGTATGAAATATGCATGTACTTCTTTAGCTCCTCTTGAGGAAGAGTTCTCCCCATGTTTCTGAGTAGGATGTGACCAATCTCTGTCAACAGTTTCAACTGTTATTGATGCATCTAACAACATACAGAGTAGAGAACCAGTTCTGTCACTGCTGCAGGGCATCTCAGCCTGGCCCTAGTTTAGTGGTGTCTGACTGGCCCTGTGGTGATCCCTTACCATGCAGTCCTCTGTGGCAGAGCAGGACGACTCCTTTGACTTCCTTTTTAAGATTGTCCTGGTGGGAGACTCAGACGTGGGGAAGACCTGTGTGGTCCAGAGATTTAAGTCTGGTGTCTTCATGGAGAAACAGCAGAACACTATCGGGGTGGATTTCACCGTCAGAACCATGCTCATCAATGGCAGGAATGTCAAGGTAAGGTGCATGTGTACCTTCTCTATTTTTCTAGGATAATCAATAATAAGTACAGGACATGCTGTGTCATTATTTCAGTTTGGTCAATAGGCCTAGCTAGCGCAACTGTCTTTACACAGTGCAAATCATAGTCAAAAGAACAGGGGTGGTCTAACTAACATTTGACCACCCGCTTTGTATTTTCTGGGTGTACGCCAAATGACTACAATTGAGTGTATGAACGGTGTAAGTGTTTTCCTAGGTGCATGTTTGTCTGTGTATTTGAAAAGGGGAAGGGAGATGATTTTGGACCTTAACATCTTGTCCATAAATTAGTGACAAACCTCCCTGTACCAGTTTCTCCTCCACAGTGAGGTATAGAAGTAAATAAACAACCCACAGTCCCTTCCCTGTTAAGTGTTTGCCGAAGTGACTGGATAGGTGTAAGCAATATGGTGACATCTCCAGCTGGCCTTCCAATGTGCTTAGGGGAATGTTCTCCATGCTTCCACCGATCTGGGGGAAGGTGCTAGGGGTGGTTTTTCAACAGACACTTTGTTCCTTAGCTGAGTGTGTGTGTAAGGAATTAGTGTAGTGTGTGTGTGTGCTCCAGCTGAAGTGTGTGTCGTCTTGTCTCCTCAGCTGCAGGTGTGGGACACAGCTGGACAGGAACGTTTCCGCTCAATCACCCAGAGTTATTACCGCAGCGCCCACGGCGCCATAGTGGCCTACGATATCACACGCTGGCCAACCTTTGACTCTTTGACACACTGGATCCAGGAAGTGGAACAAGACGGGGCCGCAAGCGTTGTGCTCATCCTCATTGGTGGGTGGGACACAGGAAACACATGGTTTTATATAAACTCTGTTAAAAAGCCTACTTAAGATGTTAATGACTTAACAGATGTGGTGCTCATCTTCTGGCGGGTGAGAGAAATGTCTGACACCAACTTTCTTCCAAACGTTCATCAACAGAAACTAAAATAGAAAGACAAATTTCCTTCTGTAACTTCCTTTTCTCTTCTCTCCTAGGGAACAAGTCAGACCGGCAGGCGGAGAGACAGGTGCTGTTTGAGGATGCCTGTACCCTGGCTGAGGGGCGGGGTGCGCTGGCCGCCCTGGAGACCTCTGCGAAGGAGGCCCAGAATGTGGAGGCAGCCTTCATGCTCATGGCCCGGGAGCTGATGGTGAGGAACGGCCTCGCACTCACAGACCAACACTCAAAGGCCTCCCCACACTTCTTCCCAAACTCCCATCCAATCCATGGCGCCGATCCTACAAACAGGGAGTCATGTTGTTGAGAGAATTGACAGGAAGCGTGGGAGAGGGTTTGTGGTGCTGATAACTTGGAATCAACATCGCCTACAGTCCCTTGACACTTGCCCTTGTAGATGTAAAGCCACAAAGCCCACTCGTTTTTGACTGCTTACTTCTACAGGTGCTGTCAAGAAGTATGCTTCGGGATAGGGGATGAGTGTATTATATTGTGTGGATGTGATATGAGTACTCTACTGATAATGGTGACTATCACTGCCACTTAGTTCACCAGTAGTTTAAACATGGCTGCCAGTAGTCAAACACTTGTTACCAGTACTTAATGTTAAGTATCCCTTGCCACCTGTGGTTTATTGTATATGGGGGGGAATTATGTATTCACCTTATGTTGGATATGTAACAATTATTTACATAAAGTGAGATATTTCTGTCCTGCTAATGCTGAGTGTTATGGTGTCCACTCTAGCTTCCCGGAGATAAAGCCTACAGCTGGCCTTCCAGGGACAGGATGTGGGGAGGTTGTAACTGTTAGGAGTAGAATAAAGGCCTCAATGGTTCTTAAACATCCTGGCCTGGGAAATTAGGCCAGGGTCAGGGGTTAAGATAACACCAGGAGAAAATAAAGACAGAAAGGGCAGGGAGAGAAAGACTGGTTTCAATGAACACTTTATTGTCCTTCAATTTGTCAAATACAGTGTTGCATTTATGACAATTCCACAGTCACATCTTTCCCTCAGAACCTTTGGCCAATTGAACATAGCTAAAAATGTTGACATCCCTGCATAAAACACTCCATAACAATCACATAAAAATATATATTTTTAAATACCACAAAATGCTTTACATCCCCACAATGGCCTGCCTTCACATACTAATGGCTATTGAAAGACGCTCCAAACCTTACTTGAACACAGCCAGATATGTTGCACCTGTTTAGTTCATGGTAAATGGAACAACTAGCCTTGCATCAATTGTGGAGTCCATCAAAGAACATTCCTGGACTTAAAACTGGTCACTTGCATGAAGTTGTTCCTGTAACAAGTCTGGATAGCATGGCAGACAGATAAATATATTGTAAAAGCTAACCCAGCACAGTAAAGTAAAATGGCCTATCAGTGTATTTTATGTATTCAGTCCACTAAGAATATTATAGCCACAACAGACAGCATTACATCATCGTGCACATGTTGATGTTGTTTCTCCCCACCAGACGCGTTCATGACACGCAGATTAAAATACCAAAATCAATTATTCATTTGGGGACAGGTCGAAACACATGAGACATTTCGCTAGCCAATTTGTTCTGGGAAATAAATATTGGGTTAGTTTACGCAAAAATAAACGAGGTATTTTTTTTGTGGATCATTGTAGAATTGACACATTTGAAATACAAAAGTCGAAAATTAAAACACAAAAGGGGAAACCTAGTTAACCTCACATTCAGTGAGTTGAAAGTTCTATGCATAGCACCTGACTACGCAGACACCCGCGTGCAGTTTGGATGAAATGATTGAATAACATGCATACATTTATTTTGAAATGCTCGTGCACGGAACTTGGCAGGTCTAGTCAGCATGCTACACTCCGTAGAACAGGACACGCAACAGAAATGTAAAAGTTAAGGAAATCTCAATGGCAGTACAGTAAATGTGCAGACATTCTAGACGTGCGATGTAATTCGCTGTATGAGTGACTGTACTAGCATGGCCGAGTGAGGCGGTTGAGGAGGATGTTTAGAGGTTTCTTGGTCACAGAGGGGTCTATGTCAACTATTAGACCCTGTCCTAACCAAAGAGAGGCTGTGTTTACACAGGCAGCACCATTTAGATTTTCTTGACACTCATTTCTCTTTTGTCCAATCCGATCAGCTCTGAAAAAGATAAGAAAATAAATCAGAATTGGGCTGCCTGTGTAAACACAGCCTCAGAGACCCAGACATTGAGCTGCTGTTAATCGACTTGGCAAGCAGTGCTGTGACCAGGGGACAGAGCAGTGCTGTGACCAGGGGACAGAGCAGTGCTGTGACCAGGGGACAGAGCAGTGCTGTGACCAGGGGACAGAGCAGTGCTGTGACCAGGGGACAGAGCAGTGCTGTGACCAGGGGACAGAGCAGTGCTGTGACCAGGGGACAGAGCAGTATTGAGACTTGGGCCCCTACTCCAGAGGCCATCCCTCCTGCTGGAACACCAGCTCCACAGCCTCCTTCACATCCTGCACCATGAAGGATGGCTGGGTCAGGTTGGGGTCAAAGCGGAAGTCCCTGTGACCGTGGAAGATCCGATGCTCTGTAACAGTATGCCTGGGGTCAGGGGGCAGTTCCTGCTGGTCCCGGCTATACACCCCCGTACACACCAGGATGGAGCTGCACCCCACAGGGAGGGGCTCCTCGCCCCCGTACACCCCTGTAACTCCTCCCATCTCAGCACAGGTCATTTCGTGGGGGTCCTCCAGGGGTTGGCTCTGAGGCTCCCCCCCTCCGAGCTGCATCAGGGCTCGGGTGCGGTGGCAGGACTGTAGGTAGCGGTTGTAGAGGTTGGCACCGTAGATGTCTGCCATGGGGTTGTCACTGAGGGAGAGACGGGAGGGAAGGCAGAGAGTTAAGGGGGCTTGAGTTAGTCAAGATGGAATACACAGATTAAAACAGTATCTATGCTGGGCGGGCAGGCAGTCTCACCCGATGGTGTAAACAGTGTGTAACCCAGGCAGGCAGTCTCACCCAATGGCGTAGAGTCTCTCCACAGGTTCAGTCCAGCCCAGACTCTCAGCCTGCTGTCTGATGAGCAGCTCAGCATAGTTATAGGTCACCACACTGGGCTTTCCAATCAGAGCTTCATACTTCAGCTCACAACCAGTCACCTTCTTATACAGACTCTCCAGACACACCAGAAACATGCCGTGACCAAACCTAGCAAACAGGGATATTTACAACACACATGTTCTGTTTACAACAATTTGGCTACAAGACCTAAATTGCCTTGATGCTATGCTCTGAGTGGAAGTGCGTGTGTTCCCACCTGGGGTTCTTGGCCTCAGCCACCCACATCAGGTCCATGTTACAGGCCAGCACTGGAATGTGAGGGTACTGCAGTGTTGTCAGGGCATTCCCAGGCTTCCCATTGGTTAAGAGCACATCCATTATTAGCTGGAGGTTGGTCTCCCATCTGACTGGCTCACCAAACAGAATGATGGCTAAAAAAATTGTTAAAGACAATCAGTCAAAAATCAATCTTCTGTAGGTTTCAAAATATTTGTTTTATTTGTATATATTGATCTAGTAGAAAAAGAAACGCACACCTATTAAGACGAGGTGCTGGCTAGCGGAGTAGAAACTTGAAAATAAAAGAGAGCCGCACACTCTGGAGCTCAGATGCAAATATTTAATACCAACGTTTCGACAGCCAAGCTGTCTTCATCGGGGTATAATCACAAACACTACGGGATGACTCGTTTATATAGCGTCAAAAGACACAGATGTCTGTAATCATGGCCAGGAGTGATTATACCCTGATGAAGACAGCTTGGCTGTCGAAATGTTGGTATTAAATTTTTGCATCTGAGCTCCAAGAGTGTGCGGCTCTCTCTTATTTGTATATATTACCTTCTATCGGGGGTAACTCTTTACTTGGTGGAACCTGTAAGATAATTCAACACTGTAAACATGCTGGAGATACAAATGGTAAATGCATAAGAGTTGATGGGTCATAAATGTCCAATTTAGCTCTCCATTCTCCTCTTTCATACCATTATTAGTTTGTTCCTGCTGAACACAACCCAAGTCACGCCCTATCTCCTCCAACTACACCCTCACCATGTCTTTGGGTCTTCTGTTGTGATCCACCATGTCCTGAAGCGGATAGGCATCCCTCAGCATGTCTATGGTCACAACATTCTGAAATCCCAGACTGGTGTTGGATAGGTTAAGGTCAAACTCAAAATAACAGAACATTAAACAGAGCAAGACAATGCAACAGATTCATAGAGGGAGAGCAGTGACAATGATAATTTAAAAAGGATTCCTGGCATTTAAGGGACAATCTGCACTTTATACTTAAATTATTGAACTTTTAAATTAATGATATACCCATTGATTATTGAATATAACTTATAAATACCTCATGAGCTTATTTCAACTGTCTTACCCCATGAGAACCCAAAATAGAGGCTTGTTTTACTCCACTGTTTGTAAACTTTGCAATTGTAAACAAACACAAAAGCCTCAAAACATGGCTTAAACTATAATTTCTCATCATGGTCAGTCCTTGCATCAAAAACTATGTCTATGAATTTGAGAGTGGTTATAATTCTCCAGCAACATCCCTCAGCTGTTTACTGCAACAATGGGGGGGCTTTGTAATTGTTTAAACTGCAGATTTCCCCTTTAAACTGTCCTACTGTTTACCAAACAGTTTAAGCCCAAATGTATACAAAGACCTCATATTTCTTGGGTTACTGAATGGCTCAGGAAAACAAATGTGTGCTGAGTTTGCTCAATAGATGTATTCAGTTTTGATCCCAGTGTACATTTGACATAGTTGGCTGTGAAAGGATATCCTTTTAGAGGACAAGAGACACTTAATCTATATAAAACATACTGCTATTCAGCACCTTTTATATTACTGAAATGTTGTGTATATCCCTAGACATCTCACAAGTCGTCATCCCAATTATCACTGCTGCTCTGTTACATAGGTAATCTCCCTCTCTTCAAATGTCATGGAAAGAGTCACCCCCATGATCACTACTCTGCCTGGAGATTAGTAAGGATACTTGTGAGCCACCTCCAGCACTGGGCCCTGTCCTGACACCAGAACACACATGTTGTGATACTGACTGAACATACGCAAAGGACTGTGGGACAGCATCACCTGGTCTGGAGACACCTGCAGGGGAAAACACAAGCAAAACAATCAGTAAAGCACAGAACCAGTTAGTGGAGGATTGCTGGGTGCAACATGACCCAGATGTTAGTGGAGGATTGCTGGGTGCAACATGACCCAGATGTTAGTGGAGGATTGCTGGGTGCAACATGACTCAGATGTTAGTGGAGGATTGCTGGGTACAACATGACCCAGATGTTAGTGGAGGATTGCTGGGTGCAACATGACTCAGATGTTAGTGGAGGATTGCTGGGTACAACATGACCCAGATGTTAGTGGAGGATTGCTGGGTGCAACATGACTCAGATGTTAGTGGAGGATTGCTGGGTGCTACATGACCCAGATGTTAGTGGAGGATTGCTGGGTGCAACATGACCCAGATGTTAGTGGAGGATTGCTGGGTGCAACATGACCCAGATGTTAGTGGAGCATTGTTGGGTGCAATATGACAATATAACCCAGATGTTAGTCCAGGATTGTTCGTTACAATATGACCAAAACGCATCACTGACTGCCACCTCCAGAAGGTGAGACATGTCAGCATGACCCAGATTTTAGTGCAGGATTGTTTAGTGCCCTATGACAATATGACGCATCCCTCACCTCCACTTCCAGCAGGTGCGACAGTTGTTCAGCTTTGGTCTGCCTCATAGAGTTCCCTGCGTTGGTCACAAACACCACAGGCACTTTGTACTTCCCCTTCCTGTCCACCAAGCTCCTAAAGATCTGTTTGGCTGCAGGGATGGGTGTGCGGCCCCGCACTAGCACCCCATCGATGTCGAAGAGAAGCCCGAACAAGTTGTGGCCCTGTGGAGACAGATTAAGGGTGTGTGACGTGCAGCCTTTCTTCAGTGGACTTTGTGACAATGGTTTATGGTAATGGTCTTGCATCCTTGTATGTGTATAGGCCTTAGGCCTACATGCTGGACCAGACCACCCTCATCTTCTTTATGGTAGGCCTTTAAAGTGGGTTAGTAGTGGGATTAGTCTGCAGTGACACAGCGACCAACCAAACAGTTAAACAACTCAACAGCAATGTCCTGAACTGGTCCCCTTCTGTAGAAGGGTTGTCCAAGCTATGGACAGGACAGGTAAAGACAGACAGACTGCATCCTAGTAGTGTGTTTACATTAACTATTTTATGTCCGTCAACCAGCTCTTCAAGTTTCAGCCGGTTGGGAGGGGTATTTTTAGGACACAGGCTTGGCAGGGACTGTGGCTAATTAACTACAGCTAAATGTAAAGGTGTCACAGGGGAAACTGTCTAGCTAATCTATCAAAGTCACCAGATCGGAAAACTGTGCGTTTGAAACGGAGATTTGGAGCTAGCTATCTGGAATGTGAAGTGACCACACTTTGAATCAAAGTTTGATTACAGTAATTAGTTAGCCAGCTAACTATAAACGAGCCAGAATCAACAGTGAAACATTCGACTTACATTGCTGGAACTCTGTGATGAGATATACAGTTGTTTGCCTGCTCCTGCGTGACTTGACTTCAGGAGTCGCCAACCAAATTTCAAAACGTTACATCTTTGCAGTAACTCTGCCATTTCCCCTAACGTTAGCTAACAAGCTTAAGTTAGCTAAAACAATCACTACAGACAAAAAAACAACAGCAGTAACGTTACACACTACCAAGCACTAACTAGCTATAGGAACTACATAGCTAGCTATATCATACACGACAATAGAAGGTGAAAAGTGTGCCATCTCTAAACTTGATAGCAAGCTGCCATATGAATAACAGATGGCCACGCGTTGGCAAGCTTGCTTTCCGTCGGTGTCAACCCATACCGCGCTTGCGCACATCTCAATTTTATGGAAGTGACGTTGTCTACATCGAATTGAGCCAATGGACTTTCTTTCCTTAAATAAAGTTTCGATTTAGAGATTTTTATTGCGGTCTGTTTCTGTTCAGAGGAAACATCAAACATGTTTAATGTATCTTGTTCTCCTACTTGTGCATTTGACGTGTAAACATGCATTGTCAATCTAGTTATTACAATTAATCATAAAATACATCTTTATTGATCAAAATGAAACACCCACTCGGTCTTTCATAGCAACACACAATAGATACATCAGTAGCGGAAAACCTGTTTGTCTAAAATGAACTTTTATGTGCACATTGTTCATCTTGTTCTGTTTGTATTTAATTACTGTATCAATGTAATAGAAAATGTAATGTCATACACACCCAGGTCTCCTTGGCCTAAAACCTAAACAAACAAAAAAAGTTCTAAATCATGAGACATTTTAGATAGCACATGTGCTGCATCTCATATCATCAGGTGTCAACAAAAAAATATATATAACTTAGTATGTCAAAGGGGGAATACAGGATCATGATGAGTAGGGAGTCCTAAGTTAAATTGTCCAACAACAATGCAAAATTATTCAGTTTCAAAACATTTCCTGTTGCGTGGGCAACTGAACAGTACCCTGGTCCCCAGTGGGCTTTAAAAAAATCTCAGCTGTATCGGAGGTCGTTCTCCAGGCCGTAGATCTTGGCCTTCAGGGTCTTCAGCTCCCCCTGGACCTTCCTGGTCCGAGCGTTGGTCTGACGCACTTCGTGTAGGATGGCCAGGTCCTGATTCGGGCCCACGTTCAGGGTGACCTGAAACACACAGGTACCACACCCACACATGAGCCTGCACATAGCTGTTGTATGTTTACTTAGCTTCTAACACACCTCGGTACACGACATTCACCTCCTACGTACCTTGAAAAGCTGTTTCTCCACATCTTTGAGTTTTTGTCGGAGGTGTTTGATGTCGGTCTTGAAGCCCTCCACCTCCATGGCCCTCCTCTTCTCCAGGGCCTCGTACCGCTGGGTCGTCATCTGAAGACGCTTCGCCATCTTGTCCGACCGATCCTACACACAAAGGTGAGCAAAACACAGTGGAGTAAACACGCACACGCCACCATGTATAACACAAACAATAATTTAGCAAAATATACATGGTGTAGTCAGAATTATTCATATCATGTAAGGATTCGTGGCCACACACCTTGAAAATCTCCCTGCCCATGTCCCCCTCCTCTCTGATCTGAGCCAGGTCTGTCTCCAGGGTAACACACTGCTCCCTGTACATCTCAGCCAGGCGGTGGGCCTGCTTCAGCTCTTCCTGCATTGTCTGGGGCCACAGGAAATAGCAGGACACAACAACACCACAGGAAATCCATTTTAGAATAAGGCTGTAACATAACAAAATGTGGAAAAAGTCAAGAGGTCTTAATAATTTCCAAAGGCACTGTATATACACAGTGCATTCGAAAAGTATCTAGACCCCTTCCATTTTCCCACATTTTGTTACGTTACAGCCTTATTCTAAAATAGATTAAATAAAATATATCACTCTACCTCATAATAACAAAGCGAACACAGGTGATACATTTTTGCAAATGTATTACAAATAAAAAAACAAATACCTTTACATAAGTATTCAGACCCTTTGCTATGAGACTCGAAATTGAGATCAGCTGCATCCTGTTTCCATTGATCATCCTTGAGATGTTTCTACAACTTGATTAGAGTCCATCTGTGGTAAATTCAATTGATTGGACATGATTTGGAAAGGCACACACCTGTCTATATAAGGTCGCATAGTTGACAGTGCATGTCAGTTCAAACGCCAAGCCATAAGGTAGAAGGAATTGTCCTTAGAACCCTGAGACAGGATTGTGTTGAGGCAAAGATCTGGGGAAGGGTACCAAAACATTGCTACAGCATTGAAGGTCCCCAAGAACACATTGGCCTCCATCATTCTTAAATGGAAGAAGTTTGAAACCACCAAGACTCTTCCTAGCTCTGGATGCCTGGCCAAACTGAGAAATTGGAGGAGAAGGACCTTGGTTAGGGAGGTAACCAAGAATTTGATGGTGACTCAGAGGCTCTGTAGGCTATGGGCTCTTCAACCCTGTTCCAGGAGTCTTGTTACACTAGGCTCTGGGCTCCCCAATCCTGTTCCAGGGGTCTTGGGCCTATAGGCTAGGTTATTTTAGTTGTGATACAAAACTTAGCAAAACATATAGGCCCATGGGCTAGGCTTCATGATGCAGGCGACTATGATATGAAAAAGTCACAAAATGCATGCTCTGTTTCTTGCCTTTGACTGCACACATTGGGCATCATTAACAAGTGATAATATTCTCACCCGTCAGACTATTCTAAATGTAATGTTGTCTTTACATATACTAAATCATGTGTGTGACATTAGTTTTGATATAGAATGGGCTATTATCGTCATCCGATTGAAGGGAGCTTTTCGAGCGGTTCATTTTCATGCCAGCCAGGTAGGTAGGGTACTCCGGTTGTAAAGCGACGCAATGTGCTTAATATTAGGAATGTTGAGAAATAAATATAGTAGGCCCAGCCTATAGAAAGCTAATGGGATCCTCCTCTTTTTAATAGAGGCCATCAAAACTCTGTTTTCTCACACAATTGCATAGCATATAGAAATGTTGTGCAACATGGGCATACAATAACACTTATTTCATTCCATGCATCAACCAGCTACGAGGAGCTGGCACTCGGTGGGCAACAGGTGATCCTATTCCGCTCAAACTCGTGTAGTGATTTTCGACTGCATTTGCATTGATTTCAGAGTGATTAGAGAGACAATAGAGCCCCGAGTACCTGGCCATTAGCAAGTTTGAGTGCTACTAACGACCATCAGCGGCATCAGAGCACCGTTTTGGAGAAGCCTAGTTACCGTGACTCAACAGTCATGTGGAATTTGACTGCGGTCATAAATATGTCGGAAATATGGTCACCGTAACAGCCCTAGGCACAACAACGCTTTTAACACCACTTGTTAATGTAAAATAAAAAAACGTAAAAGAGACTCCTTTATTTGAGGTGTTGGATGGGACATGATCCCAATGATGTAAGACCTCTGATCTGAAGCATGTGTACCACTACCCACCCTGAGCTCTTCCCTGTGGACGTGCTGTGTGTCAGGCTGGGGCTGGGTTAGAAGCAGGGCCATGCTGCTGCCGTGTCCTCTGGATCCTGGTCCCGGCTGCTCCCTCCCATGACCATCACTGGCTTTCCTCAGACGGTCCTGGGTTGAGTCCAGCTCTCGCAGCAGCCGGTCCTTCTCCACCATCCAGCCCTTCTCGTGGGCCCGCGTCTCAAACTTCAGCTGTAGGAAGTCCCTGGTGCTCTCGTACAGCAGGTTCTGGGTCCGGTCCAGCCTGGGAGGAAGAGTAGAGAGGGACAAGGAGTGGAACAGAGAGGAAGGGAGAGAACATGTATTCAGGATAGGGGTATGTGAACTAGGATAGGCATTTTACATTTTTTTTGACTGTTGGGAGTACTCCAACGATTTTTACTCAGGCCCGCATTGGAAAAAAAACATGCACATTTATCTATATCCCAACAACGCCTAATTTAACATAACCATTACAGGATAACAAATCCAAATCGCCCCATATACAGTGAGTATGCCAAACATAAATAACACATTCCTAATATTATGTTGCACCCCCTCTTCAGCATGAATGTGTTGGGGCAGGACTCTACAAGCTGTCAACAGCCTTCCACAGGGGTGCTGGCCCATGTTGACTCCAATGCTTCCCACAGTTGTGTCAAGTTGGCTGGATGTCCTTTGAGTGGTGGACCATTCTTGATACACACAGGAAACTGTTGAATGTGAGGTGCCTGGCACCTACTACCATACCCAGTTCAAAAGGCACTTAGATCTTTTGTCTTGCCCATTCACCCTCAATGGCACAAACACAATCCATGTCTCAATTGTCAAGATTTAAAAATCCTTCTTTAACCCGTCTCCTCCCTTTCATCTACACTGATTGAAGTGGATTTAACAAGTGACATCAATAAGGGATACTAGCTTTCACCTGATCGGTCTGTCATGGAAAGACCCCCTTTTTCGATCTTGTCTCATTCCTGCAACTCACCAACGGGCTCGGGAGGTGAAGGTGGAGTCATGCGTCCCCGAAACATGACCTGCCAAACCGTGCTTCTTAACACCCGCCTGCTTAATCCGGAAGCAAACTGCACCAATGTGTCGGAGGAAACACTGTTCACCTGACGACCGAAGTCAGCCTGCAGGTTCCCCGCCCGCCACAAGGAGTCGATAGAGCACGATGAGCCAAGTAAAGGCCCCCCGACCAAACCCTCCCCTAACCCGGACAACGCTGGGCCAATTGTGCGCCACCCTATGGGACTCCCGATCACAACCGGTTGTGAACTCGAACCCGGGTCTGTAGTGACGCCTCTAGCACTGCGATGCAGTGCCTTAGACAGCTGCGCCTCTCGGGTGGCCCAGAGAAGGTGTTCTTAATGATTTGTATACTCAGTGTATATTCATTCAATAAAAAAACAAGTGCCATTTAAGACTAATTTATTGAAACTGTAATATCAACTAGTTACATTATATTATGGAACAGAAACTTCAAAAAGGCAGTAACCTCAGCAGTGACACTTGCTTGAAGCAGACAAGACACTCATTTCCTGAGCCCTTATCACAGAAAAGACAACTGTTTTATGATAAAAAAAAACAATGTAATTCAGTGCCATTGGAAAGTACTCAGACCCCTTGACTTTTTCTATATTGTGTTAGGTTACAGCCTTATTCTAAATTTGATTAAAACGTTTTCCCCCCTTCATCAACCGACACACAATACCCCATAATGACAAAGCAAAAACAGGTTTTTAGAAATGACCAGAGAATCTTGTTTCTCAATGTCTGAGAGTCTTTAGGTGCCTTTTGGGCAACTCCAAGCGGGCTTTCATGTGCCTTTTACTGAGGAGTGGCTTCCATCTGGCCACTCTACAATAAAGGCCTAATTGGTGGAGTGCTGCAGAGATGGTTGTCCTTCTGAAAGTTTCTCCCAAGAGGCTTCAAAGCCTCTTAATGGCCAATACATAGCATCATCGCCAGGGTTTATAGACATCATTGAAACAGTCAAAACAGTTACTCTCAAAGAGTGATAATTTAAAACGGGACTCAATTTGGCGAGTTCAAAGTTCAGGGTTATAAACCAAAACATGTCTTATTTTCAATATACAGACGTTCAATTTAGTTTAATCTGCCTGTTCTTTGGAATTGTACAAATGGATGAACAATTCCACATTGAACACTGCATGGGGATGAATTACAGCCACACCATCCGTTTGGTGAGTAGGCCTAAGGCCACAACATCCGTTTGGTGAGTAGGCCTAAGGCCACAACATCCGTTTGGTGAGTAGGACTAAGGCCACAACATCCGTTTGGTGAGTAGGCCTAAGGCCACAACATCCGTTTGGTGAGTAGGCCTAAGGCCACAACATCCGTTTGGTGAGTAGGCCTAAGCTTAATGATTCTGATGAAAATACGCTTGTTCTAGTTTTACCATCTATGTTCAGGGGGATTGTAGCCTGGGCTAACCAATTCTAAATGGCAGTAGCACTACGGAAAGTAGCCTACGCAGAAAAGACAGGACGCAATGATTTCAGCGCTCGTTGTGGGAACACGTTTCTCTCCTTCAGTCAGTCAACCAGTCCATTTTCTATTTGTGATTAAACGTTTGTATAGGCATTTACAGTGCCTTCAGAAACTATTCATATCCCTGGACTTATTCCACATTTTGTTGTGTTACACCCTGAATTCAAAATGGATTAGAGACATTCTCCACCCATCTACACACAATAAAAATAACCCATAATGACAAAGTGAAAACATGTTTTAAAAATACAAAAATATCTCATTTAAATTTGCTAACATTTCAAAAAAACATTTTCACTGTCAATATGGGGTATGGTGTGTAGATGGGTGAGAAAATGTATTTAATCCATTTTGAATTCAGGCTTTAACAACAAAAATTGGAATAAGTCGAGCTAGGAATACTTTCTGAACCCACTGTATTTCTGTACGCCTAACGGGCGCTTGTGTATGTAACGGAATGGGTCGGAACACAATTGATTGAGTGAGACACAGTGGGGAAAGGGAGTTTAGGGAGAAGAACTACGTGATAATTGGCTTGGTTCTTTTTTTTTTGTGCCCCGCA
This sequence comes from Oncorhynchus mykiss, assembly GCF_013265735.2. Classification (NCBI taxonomy): domain Eukaryota; kingdom Metazoa; phylum Chordata; class Actinopteri; order Salmoniformes; family Salmonidae; genus Oncorhynchus; species Oncorhynchus mykiss. The sequence goes on from NC_050570.1 coordinate 10,277,577, forward strand.
AATGCACATGAACAAATGGAACACTAAAATCAAAGCGAATGAAAGTTGTCTTCGAGTCCTAATTCGATCTCTGGTTGATGATAGAGTTTTGACGTCAGTTGGAGTACTCATGTCCATCCCTGACGTGAACCCACTCTGACAGTGAGAGTAGTGATGCAGTCCTGGCCTCTGGTTGAGACAGCTCTCTCTACATATCATTTGGTGGTACAGTATGTGGGGTGGAGGAATATGAAATGTAGTAATGATATGAAGAGTGCAGTAGAGTATAGTAGGTAGTTTGCATACTTGTCAGTGAGTACAGTGATGCGGTCCTGGTCTCTCTGGTGCTGGACCTGTCCCTCCTCCACGTGGATCCTCCTGTCCTCCAGCAGAGACTCCACCTGCTCTTTGGACAAACGAGTCTGCTCCTCCATCTGAGCCTGCAGCGCCTCCACCTGCACATTACACCAGTTCAATCGTTTTCAATGAGCTAAATGGGTTGCTTTTGAGAGTGTGTGTCGTACTACCTGTAGTAGTAAGGTCTGGTTGTCTCTTCTGTACTGCTCTGGGCTTCCTCCATTCACCACTCCCTCTGATCTGGATGTCCGGCTTCCCTCTGCTCACAGACAGAAGCAAGGCTAAGTGGCACAGTCAGGGGAATATTGCACTCCCAAGACAGATTATTCCACATTTCCGTAAACTGATTTGTGCTCAGAGCACACTGTAATCCTACTTACTAAATTTGATTTTAGTAGCTCCCCCCCTTAGGCTTAGGTTTATCTTACATAGGGAAGATCTTTCAACTCTTAGGTAGAGCAAATTGTTATGAGATAAAAAAAAAAATCAAATGCAGGGCCAGTCCTGGCCTTTTGGGGCCTTAGGCAACATTTTGTTGGGAGGCCCCCTTACACATTTTTCACATGGGACTGAGAGAAGATTTTGCTATTTTATAACAAATGTTATGGTATTCTACTACTTTCTGCATTGGTCAGAGAGAAAATGTGCAGTTTTACAGCTAATTTCCTGCAATTCTACACATTGTGCCATGTTGATATTATATCTGAGTGAGAGTGAATAACAAAATCAAATGGGGGCCCCCTGGAGGTCAGGGCCCCTAAGCACGTGCCCTGGATGCCCGGTCTGTAATTCGACCATGATTACTATAAGTTTAGATAGCTGGCTCGACTAATTTACCAATCTAAAACATTTTAGTTGACATTAACTTATTGAGTGATTGTCAGTGACTGACATGAGAGAAAAGTTGCTGATGCACTACCACATTTTGAAATTGCACCTTGTATATTCTACTATTCCAACTCTCAACAGTAAGTTGAGACCCCGATGGTCGCCTATGTCGCTTATGCCTGGGGTCGGCCCTGATCAAATGCCATCTTGAATGATTTTACTTGTAAACCTGCAATATCTCAAACCAACAGATACATCTAAATATGTATACCCCTAAAATATAATGATCAAATCATGAAAACAGAGAATTTTCTTCAACCTTTTGCAGATCCAGTTCTTGACTTTGCCATCTTCCGATGATCCAGAATTCTGGGCTCTAGTTCCTTCTGGGCTATGCTAACCTACAGCACAGTAGACAGACAGGCAATAGTCATGTAAGTTGCCAACTAGATATCGATCCCTTTCCGAAGTCATGTAATGTCAAATAAGACAATGGAGCATAATTAAGTTTCCTGAAGTGGAACTGTGAATCCTGACCTTGTGTGGAGGGTCACGGTGGAAGTAGGTGATCTCCCCAGTGTCTGGCCCCACCAGGGCTAACAGGTGCTGGATTTTCTTCCTGTCCTCCAGCTCTCTGAACACAAAGACAATAGAAAACCTGTATTTTTCATGTAAAGATGTAAATGTCAATAGCAATTGTAAAGTGTAATTGTGAATCAAATGAGGGCTCACCTGATCTTGAGTCTGTCATTCTCTGCGTACAGACGCAGCGCCTGTTCCCTCTCCTGGAAGAGGTACACCTGCATGTCACTCAAAGCCTTCTGCAGCTCAGATATCTCCCCTTCGCGCTGTCGCACCTCCCACTGCAGCTTGTGCTGGGAGGGCAGGGAGAGACAGGGAGATTAGCACACACCCATCAGTTGCTGTCTGCATGCGTGCACTCCCCACACCCACACACACACACACAGTTCACCTGGTCCTCTGTGGTGCCTCTGTACTTCTCCAGCATCTGCATCAGATCATCGTGTTCTCCATCAAACTGGGCGATCTTCCCCCTGTAGAACTCCAGCAGCTCTCTGGAGGGGCGCAGGTAGGCCAGGCGCTCAGTGATGGGGGGCAGGGGAGAGTCCTCCACCCCAGGGGTGTGGTCTGTCTGCCTGGAAGGGAAGACAACCCAGAAGGGAGGACATTATCCCACTAAGCTAACAAAGATAAAAACCAATCTAGGAACAATTCCTTAGTCAGATTAGCGTAGGAGCCGTAGGGAGATTAGACTCAATAATGAGATTAGACACAATAGATTTGGTCACTACAATTATGTAATCTGATAGAGGAAACAATTAAACAACACAATAGGTAGCCTTTACTTACCTGTCTTTTGTTGGAGGTGACTCCATCATGTTGACCTGAAACACATTTATTGTTCAATTTGAGACACAGTTAGATGATTGTTATGATATGTGTGGAAGCCCCGGAGGTTTTTAGATAGGGCATCCCGAGTGGCGCAGCGGTCTAAAGCACTACGTTTCATTTTATGAGGCGTCACTGCGGTCCCTGATATACGGAGTCCCATAGGGCAGCGTACAATTGGCCGAGCGTTGTCCGGGTTTGACCGACATTGTAAATACGAATTTGTTCTTAACTTACTTGCCTAGTTAAATAAAGGTTCAATACAAAAAGTATAGCAGTTATCTGTTGTTGTGACTTGTGCCATGATACTGGGTGTTCAGTTGCCCACATGATCTCTCGAAACAATGTAATTCCCAAATTGAGTAATATCAGGTGCATGGCCGCTCTCCTACCCGTCGTTGCTAAGCGCCTGTGTGGCAAAAGACGCGGGGAGTTTGAAACTGATAACGTAGCTGACTGGTTCCACTTGTGCTAGCTAGGTGGCGATCTGTGTCTATTAATTGTATTTATGAAATATCATAGTTTGCTAGTTCGTTCTATCAAAGTGAGCTGCCAGCTAGAACAACGGTGCACTCACTTCACAAACAAGTCACAAAAACATTCGCCAGTCAAATTTGCTTGCGTAAGACAGCTAACACAGATGGATAACAGTACAAAATGTTTAAGTGGCATATCCGATGGCAGTATTTCAACAATGATTCTAAATCTGTATTAAATATTGACATTCGTTTTCCCTTTACCTTTCACTGTTTCATGAATCTTCAAACTGTCTTTAGATCCCGGAAGTTTTCAAAGTCTTTCTTCGCAGAAAAAAAAGTGCAGTGTGATTCGAGTAGCGAAGCTCTACTGCCACCTACTGTTTTATGTAGTGAATTGAAACACTGTGTGACCGTCTGGACTTCTGCACCAACTTCTGCACTGTTTCACGGTATCTTACATAAGGAAATAGTGAAATATGTTTTTTCTTTGTCATAGACAATTAAGCCTAAAACGCAATTGCCACAGGCACTACTTTATCATATGTTACAATAACCTAACTGTACAGTAGTATTAGAGGTGGTGGAATAAGGCTATGAATTATTTGCGCCTGGACTAGACACTGATATAAGGCCAGTTTTGTATTCGTTACCCTATCAATTGAGATTATGATTTGGGGAGTGTACGCTGATCCTAGACCTGCGCCCGAGCAACTGTTACCCGGTGCTATTCTCTAAATACGGCCCCTGGTGTCACTCATCTACTACCCTGCGTTCAGTATCGGTAGCGCCACTTTCGGTAGCGCACACAGGACGATTGAACGCCGGTTGGTGGCACCGTTTTTTTGTTGTTGAAAATGGAACGAAAAGTAGCTCGAGAATTTAGACACAAGGTAATAATTTAATAATTAAATATTTGCCTAATGTGGTAAGTAAAGTAATTTATGTTATGTAAAGTAATTGGTGTTTCATTTCTCTTTGGCTGTTATCACTGTATGATGTACTCTGAACCCTGTTGGGGTAACGCTTTTACACAGCTGCCTTTACATTTAATATGTCTTGATAGGTATTGAGAACTAATTAGTATAGGACTAACATATGTTTTGTCTTGGATTTTTATTGCATTGTTTCATTCTTTATTTCTCAATTGTGAAATTAGACTGTTTGTGTGTTAAACAACGTCATTCTCTGTATGATTTCAACGTTGCTCCCTCACATGTAAGGATATTTAATTTCATATATTCCTTTTAAACACTGTATGTGTGTATGGGCTATACAGTAACATACATTTAGATTGTCCGAAGAGTCTGTACAGGTAAGCTAGGCTACAGTATTTCATGATGACTTATGGCCTGTGTGTTGGCGTTCTTGATTGGTTAGTCATTGTGCATTGTCTGTATTGCAGAAAGTTCTTTTTTTTTTTTTTTTTTTGGTCATTCATGATCCAACACATATATACCAATGATGCAAAGAAATTAAAGGAAATGCAGAAGTCTAGAGGCGTCACTACAGACCCTGGTTCGATCCTGGGCTGTACCACAATCGGCCGTGATTGGGAGTCCCATAGGGCAGCGTCGTTGGGGTTAGGGTTTGGCCCGGGGTATGCAGTCATTGTAAATAAAAATTTGTTCTTGACTAACTTGCGTAGTTAAAGAAATATAAACAAATTAATTGTAGGCATACAATTGTTCATTTCCCAAATGCAGGTTACATTATCAGGGTAATAATGTCAAAAGAGAAACTGTGTAAAGGGAACTTGATACATTTTGGTGTTTTCAGTCCTCTGTAATGTGGATCCCGAGCTATGTTGTAGGTTGTTACTGGGTCGCTCCCCTTTTGATCATTTAGACAATGTCAGGGATGTCCAGCCATGCAGAAAGGAAGGAACAATTTACAGCAGCATTTAGACACCGAGAGAGCAGGCAGGTAGGCAGGCATGAGCAACAACGACTCATTTTATTTGTCTTTTAGTGGTGAATATAGGCTAATGTTGGATTGAAGTGGGCCCTTTCATCTCTATTATAGCTGATTTGACATTAATGTGTGATGTATTCACCCCTGGGCTTTGTTGGATGTTTGAGAATAAGGGAGTTTGAATGTTTAGAGATCACAAGAGAACTTCAGTTATAACATAAGCTGTGTGTTGGTCCATGTTCCTAGACTACCCAGTGGTCTGTGGGTGGTGCTTTATGATCGGCTTCATCAGTTTATGGGGCCAAAGTCTGCACATAGTCACATTGCTTACGCTGTCTCTCAATGTCGAGTCAGATAGCTTTACGACACTATAAACACACCGGCATACACCCAGCAACCTTTGCATATTTGTGCTTTTGTCCGGTAATGTGTATCTAGGTGTGTGTGTGTGTGTGGACGTGTTTAACTATGCTTGTGTGGACCAGAAGTCCCCACAAGAATAGTAAACAAACAAACATTTGACATTTTGTTAGTCCCCACAAGGTCAAATGCTATTTCTAGGGTGTTTAGGGTTAGGTTAGAATTAGGGTTAGGAGCTAGAGTTTGTTTTAGTTTTTTGGTTAGGAGCCAGGGTTATGTTTAGGTTTAGGGTTAAGGTTAGGTTTTAGGGTTAAGGTTGGGGTTAGGGAAAATAAGATTTAGAATGGGACTGAAGTTTGTGTCACATGGTTGTACTGTAAGGTTATACTGCTCACCTCACTATTCCAAACCCCCCTCCAACCTCCCCCTCCGTCTCACTCCCTCACTCCCTCTCCCCAGTCCAGTGGCATAAGAGTGGCTCCCAGCCCAGAGTCCTAGTGAGGGCCGGCCACTTCGAAGGAGAAGGGATCTAGAAAGAGGGAAAGCTACCTGGCCTTCTGCCACCAGCATCAACAATAGAATAGAGATACTATTGATGCTAATGCTTTTATGGGCACACAAACACAGCAAACATATACACAGGCACACGCACACACACACGCACACGCACACACACACACACACACACACACACACACACACACACACACACACACACACACACACACACACACACACACACACACACACACACACACACACACACACACACACACACACACACACACACACCTAGGGCTAGGGTGCATGTCCCCTGTCATGGTGAAAGGACCACAGCTGAGAGGGATGTGTCAGTAAGAGTCTGCAGCTTTCCCCAACTGTGGCAGCTGCTATCTTGTCTGTGATAAAGACGATGACGATGATGAAGATGTCTTTGTTGTCTAGGTGGAGCTACTCATTGACAATGAGGCAGAAAAGGATTACCTGTATGATGTCCTGCGGATATACCACCAGTGAGTACCACCATCTCTGTCTGACTTTCACATTAGTTTAGTGCTAAATTATTGACTTGTTAGTAATTTTCAGGACAAACAATCTTCGCCACAGTTTTTCAATTTTCTTCCCTTAACTGATTTCAGTTTGCTGATCCTTTATTTGAGGAAGTGTATTGTTAGTAGTGTACTCTGCCAGTACTAGATAAATTAATTGTTAGTAGTTAGTAGTAGTTGTTAGTAGTGTCCTCTGCCAGTACTAGATAAATGAATTGTTAGTAGTTAGTAGTAGTTGTTAGTAGTGTACTCTGCCAGTACTAGATACATTAATTGTTAGTAGTTAGTAGTAGTTGTTAGTAGTGTACTCTGCCCGTACTAGATAAATACATTGTTAGTAGTTAGTAGTAGTTGTTAGTAGTGTACTCAACCAGTACTAGATACATTAATTGTTAGTAGTTGTTAGTAGTGTACTCAACCAGTACTAGATAAATACATTGTTAGTAGTTAGTAGTAGTATTTGTTTGTGGTGTACTCAACCAGTACTAGATACATCAAGATTATCTTTTTTCTGTCACTTCTATTTCAACCAAGCAAACCTCTTGATTTCTCTCAAATCACACATTTATGTATAATATGGGATTAAGTCTCCTGTGTGTGTGTGTGTGTGTGTGTGTGTGTGTGTGTGTGTGTGTGTGTGTGTGGTGTATGTATATGGGGGTGTTTGTGTGCATGCTTGTGTGTGTATACAAGTATTTTATGTTGGGGAGATGGGTTTCGTTCAGGAATGTGATGTTAATGTGGACTGAATGGGGAGTTAGAGGAGCTGGTTTCCATGTGGTCTGGGTATGGAGCCAGAGCCCTGAGACCCCATTGGTTAGACCTACAGTATGATCAGTTTTCCACTGTGCTCCGCCAAGCCTGGCCAGCTATTCACAAAAGCCATTTCCCCCTTCAAACACAAGTCAGGAGTGAAATGGTGAACATTAATAATTAATAGTCATAGGTCATAGGCCTTTTTGTTCCCATTGGTAGGTTGATGGCACATTCTTGATATACTTGATAAGGCTGCAGTGTTTATCAAACTGCGCTGTCCTAGTTGTTCTATACGCAGCTTTGAGGCAGTTTTTCCTCCTAGTCATGTATGTCAGAAATAGGAATGATGAAGGCGTTCAAAACCTCTCGCTCTCTCTTAAATGATTGTGCAGTGACACTGTGTGTGTTTGTGTGTGTGTGTGTGTGTGTGCGTGCATGCGTGCATGTGTCAAACATTTGTGTGTGTGTTGAGCTGACCTCTGACCCTCTGCTCTCTCCCTCAGGTCCATGGAGTTGTCAGTGCTGGTGGGGGACCTGAAGCTGGTCATCAACGAGCCCAGCCGCCTGCCGCTGTTTGATACCATCCGGCCCCTCATTCCCCTCAAACACCAGGTGGAGTACGACCTGCACACCCCCAAGAGGTCACGGTGAGTGGAGGGGTCGCTGCCACCCACCAGGCTGGAGCTTTAACAGTCCATAGACTTTCAATGAGATGCATTTGTCTTATACTTTCTAGTCACTCCAAGATAACGGCAATGTACACTACATTGATACACAGAACTGATAACCCCTTCCTGTCATCTTCCATCTATCCCCTTCTCCCTCTCCCCCCTGTCTTTCTTCTCCTCCTTCCTCTTCCCCCGCCTGGTGGCGCAGTAAGCTAAGGGAGGTGCGTCTGGATCGTACTCATCCTGAGGGCCTGGGGCTGAGCGTAAGAGGGGGCCTGGAGTTCGGCTGTGGACTCTTCATCTCACAGATCGTCAAGGATGGACAGGCTGGAAACAGTGGCCTGCAGGTGTGTGTGTGTTTCTGTTTTCACGAGGTCATGAAAGGGACAGTCTTTTCATATGATGTGGTCAATATTCCCACTAGGTGGAGTAAAGAAACATTGATTAGTTACCCTTTGAGAAGCAGATTCATAGACTGCACCACCTGACTCTGTTGAGAAATGTCAAACGTCTTTGTATTAGTCATTATGCAGTTCATATGGGTATCTCTCCTTGCTGTTTTACACATAGTAATCAGGGTTGGGGTCAATTCCTTTGAAATTCCAGTCAATTCAGAAAGTAAACCAAATTCCAGTTCCACATTTTCCTCATTGAAAAAAGCATTGAAGAAAATTGGAATTGGAGTTTCAGTGTTGTTCCTGAATGATATGGAGTTGAAATGGAATTGACCCCAATCCTGATAGAAACATATCACATACAGTATGCATGCATCAAATACAACCAATCAGAGGAACAAACTGCTTTGATAAAAACATCAGTGGATTTTTACCTTCCTGTCCTTCATGAAGTAATTGAACCTACTGTACTGTCTGGGGCGGCAGGTAGCCTAGTGGTTAAATCGTTGGACTAATGTCATGAAAATGTTCCATCCCAATGATAATAACAATCAATCAATAGCTTTGACCAATCCCCGAGGTTTGTAAGACCATGGGTTTAATAATAATTAGTCAAAGACTCAGCTTATGCAAAAGGTTAGTACAGTTTATTCACTACCCAGCCGACAAAGATTAGGGAGACCGTGAGAAGCACTCCCTGTCCTCCCCCAAGATTAGGGAGACCGTGAGAAGCACTCCCTGTCCTCCCCCAAGATTAGGGAGACCGTGAGAAGCACTCCCTGTCCTCCCCCAAGATTAGGAAGACCGTGAGAAGCACTCCCTGTCCTCCCCCAAGATTAGGGAAACCGTGAGAAGCACTCCCTGCCCTCTCCCAAATCTCCCAGCCTAGCCAGGTCAGCACCGCATTTTGCTCAGACAGTCTGTGTTTAAGATACTATAAATAATATATTGTACAGATATATTGTTTTACCCTAATTCTGACTAAAACTACACACATCATTAATTATAATTTTACTGACTATAATCAATTTTGTACAATGATATGGTTTCAGGGTGGAATATTCTAATCATGAATTTAAACATATAAATTTCATCAACTAATAACCGAAAGGTTGCAAGATTGAATCCCCGAGCTGACAAGGTAAAAATCTGTTGTTCTTCCCCTGAACAAGGCAGTTAACCCACTGTTCCTAGGCCGTCATTGGAAATAAGAATTTGTTCTTAACTGACTTGCCTAGTTAAATAAAGGTAAAAATAAAATACTGTAGTTGTTCCCCTCAGCCAGCACGACAGATGTCCCACACTTCCATTAGCTCAGTATCCAGTGACACAAATTGACACACCACTACTGAGGTGACACAGCCATCCTGTCTGGCACCTGGAGGAAAAAACTATTCTGAAACTCATCCTTACCCAGTGAGCACAAGACTTATATGCAAAATATGCATGGAGGGTGGAGGGGTTGTTGTCAGACATCTGAAGAGAAGCAAACACACAATGCCATAACACTGAGAGAAATGTAGCCACACATTCTATCACAACCCATAAAAAATGATGGTGGTCTGACCTGTGTGACCTCCAGATGGGAGATGAGATTGTACGCATCAATGGATACTCCATTTCTTCCTGTATCCACGAGGAAGTCATCAACCTCATCAAGACCAAGAAAACCGTGTCGCTCAAAGTCAGGCGTAAGTTCACCCATCCCATTCAGGGCATATCCCAATAATGTACTTATCTTTATGTATATAAGTAATTACACTTAATTTTCAATTTCTGTCTCTTTGCTTCTTTTCTCTGTCCAGAGGTTGGATTGATACCAGTGAAGAGGTAGGGCTGTTTCTCTCTTGGTTGGTATTGTATTTGACAACTTTCTGTTTTAGCAAAAACGAGATGAGGTGTGAGATTAATAAAACAACAAACGATATATTCTGGATAAGGGGCATCCAGGAAGCATGTGTTATGTATTTCCTGTGTCAGGCGTCCCTCACAAAACAGGTTTTCAACCGACCTCAAGGTATCATCCTGGTTAAATAAAGGTTAAATAAATACATAAATAAATATAGAATTAGATTTCTGTTCTTCTCCAGTTCCACAGAGGAGCCTTTGAAGTGGCAGTTTGTGGACCAGTTTGTGTCTGATTCTGGGGTGAGAATGAGATTCATATTCTTTTAGATGAAATATTCTCTCACATTCTTTATTCCTTTGGCCCTTCTTCATTCTCATTTTTGTAATTTAACAAACACTCTCATCCAGAGCGACCTACAAATAAATACTGTAATGCAACCAAGCACATAATTTTCTCTCTCTCTCTCTCTCTCTCTCTCTCTCTCTCTCTCTCTCAAAAGACGAAAAACAGTGTGGCAGGCCTGGCGTCCATGGGAAGCAAGGAGATCAAGGAGAAGAAGGTGTTCCTGAGCTTGGTGGGCACCAAGGGCATGGGCATCAGCATCTCCAGTGGCCCCACACAGCAGCCTGGTATCTATGTCAGTAACGTCAAACCTGGCTCCCTCGCTGCTGAAGTAGGACTACAGGTAAGAGTTTGGCCCTGTTTAGCATACTGTGAACCACTATGAAATGAACATCTAGAAATGCATCACGATGATCACCTGGCATTAATAAACTCATAGTGTTTCGTCAAGATCCATGAGAAATCTTACTGGCTAGGAATTGTTTTCCGAACCATGTCGCAGAGTGTTTATGTGAGAAGATCCCATCGAGCTTGGTCCTAGTATGCTACAATGTCCCAATGTGGATTACAATAAAGTGCTGAAATGTGTGTGTGTTGCTGCATGGTTGGTATTGCGAGTTGTATTGTGTTTTGTGTTGGTAGATTGGTGACCAGATCGTCGAGGTGAACAGGGTGGAATTCACTAATCTGGACCACAAAGAGGTAGGACACACAAAATGCAAACAAAGGTTTGATACCTCCAGAATACAGTTTTGCTTGGTAAATAATATATTTGCTTGGTAAATAATAAACTTTATTTTGTGTTTATTGCTTAGTAAAGTTTAATCTTTATTGTGTCTGCAGGCTGTCAGAGTTCTGAAGAGCAGCAGGAGTCTAACCATCACAGTTCTTTCTGGTGCTGTAAGTACACCGTCAACTGCTACGAATAGTGCTTCCGTACAGGAATAGTCCACTCAAAAACTATCTTTTTCATTTTTTTTAATTAGTCCATTGTCGATATAGTCCCAAAAATGTTTTTATGTCATCAGTTTTCAATATATAGCACTTTCAAGAAGCAAAGTGCAGAATGCGACATCATTATGAAGATGCAATTCCACAACTTATCTGCAGCAGCATACCCCTAACAACTTGCTAGACCCCTAATAACTTAGTATATCCATAACAATTTGCTATACCCCTAATAACATACTACAGTATACCCATAATGACTTACTATACCCATTACAACTTACTATACCCCTAATGACTTACTATACCCCTAACGACTTGCTAAACCCCTAATCATTTACTACGGTATACCCATAAGGACTTACTATAACCCTGACAACTTACTATACCCCTAACGACATACTATACCCCTAATAACTTACTACAGTAAACCCATAAATGAATTACTATACCCTTAACGATTTACTATACCCCTAATGACTTACTATACCCCTAACAACTTGCTATACCCCTAATAACTTACTACAGTATACCCATAAAGACGTACTATACCCATAAAGACTTACTATACCCCTAACAACTTGCTATACCCCTAATAACTTACTACAGTATACCCATAATGACTTACTTTGCCCATAATGACTTACTATACCCCTAACAACTTACTATACCCATAATGACTTACTATACCCCTAACAACTTACTATACTCATAATGACTTGCTATACCCCTAACATCTTACTATACCCCTAATGACTTACTACAGTATACCTATAAATATTTACTATACCCCTAACAACTTACTATACCCATAATGACTTACTATACCCCAAACGACTTACTATACCCCAAACGACTTACTATACCCCAAACGACTTACTATACCCCTAATGACTTACTATACCCCTAATGACTTACTATACCCCTATCAACTGCCTATACCCCTAATAACTTACTACAGTATACCTATAAATATTTACTATACCCCTAACGACTTGCTATACCCCTAATTACTTACTACAGTATACCCATGATGAATTACTATACCCGTTACAACTTGCTATACCCCTAACGACTTGCTATATCCCTAACGACGTGCTACAGTATACCTATAATGACTTACTATACCCATAACAACTTACTATACCCCTAACGACTTACTATACCCATAATGACTTACTTTACCCCTAACGACTTACTGTACCCCTAACGACTTACTATACCCCTAACGACTTGCTATACCCCTAACGACTTGCTAAACATCTAATGACTTACTATACCTCTAATGACTTACTATATTCCAAATTACTTACTATACCCCTAATTACTTACTACAGTATACCCATGATGAATTACTATACCCGTTACAACTTGCTATACCCCTAACGACTTGCTATATCCCTAACGACGTGCTACAGTATACCTATAATGACTTACTATACCCATAACAACTTAATATACCCCTAACGACTTACTATACCCATAATGACTTACTTTACCCCTAACGACTTACTGTACCCCTAACGACTTACTATACCCCTAACGACTTGCTATACCCCTAACGACTTGCTAAACATCTAATGACTTACTATACCCCTAATGACTTACTATATTCCAAATGACTTACTATACCCCTAACAACTTGCTATACCCCTAACAACTTGCTATACCCCTAACGACTTACTATCCCCCTAACGACTTGCTATACCCCTAACGACTTACTATACCCATAATTACTTACATTACCCCAAACGACTTACTATACCCCTAACGACTTGCTATACCCCTAACGACGTACTATACCCCTAACGACTTGCTATACCCCTAACGACTTACTATACCCCTAACGACTTGCTATACCCCTAACGACTTACTATACCCATAATTACTTACATTACCCCTAACGACTTACTATACCCCTAACGACTTGCTATACCCCTAACGACTTACTATACCCATAATTACTTACTATACCCCTAACGACTTACTATACCCCTAACGACTTACTATACCCCTAACGACTTACTATACCCCTAACGACTTACTATACCCCTAACGACTTACTATACCCCTAACGACTTACTATACCCCTAACGACTTACTATACTCCTAACGACTTACTATACCCCTAACGACTTACTATACCCCTAACGACTTACTATACCCCTAACGACTTACTATACCCCTAACGACTTACTATACCCCTAACGACTTGCTATACCTCTATTAACTTACTACAGTTTACCCATAATGACTTACTATACCCCTAACGACTTACTATACCCCTACTAACTTACTATACCCCTAACGACTTACTATACCCCTATGAACTGACTACAGTATATCCATAATGACTTACTTTAAACATAATGACTTACTATACCCCAAACTACTTACTATACCCCTATCATCTTGCTATAACACTAATGACTTATTTTACCCCTAACAACTTTCTATACCCCTAATGACTTACTATACCCCTAAAGACTTACTACACCCCTAACATCTTACTATACCCCTAATGACTTACTATACCCCTAATGACTTACTATACCCCTAATGACTTACCTTACCCATAATGACATACTATACCCCTGACAACTTACTATACCCCTGACAACTTACTATACCCCTAACAACTTACTATACCCCTAATGACTTACTATACCCCTAACATCTTACTATACCCCTAATGACTTACTACAGTATACCCATAATGACTTACTCTACCCCTAACGACCAACTGTATCCCAAAAAACTTACTATACCCCTAATGACTTACTACAGTATGCCCATAATGACTTACTACACCCCTAACAACTTACTATGCCCTTAATAACTTACTACAGTATACCCATAATTACTTACTATACCCCTAACGACTTACTATACCCCTAACGAACAACTAAACCCCTAACGACTTACGATACCCCTAACGACTTACCATACCCCTAACGAACAACTATACCCCTAACGATTTACTATACACCTAACAACTTACTATACCCCTAACTACTTACTATACCCCTAACGACTTACTATAACCCTAAAGACTTGATACTGTAGTGTGTATATATATATATATATATATATATATATATATATATATATATACTGTAGTATATATATCTATATATATACTGTAGTATATATATCTATATATATCATTCATGTACAAGTCCAAAAATGGATGTAGCAATTGCAGATTTCCCCTTTAAGACCTGATAATGATCAATTCGCATTTCCACCTCAAGACAGCGAGTAAATTGAAATAATAAACAGTATATGTGATTATTTTAGGCGATTGTTATTCTCTTATCTCCCGCTCTCACTACATCCATCCGTGTGTTGTTATTTCCTTGTGGAATGACACTTCCGTTCCAGTCCATCAGAGATCAGTGATTGGAACACTCTTACACCCCCTTTCTGCTGTCTGTCTGTCTGTCTGTCTGTCTGTCTGTCTGTCTGTCTGTCTGTTTGTTTGTCCCGCACAGGGCAGTGAGTTGTTTATGACAGGCGAGGAGCGTCTGGCGGTGGAGGCTCGCAGGGAGCTGGACAGACAAGAGCTGATGCAACAGAAGAGGGTTGCCCTACAGACCAACAAGATCATTAAGGAGCAGCAGGAGAAGGAGAGGCAGTGAGTGGATATTGAATGGTTGATTAAAATGTGATATTTGGTTCTACTTTTAACAATATTTGATTCGTTTGTCCTCCAAGAGTTGCTGAATCTCCTCTCTACTTCAGTTTACTCCTCAATTCATAACGAGGTAGCAGCGGATGATCCCTTACCAAAAACACCATGGAACCACACAAGTGGATATAGGGCATTCCAAATCATCAAGTGTAACTCAAAGAAGTGATCAAACATATTTCCATTGTGGTGCTTAGAGCCAAATATTCTATAAAATCGTTTTCATGCCAAACAATGTTGGGGAGATTGGACAGAAAAAAACACTTGATGATTATAGATTATTGTATTCAGAGAGCTGAAGCTTTGCCATTTGGTGGTAAACTGATCAATGTCCTTTTACCAAAAGTTATTGTTGTCTGTGCATATGCTTTATGCACACACAGAGAGAGAAAACATAGGTGCCTGACCGCCTCGATTCAGTCTTATGTAGCAAAATTTGAAACATTTTTTTTTTACATTGAATAAAAATAGAGACTCAGAGCTAGAAAATTGTAGATCTTACACTGCAGTTGAAGAACAATGGGAAAGTAATTCTGCGTTGAGAAAATGTCCCTTGAATGTTTTGGTACACCTACTGGAGAGCTCTTCTTTGTTTACACCCATTCAGCATCGTTCACACCCTCTAAGCCTTGGCCCCACCCATCTCTTTAAGGATTCACATGTGAGGCCACTTGGTAAACAGACTGATTAGTTTAATAAACAACCAAAGATTTCGAGACTAAAAGTGGTGAAAGTAGTAGCCTACAATAAAGAAAAACTCCAGGTAAATATACACTTTATCGAGTCCTTTGCCTCTACATCCTAATCTGACTTTGGTGCAGGTCATGTGTTCTTCACATAACCGTCTCTGGTAAACACACACTATATCAAATCAAATGTTTATTTGTCACATGCACAGGATACAGAAGTTGTAAACAGTACAGTGAAATGGTTACTTCCATAGTAGCAATGTCAAAAACAGAAAGTGTCTAGATACAAATATTTTATAGATATATTATATTTATTAGATGACGCTTACCTGACACACTTGTCTAAATTGATGGATCATGTGAAGGAAATGTTATAACCACCTCCCAGCCACATCTAGCTAAGTGGATGGGTCACTATTGTCTAGACATGTACACATGTTCATTAAATACAATAGATGGCCGTAATCACCCGCAGACACACCTGGCTAACTTGATGGGTCATGTAATCATCTGGCAAAGTGTTTTGTTTACATATGTAGTCTTTTGTCTTTTGTTTAGACATGTAGCTAGCTAGATAGCTAAACAATGCACAGGCATAATCCCAACTCAAACTACTACCAAGCAATGCAAAAATTGCCATTGCTGTAGTTTGAATCTCCAGGTAGCTAAAGCTAACCAACCAGGTTCAATGTTAGTTAGCTAACATTAGGGTATAACTAAGAATGCAAATGGATTTCTGATTCAAATAATATTACTACACAGATCATACACGTAACGTTAGCTAGCGAGCCAGCAAGCTAACGTTTGCTAGCGAACAGTACGCTTTAACTTGCAATGAAAATGACTTTCTGACAAAATTAGAAACTTAGAATGTATCTAGACTCTTCCCCTTATTCATGGATGAACGCTTCACGGCAGACTGGAACCATTTAACTCGTTTAACGTTTTGTTTGTAGTTATGTCTTGTTTGGCCAGCGTTGTGTCAAGTCACTCCGATGGCTAACGTTATATACAGTGCATTTGGAAAGTTACATTACAGCCTTTTTGTTACATTACAGCCTTATTCTAAAATTGATTAGATAGTTTTTTTTCTCTCATCAATCTACACACCATACCCCATAATGACAAAGCAAAAACAGTTTTTTTAAACTTTTTTGCAAGTTTTTTTTTTAAAATAAAAAACTGAAATATCACATTTACATAAGTATTCAGATGTTTTATTCAGTACTTTGTTGAAGCACCTTTGGCGGCGATTACAGCATCAAGTCTTCTTGGGTATGACGTTACAAGCTTGGCACCCCTGTATTTGGGGAGTTTCTCCCCAAATCTTCTGTGCATATCCTCTCAAGCTCTGTCAGGTTGGATGGGGAGCGTCGCTGCACAGCTATTTTCAGGTCTCTCCAGAGACATTCGGCCAGGTTCAAGTCTGGGCTCTGGCTGGGCCACTCAAAGACTTGTCCCAAAGCCATTCCTGCGTTGTCTTGGCTGTGTGCTTAGGGTTGTTGTCCTGTTGGAAGGTGAACCTTAGCCCTAGTCTGATGTCCTGAGCGCTCTGGAGCAGGTTTTCATCAAGGATCTCTCTGTACTTTGCTCTATTCATCTTTCCCTTGATCCTGACTAGTCTCCCAGTCCCTGCCACTGAAAAACATCCCCACAGCATGATGCTGCCACCACCATGCTTCACTGTAGGGATAGTGCCAGGTTTCCTCCAGACATGACGCTTGGCATTCAGGCCAAATAGTTCAATCTTGGTTCTATCAGACCAGAGAATCTTGTTTCTCATGGTCTGAGAGTCTTTTAGATGCATTTTGGCAAACTCCAAGCAGGCTGTCATGTGCCTTTTACTGAAGAGTGGCTTCCATCTGGCCACTCTACCATAAATGCCGGATAGGTGGAGTGCTTCATAGATGGTTGTCCTTCTGGAAGGTTCTCCCATCTCCACAGAGGGACTATAGAGCTCTGTCAGTGACCATCGGGTTGTTGTTCACCTCCGTAACCAAGGCCCTTCTCCCCCGATTTCTCAGTTTGGCGGTCAGCTCTAGGAAGAGTCTTGGTGGTTCCACACTTCTTCCATTTAAGAATGATGGAGGCCACTGTGTTCTTGCAGACCTTTAATGCTGCAGACATTTTTTGGTACCCTTCCTCGTGTCTGTGCCTTGACACAATCCTGTCTCTGAGCTCTACGGACAATTCCTTCAACCTCATGGCTTGGTTTTTGCTCTGATATGCATTGTCAACTTTATACAGACAGGTGTGTGCCTTTCCAAATAATTTCCAATCAATTGAATTTACCACAGGTGGACTCCAATCAAGTTGTAGAAACATCTCAAGAATGATCAATGGAAACAGGATGCACCTGAGCTCAATTTCGAGTGTCATATCAAAGGGTATGAAGACTTATGTCATTTTTTAAAAATATTTGCAAATATTTCTAAAAACCTGTTTTCGCTTTGTCATTATGGGGTATTGTATGAAGACTGACGAGGAAACAATATTCAGACCCCTTGACTTTTTCCACATTTTGTTACGTTACAGCGTTATTCTAAAATTGATTTTTTTTAAATTATCATCAGCAATCTACACGCAATACCCCATAATGACAAAGTGAAAACAGGTTTTTAGAAATGTTTGCAAATGTATAAAAAATGTAAAATAAACACACATTCAAGACAACACAGGAGTGGCTTTAGGACAAGTCTCTGATTGTCCTTCAGTGCACCAACCATAGCCCGGACTTGAACCCAATCGAACATCTCTGGGAGACCTGAAAATAGCTGTGCAGCGACGCTCCCCATCCAACCTGACAGAGCTTGAGAGGATCTGCAGAGAAGAATGGGAGAAACTCCCCAAATACAGGTGTGCCAAACTTGTAGCGTCATACCCAAGAAAATTCGATGCTGTAATCGCTGCCTAAGATGCTTCAACAAAGTACTGAGTTTTTTCTTTGTCATCATGGGGTATTGTGCGTAGATTAATGAGGGGAGAAAATGATTTAAAATACATTTTAGAATAAGGCTGTAACGTAACAAAATGTGGAAAAAGTCAAGGGGTCTAAATACTTTCCGAATGCACTGTATTTCAAAACAACGCGGTAGAAAGGACTATCAACACATACTGAACAGCTCACATTATAAACAGAAGCATGCTACATGGCAGACCAATCCAAACTCATCTCCCTGCGAGCTAGCAGAAAGGTTCCTGACTTTTTCTTTTGCTAAACCAACTAGGCATCAATTGTATTTTTATTCACGGATGGAACACAAGTTTGTTTTTAAGGCACATGAAAGTTTACATGTTCCAGAAGGCCTTTCTGTCAAAAAATGCAATTTGATTAAAAAAATAATGTTAAAAAACTGTAACTTGGCCACTCAAATGCCTCTCCTGTGAAGTCGTGACATGAGACTTATGCCTAGTTTCCTGAAACGAGTCACATATGTAATCTCTTTGAATAGACAGTAGGTGATGATTGAAACTTATGTTGATTTCAACTTGTCAACACACAAGATGAAGACAATCTTTGCTCAGTTTGACAAATTAGGTCCAGGCTTCTGTTCAGAAAACAATCTGTGAAGACATCAGTAGAGCACAGCAGCCTTTATCTCTTGGCTCTGTATACTAGAAAATGACTGACCTCCCACTAGCGATAAATGCAATCAGACTCACAAGAGAAGACAAGCAAAACAGGATTTTGCATTTTTTTCTGATTGGCATTCAAGATATACAAAAACGACATGTTGTCAACATTACTTTCATAGTGAATGCATTAATGTTACACTGGCACTATCTCCAGAAGAATAGGCTGAACTTATATCTCAGTGTGATAGATAGCCCATACATGTTTATGTTGTTAACATGTGTTTCTTTGTGTTGTGAATAGGAGAAAGATTGAGATTTCTCAGAAGAATGCTGAGGAGGAGGAACGCTACCAGAAGGAGATGGAGAAGTGAGTTCACCTTGCTTTGCATATTGATTGTTGTTTCTATAATATATGTATTTTGTATATTTTGTATTTTGTACAATAATGTTACGCACAATAACATATTCTACTCATAGAGAAACAGACGGATCAGTCAGGGACTGGAATAGATAGATGGATCAGTCAGGGACTGGGAGAAATAGACAGATCAGTCAGGGACTGGAATAGATAGATGGATCAGTCAGGGACTGGGAGAAATAGACAGATCAGTCAGGGACTGGAATAGATAGATGGATCAGTCAGGGACTGGGAGAAACAGACAGATCAGTCAGGGACTGAAATAGATAGATGGATCAGTCAGGGACTGGGAGAAACAGACGGATCAGTCAGGGACTGGGAGAAACAGACTGATCTGTCAGGGAATAGATAGATGGATCAGTCAGGGACTGGGATAAATAGACAGATCAGTTAGGGACTGGGAGAAATAGACAGAAACAGACAGATCAGTCAGGGACTGGGAGAAACAGACAGATCAGTCAAGGACTGGACTAGATCGATGGATCAGTCAGGGACTGGGAGAAACAGACAGATCAGTCAGGGACTGAAATAGATAGATGGATCAGTCAGGGACTGGGAGAAACAGACAGATCAGTCAGGGACTGGGAGAAACAGACTGATCTGTCAGGGAATAGATAGATGGATCAGTCAGGGACTGGGAGAAATAGACAGATCAGTTAGGGACTGGGAGAAATAGACAGAAACAGAAGGATCAGTCAGGGACTGGGAGAAATAGACAGATCAGTCAGGGACTGAAATAGATAGATAGATGGATCAGTCGGGGACTGGGAGAAACAGACAGATCAGTCAGGGACTGGGAGAAACAGACAGATCAGTCAGGGACTGGGAGAAACAGACAGATCTGTCAGGGACTGGAATAGATAGATGGATCAGTCAGGGACTGGGAGAAACAGACAGATCTGTCAGGGACTGGGAGAAACAGACTGACAGGTCCGTCAGGGACTGGGAGAATGACATAAAGGGAACCCAGGATCCATCTAAACTTCACAGACCATCTAGTTAAAATAAAAGCGTGTGTGTGTGTTTAGGATCGAGGCTACGGAGAGGAAGCACAACGGGGAGTGGGAGGAGGACTGGGCCCCTGGAGAACAAACCAAAACCAAGAGTCCCTCCCCTGCCCGGCACAAAATCAACACCCCACCCCCCGAGTCCAAGAGCTCTGGTAAGGAGAAGGGAACAGTCGCTACCTCTATAGATGAATGAATAGATTCCAACAGGGACCTGTAGAGCAGCAGGACCAGTAAAGGGCCTAGACTTACAGTTGTGTTGAACCTCTCTGCATGCTGTCTGTCTCCTGTCTTCTTCCTCTGTGTGCCGTGCTTTCTGACTTCCTTCACTTCCAGACTATGGAGCCAGCTCTTTTCAGGCTGACGACAATGATGAGGAGGAGGAGGAGGAGGAGGAGGAAGAAGAAGGGAGAGAAGTGAGTGACTGAGTCTCACAGTATACCGACACATCTCAGAGTCAGAGACACGTTTCAATACCACTGACAACATGCTCGATTTCCTTTGACAACCAAAACCTATTGACATTTTCCTATACTGTACATGAACAGTGCTAGCCTGGATGCTAGGCTGTTTCTGCTTTAGCTAGCTTGTCTTGTGTTTCCTAAACTGCCTAGAATCCAAGAGGGTGTTATATTTCTCAATACAACCCCTTGAGCTTTCTTTCTTTCTTTCTTTCTTTCTTTCTTTCTTTCTTTCTTTCTTTCTTTCTTTCTTTCTTTCTTTCTTTCTTTCTTTCTGTTGTGAGCATTGGATTCAGTTGACCAACTATAGTAGATGTTTTTTTTCTAGATTTGCTCAAGTTATTATGTGCCTTGCTAGGATTTGCGTCTGTCTGGGTATCAGAGTGACACTGGTTGATGTTGTTTTTCCTCTGTAGCTTTTGGATGGTTTTATCACTATGAAGGGAAGCTGCCCACACTCCGCAAGGTATTCTGTACGGTCGCAGTTTGGTGTGCTGTGAGTGTGTTCTCTCGAAGCTAACACATATGCAGTGCCTTCAGAAAGTATTCATACTCCTTGACTTACTCCACATCTGGCTGGTGCAGGAGGTAGGAGTAATGATCTGGCGGGTGTAGGAGGTAGGTGTAATGATCTGCCTGGTGTGGGAGGTAGGAGTAATGATCTGGCTGGTGTAGGAGGTAGGCATAATGATTTGACTGGTGCAGGAGGTAGGAGTAATGATCTGACTGGTGCAGGAGGTAGGAGTAATGATCTGACTGGTGTAGGAGGTATGAGTAATGATCTGACTGGTGTAGGAGGTATGAGTAATGATCTGGCTGGTGGAGGAGGTATGAGTAATGATCTGACTGGTGTAGGAGGTAGGAGTAATGATCTGGCTGGTGCAGGAGGTAGGAGTAATGATCTGACTGGTGCAGGAGGTATGAGTAATGATCTGACTGGTGTAGGAGGTATGAGTAATGATCTGACTGGTGTAGGAGGTATGAGTAATGATCTGACTGGTGTAGGAGTATTGATCAATAAACCTTTGCAGGAGGTAGGAGTAATGATCTGACTGGTGTAGGAGTGTTGATCAGTAAACCTTTGCAGGAGGTAGGAGTAATGATCTGACTGGTGTAGGAGGTATGAGTAATGATCTGACTGGTGTAGGAGGTATGAGTAATGATCTGACTGGTGGAGGAGGTATGAGTAATGATCTGACTGGTGCAGGAGGTAGGAGTAATGATCTGACTGGTGTAGGAGGTATGAGTAATGATCTGACTGGTGTAGGAGGTATGAGTAATGATCTGACTGGTGTAGGAGGTAGGAGTAATGATCTGGCTGGTGCAGGAGGTAGGAGTAATGATCTGGCTGGTGCAGGAGGTAGGAGTAATGATCTGACTGGTGCAGGAGGTATGAGTAATGATCTGACTGGTGTAGGAGGTATGAGTAATGATCTGACTGGTGTAGGAGGTATGAGTAATGATCTGACTGGTGTAGGAGGTATGAGTAATGATCTGACTGGTGTAGGAGGTATGAGTAATGATCTGACTGGTGTAGGAGGTATGAGTAATGATCTGACTGGTGTAGGAGGTATGAGTAATGATCTGACTGGTGTAGGAGGTATGAGTAATGATCTGACTGGTGTAGGAGGTATGAGTAATGATCTGACTGGTGTAGGAGGTATGAGTAATGATCTGACTGGTGTAGGAGGTATGAGTAATGATCTGACTGGTGTAGGAGGTATGAGTAATGATCTGACTGGTGTAGGAGTATTGATCAGTAAACCTTTGCAGGAGGTATGAGTAATGATCTGACTGGTGTAGGAGGTATGAGTAATGATCTGACTGGTGTAGGAGGTAGGAGTAATGATCTGACTGGTGTAGGAGGTATGAGTAATGATCTGACTGGTGTAGGAGGTATGAGTAATGATCTGACTGGTGTAGGAGGTATGAGTAATGATCTGACTGGTGTAGGAGGTATGAGTAATGATCTGACTGGTGTAGGAGGTATGAGTAATGATCTGACTGGTGTAGGAGGTATGAGTAATGATCTGACTGGTGTAGGAGGTATGAGTAATGATCTGACTGGTGTAGGAGGTATGAGTAATGATCTGACTGGTGTAGGAGGTATGAGTAATGATCTGACTGGTGTAGGAGTATTGATCAATAAACCCACCCAGCCTTCTTCCTCCCAGCCCCCTACCTCTCCCTCCACTTTCCCCCAGACTCAACCCCGCCATCCCCAACTTCTCCCCCCCCTCATCCGCAAGCCTCCTCCCTCGGCTTCTACAGCGGCCTCCAGAGGAAGTCAGCTCCGTCCTCCTCCTTCCAAGTACCCTCCCTACTCCTCCTCCCACTACCCTCGTCCCTCACAGTCCTACATGCCCCCCTCCTCCCCCCGGCCCACCCCTCAACCTCCCCCTCCTCCCCCCCCACCTCCCCCACCCCTTCCACCCCCTCCGCCCCCACCCCACCAGCACCCTGAGGAGAGGCTGGGGGGAGGGTCCTATGGATGGTACCACCACCATCACCCCTCCAGTCATCCAGAGACAAGGAGCGAGTGGAAACGGGGTGGGTAGCCTCCCTGGGGTGTCTATGGTCTGGTCTGAAAACAGCGCCTAGCCCTTGCCTTCCACCGAAACCTTTTAGCTGAGTTGATGGGAGCAGACAACAATTCGCAATGACTGAATGGTGTGAAGAAGACATCTCTTTCCTCTCCATTGAAATGAAATGCTGTTTTTTATTCAGTTTGTCAAGTCTCTGTGTGATTTGTAAGGTTGTTATAGTATTTGACAGCAGTGGGTGTAGAATCGCATGGCGTGTTGTGGTGTGATATGCAGTAAGTAGTGGGTGTTGTTTGTGTGTGAAGACATTATATTGTCAATGGAGGCGAAAGAGGCTGTAAGTCAAGACTGAATAGCTCCTTTTGAAGTGCACAATATCTCCTGTCTTGATGTGTTCCACTTCAAACACCCCTGTGTGTGTGTGTGTGTGTGTGTGTGTGTGTGTGTGTGTGTGTGTGTGTGTGTGTGTGTGTGTAACATTCATATTCCCATAGTGTTTTGCAAAAGTAATTTGGGGATGAATACACAGTACTCTTTCCCTGGTTCAGGAGATGAGAAACACTTCCCACGTCAGTGGTGTATCCAATTCAAGCAATCCCCTGGTAAGTCTGATATTTGAGAGTGTTCATTACGCCTGCCTAGAAGGAGGTACTTGTGTGATGTGAACAAATGTTGAGACAAGCTGGAGATATGTTGACATTGAAACCACACAACTTTCTTCACAGTTCTAGAACATCCCCAGGGCTCTGACCTTACAGGGTTAAACATAGATATACATAGGGTTAAATCACAGGGTTAAAGCTCTGATGTCACTGGTGTCATCATGAGCTGTTTGTTCTGGGATTCAGCAGTAGAATCCTGCTTCTCACTGTAGACCACTGTAACCCCATTGCTTGCTGTCATATTTGCTGCTGAATGGATGTTCCCAATAACAAATAGCTCCTAGCCCGCCCAACCAGAGGTGTCAGATGGCCTCTGCCATGTCTAAACCAGTCATGTTACCCCAGAGCCAGTCCCATCGACCTACCCCATGCCAAGAAAAACATGCTCCTAACCCCCCTCTTTAGCTCTCCCTAAAAACCCTCAATCCCTTTGTGGACGCTTGCTATGTTCTCCTGTCACTGTCCCTAGTCGGGGTGCTAGTTGGTTGTCACTGTCCCTAGTCGGGGTGCTAGTTGGTTGTCACTGTCCCTAGCCGGGGTGCTAGTTGGTTGTCACTGTCCCTAGTCGGGGTGCTAGTTGGTTGTCACTGTCCCTAGTCGGGGTGCTAGTTGGTTGTCACTGTCCCTAGCCGGGGTGCTAGTTGGTTGTCACTGTCCCTAGTCGGGGTGCTAGTTGGTTGTCACTGTCCCTAGTCGGGGTGCTAGTTGGTTGTCACTGTCCCTAGCCGGGGTGCTAGTTGGTTGTCACTGTCCCTAGTCGGGGTGCTAGTTTGTTGTCACTGTCCCTAGCCGGGGTGCTAGTTTGTTGTCACTGTCCCTAGCCGGGGTGCTAGTTGGTTGTCACTGTCCCTAGCTGGGGTGCTAGTTGGTTGTCACTGTCCCTAGCTGGGGTGCTAGATGGTTGTCACTGTCCCTAGTCGGGGGGTGCTAGTTGGTTGTCACTGTCCCTAGCCGGGGTGCTAGTTGGTTGTCACTGTCCCTAGTCAGGGTGCTAGTTGGTTGTCACTATCCCTAGTCGGGGTGCTTGTTTGTTCAAGATGTTTTTCTGGTTTCTCTGCTGTACAAGACAAGGATGGTTAGTGTACAGCGTATTTAAGATACTGTTTGAAGAGGTCTTGTTTCGATCATTTTCACAATTGTACAATATTATTCCAGTCTCACAGTGTGGAAATATATATAAAACACAGGAATATCACGTTTTTGATTGTAACTCCCCTGAATGTGGTATGACTATAGGACAAAGACAATGTATTCGAAAGAGCTTCTGAAGTTGCATAATTGTAAGTTTGTTAATGGGAAAATATAGCTGTTTTTTCCCATTCCTGAAAGGTTTCTGTTTTGGAGATAATAGCGAGGCTACGCTAATGTCCCTTCCTCTCTTCCTGTCACCCTGTTTGATTGCATGACTATGGAGATAGCACTCTGCTCCCGCTGGTCATTTACCATATGTCAGCACCACAGGAGGTTGGTGGCACCTTAATTGGGGAGGACAGGCTCGTGGTAATGGCTGGAATGATATCAAATACATCACACACATGGTTTCCATTGATGCCATTCCATTTACTCTGTTCCAGCCATTGCTATGAGCCGTCCTCCCCTCAGCAGCTTCCACTGGTCACCACCGTCCAGAAAAACCAAGGGAGGATCGAGTCTTCATATATTATCCATGTTGTCAAGGGTGAATCCACAGAGACTATTATAGTCTTTGCAGTTTATCAACAGAACTTGTCAGTAAACAAGTACTTAACCCTAAGATGCAGAGAGGGAGAGAGAAAAAGAAAAATCTTAGTGTCTCTTCTGAATGACATCTGGTTCCTGTGCTACAGCCGCCGGAGATGCTGAAACAGATGGTGACGTATAACACCTCCTTTAGGTCCAACAACAAGAGACAAGTAATCCATACCCATCACCACCTTCCCCTCTGACTCTCTTCTCCTTTGACTCTCCTCTCCTCTGCTCTCCTCTGCTCTGAGTGGTTGTTAGTAGTTTAGTGGCTGTTTCCCCTTCCTCTTTCCTAACTAAATCAATCCCTCTTTCTTCATCGGAGTGATGCGTGTAGTGACTGCCTCCTTTACTTCTCTGGTTCTCAATCTGTCCTCTTTGTTTGATGCACTAGTTCCTTTTAGTCGCACGTTCGATAACTCAACTAATGACTGTGGAGTGCACATGTATTGGGCATTCTTTTGTCTCTGTGTCGATATGCGGATGGTGTGGATGTTGAATGGTGTACATTATGTGGGTGTACGTCTTCTTTTAGTGTCCAGGTTGATCTCATGTTATCTGACAGTGCATTGTCCTGCTGTCAAGGCCTTTTTAGTATTTGATACAAAATGAGATTGGGAACACAAAAAAACACTCTCTGCTCTATGAAGAAAGAGCTCCATGTTTTTACACAACCCTACAGATCATGATTATTGTTAAAACCAACTTTGATTTTACAGTCCTTGTTCTTAAATTCATTCCCTACACTTCCAGATCTGTCATAACAAACTCTGTGGAAATCTCAATTGGTACTCTGCTATTCCCTATATTCTGCACTATACTGTATCTGGTGGAAAGTGGTGCACTATAGGCAATTTGTGATGCAGCCTCGTACCTCAGAGGGCCTTTTGTTCTTGTGATGCTTTCAAAAATCTGTTGATGTGTCCATGAGCAAGGAACTTAACTCTAATTGTTCCAGGGTTGCCGTCAATAATGGCTGTTCCCAGGCTCTGACCCCGCTCTCTAAGGGTTCTCAAGAGTGGTGGGATATGCAAGAAAACGATTTACCAATTCGCACTTGTACATGTGTGAAATAGGACAAATGTAAGCACCCATTGAATTATTATCGTGTTATGATTATATTCAAAATACGTCAATGTCATTGCAATGAATAGGCTTGTACTCAGCATGTCATCTTACTCAGTCAGATTCAATCAACGTTCATTCAGAAAGCAATGCTTTTATAGAGACGCTTTTTATTCCTCCTTTGTCCATGAATGCAGAATGACGAGCTGTGGCCCTCAGATTTTGATGGTCACAGATGACGGTGTGTGTGCTTTTGTGTGTGTATGTGTGTGTGTGTGTGTCAATGAGGCCTGTCCTAGAGGAGAAAGATGACCTTTAGATGTCACACTGTGAATGTGATATGTGAGACACGTGAAAGGCAGATTGAACAAGCCTGTTTTGTTTTTTATTTTCAACTCCTTTTGAGATGTTTTGAAGTGAAAATTAGAAATGCAGTCGCTATCTCACTTTTTCAAACAACAGTGATTGAACAGTGGAGGAAACAGAAAAACGGATTTTCAGTAACAATGGAAATTTGCTTCAAAAATCAATGTTTTATACAGTACCTTGCAAAAGCATTCACCCCCTTGGTGTTTTTCCTATTTTGTTTCATTACAACCTGTAATTAAATAGATTCTTATTTGGATTCAATGTAATGGACATACACAAAATAGTCCAAACTGGTGAAGTGAAATGAAAAAAATAACTTGTTTTAAAAAATGCAAAAAAATAAAAAAGACGTTCGTGCTTATGTATTCACCCCTTTGCTATGAAGCCCCTACATAAGATCTGGTGCAACCAGACCTTCAGAAGTCACATAATTACTTAAGTAAAGTCCACCTGTGTGCAATCTAAGTGTCACATGATCTCAATATATATACACCTGTTCTGAAAGGCCCCAGTGTCTGCAACACCACTAAGCAAGGGGCACCACCAAGCAAGTGGCACTATGAAGACCAAGGAGCTCTCCAAACAGGTCAGGGACAAAGTTGTGGAGAAGTACAGATCAAGGTTGGGTTATAAAAAAATATCCAAAACTTTGAACATCCCACGGAGCACCATTAAATCCATTATTTAAAAAAGGAAATAATATGGCACCACAACAAACCTGCCAAGAGAGGGCCGCCCACCAAAACTCACAGACCAGGCAAGGAGTGCATTAATCAGAGATACAACAAGGAGACCAAAGATAACACTGAAGGAGCTGCAAAGCTCCACAGCGGAGATTGGAGTATCTGTCCATAGCACCACTTTAAGCCGTGCACTCCACAGAGTTGTGCTTTACGGAAGAGTGGCCCAAAAAAAGCCATTGCTTAAAGAAAAAAATGAGCGAACACACTTGATGTTCGCCAAAAGGCATGTGGGAGACTCCCCAAAAGAAGGTACTCTGGTCAGATGAGGCTAAAATTGAGATTTTTGGCCATCAAGGAAAATGCTATGTCAGGTGCAAACCCAAAACATTTCATCACCCCGAGAACACCATCCCCGCAGTGAAGCATGGTGGTGGCAGCATCATGTTGTGGGGATGTTTTTCATTGGCAGGGACTGGGAAACTGGTCAGAATTGAAGGAATGATGGATGGCGCTAAATACAGGGAAATGCTTGAGGGAAACCTGTTTCAGTCTTCCAGAGATTTGAGACAGGGACGAAGGTTCACCTTCCAGCAGGACAATAACCGTAAGCATACTGCTAAAGCAACACTTGAGTGGTTTAAGGAGAAACATTTAAATGTATTGGAATGGCCTAGGCAAAGCCCAGACCTCAATCCAATTGAGAATCTGTGGTATGACTTAAAGATTGCTGTACACCAGCAGAACCCATCCAACTTGAAGGAGCTGGAGCAGTTTTGCCTTGAAGAATGGGCAAAAATCCCAGTGGTTAGATGTGCCAAGCTTTTAGAGACATACCCCAAGAGACTTGGAGCTGTAATTGCTGCCAAAGGTGGGTCTACAAAGTATTGACTTTGGGGGGGGTGAATAGTTATGCACAATCAAGTTTTATGTTTTTTTTGTGTCTTATTTCTTGTTTGTTTCACAATAAAAAATATTTAGCATCTTCAAAGTGTTGAATGCTCCCCGTAGCCAGGCCAGTGCGGCAAGTTGTGTATATCCAATGATACAACCCCCCCCCCCCCCCCCCCCCCCCCCCAAAATCCATTTTAATTCCAGGTTGTAAGGCAACAAAATTGGAAAAATGCCAAGGGGGTGAATACTTTCACAAGCCACTGTAGTTACAACCATTGCATTGAAACGCTGAAATGTGTTGGTTTTAGCAATAAAACATTGGTTTTTGAAGCAACAATTTTATTTAAAGAGAATATATGAATATATAGTGAATGAATATATATATATGAATATATAGTTAGCTGATATTCATACAGACGTTCTTATCGCTACAGTCGCATAGACCTTTATTTTACAAAGCTCGAGATGGAAAGATATGGAAAATGGATCCACAAGCTTGGTTTTTATCATATTATTAAATTAATCAATTTAAAGTACATTTAAAGACATAGAAGTGGTTGTCAAAAGAAATCTAGCTCTTCAACACTCAGCACACTCATTCTCTGCTAGGGCCGGATTACATGCAAAAGTCATTTAAATACATAATGATAAATGGTACGCTACATTGATCTGGTTTGTGTTGAACCTATGAAGAAGTTTTACAATGTTGTAAACTAATAAAAGAAAGAATTGCCTTTTCAGTTTACATCACAGATTGTGTAAAATGTCAGAATTATTCAAATCCTTTGTATGGACTAGAGCAATAAATCAGTTGAGACCAGGGTGATATAAGGCTATATTGCAGGCCTATTGCTCAACCATGTATCCTATTGGTGCCATACCTCAATGCAGAAATCACACGGTGAACTATCTAATCCAGAGGCTCTTAAGCTTTTACAGCTCGAGACCCAAATGAAAAATGTACTGTCCTCGAACAACCCAAAATTAATAGAAACAGTGTGTGATTATCAATGTTTACTCATAACTCGGGACCCACCTCTCACATCCTCAGGGCCAACTTTGTGTCCGAAAGAAACCCTGGTCTAATCATATGTTGTTTGTGTTTCAGAAATATGTGGAAGACTTTGATCCCCTCTCCATGGTACTGTATGCCTGAGCTGAGCCTGTATATATATGCCAGACTATTAGACATATAGGATCATGTCATGTATACAGGTGTAGAACCAACCATATGCAAATACATCTCTTTGAAGAAGTAGATCATTCATATCCCACTGGGCACAGACGTCAATTCAACGTCTATTCCACGTTGGTTCAACGTCATTTCATTGTTGGAATCAACATTGATTCAACCAGCGTGTGCCCAGTGGGATGCCAATAATATCGTTACCAAGAGATCAAACAGAAGACGTGCCTTTGAAGATCTGTGAATCATGTCTTTGACTATAAAGCTGTGTGCATATGTCAGTCTCCATCCAATGTGAGCCATGCCTTCTAGGTAACCATAGATCCTCATTGAGTCACTGTTACAGCCAGTCTGTGTTATAGCCTTCCGGGGGAACCCTCAGTGGAACATCTCTTTTGTTCTCATCTTTCTTTGAAAAAGTAAATGCAACCTCAGGGAAGCAGTTTTCTACATCTAAAGCCATATATCATGAAGATATAATGTATAGATTGTACCATCTATACAATCTTAGAAAAAAAGGTGCTACAGTATATAGAACCTAAAAGGGTTCTTTGGCTGTCCCCATAGGATAACATTTTCAATAAGGAGGGTTCTATGGGCACTGCCGAAGAATCCTTTTGGAACCCCTTTTTATCTAAGAGTGTACATGTCTATTCACTGTGATCCAGTGTTGTGATGTAACCACCACGCTCTCTGGCTGTGTTAACAGTTCTCCTCGGAGCAGATAGCCGGACGAGACGTGAGACAGCTGAGAATCAAAAAGGTAATCAGAACCCGCCTCAGGATGAACTGTCCAGGTATGACTATACTTCCCAGGTTGCTAAGCTTTTCATGAAGGAAAGAAGGATCCAAACACATTTTACTTCGGGGCTAATTTGGAGCTAATCTTGCCCTGCAGAACCATTCCTTTATTGCCTCATACAGACGTTCAGGAGGATGATGACAATGCATCTAAATCTTTAAATTGTATGTAATTAATGGATGACATGTAATTGCAATGTCTACCAGCATGTTAAATGTGCAACCAGAGGGAAAAAAATCCAGACCACCTTTACTCCACACACAGAGACGTGTACAAAGCTCTCCCTCGCCCTCCATTTGGCAAATCTGACAATAATTCTATCCTCCTGATTCCTGCTTACAAGCAAAACCTAAAGCAGGAAGCACCCGTGACTCGCTCAATAAGGAAGTGGTCAGATGGTCAATACACTTTTTCCCCTATTTTTTTTCTTCTTAAAACTGCATTGTTGGTTAAGGGCTTATAAGTAAGCATTTCACTTTAAGGTCTGTTGTATTCAGCGCATGTGGCAAATACAATTTGATTTGATTTGATCTCTCTTACCTTAGGTTGGACCACTTGATCTGGCTGTGGAGGGGGGTGTAGACTCCCCTCTGGGAAAGCTAGTGGTATCTGCCATTTATGATGGAAGCTCAGTAGACAAACATGGTGAGTCCATAAATGTCATAACGAAGTCCATAAGAAAGCAACCCCATGTGTATATGTTAAAGCATTCTATTCAAAATGCAACACATCAATACTACTTTTAGATATTCTTTGTTGTTGGTGTACATAGACAAATTAGTTTGTGTTTCAACACTTGATTGATTTTGGCTTCATATAAAGAACCTGACAAACAAGAATCTCTTTCCTTACGCTCTGTTGTTAACAATAAAGTTGGAATGTTGTTTTGTGTATGATTTCAGAATAGCAATGAGAAAAGGTTTATTATACCCAATCTTTCAGTCTGGTATTCATCAGGCTGACTCATTTCATATCCTCCTCTATAGTAGAAACTAATCCCAGGCTATTGAGTGGGAACTGGTTCCAAAGCAAAAATTCAATCTACATAGTCAGCACTAAGGTTGTGGTTTGTAAAAAAAAAAATGCAGACAGCAATTAATTAGTTTATTGTCCTGGCTGTGTGTGTGTGTGTGTGTGTGTGTGCCTCCCCAGGTGGGATAGTACCAGGAGATGAGGTGATGGCTGTGAATGGGAAGGTCCTGACTGACTCCTCACTGACAGAAGGAGAGAACTCTCTAAACTTGGCCTGGAACAGTGGAGGGGTACTGTCTCTTTTACAGCAACTCTGACAGCAATATCTAAGATCAGAAATACTGTCGGGTATTTCTCACAGCCTAATCGATGAGTTAGGCAGCTTACGCTCATGACTATTCTCAATAAACAGACATGTATCATATTGATGCTGTATTGTTTGGTACTACCCTGATCATTTGTACTGAAGGTCATTTGTTGCTGTACATGAGTTTTATTGATATGGTTATAAAGGCCAGCCGTAATCAAAACGTTCACACTCAGACCAGTTTGTTTTATAGTAAAGAGAGGAGAGGGGAGGTGTGGGGCGGAGGAGAGAGGAGGGGTGGACTCAATTTTACCAATAGGTCCTTTGTGAAATTTTGAAACCATAGAAATACTGTATGGAAGAGGGATAGACATGTCACAGTTTTAGGAAGATGTTATGAGCCAAACGTGATAGATTTTTCATTTCTTTATATGTCTGTGTGTCTTTAGGATTGGTTTGAGCTGGTGATAGCAGTGTCACCTCCAAAAGAATACGAAGATGAGGTGTAAGTACATTTGCCATCAACTCAACATATTGTATAATCTCTCCATCAACTCAACATGTAGTACAATCTCTCCATCAACTACACATATAGTACAATCTATGTGCCACGATCGTCGTAGTGAGGAGACCAAAGCGCAGCGTGATGTGAATACATCCTTTTAATGATAGATGAAAACAAACACGAAGTACACTAAACAAACAAACTATCAAAACGAACGTGACCGCTATAAATACTGAGTGCAAACATACAACATCACATAGACAATAACCCACGAAATACCCAAAGAAGATGGCAGCCTAAATATGGTTCCCAATCAGAGACGACGACATAAGGCTGGTGCCATGTACGCAGGCCCAAGGAGACGCACTGGAGACGAGATGCGTAGAGCCGGCTTCATGGCACCTGGCTCGATGCCCACTCTAGCCCAGCCGATACAAGGAGCTGGAATGTACCGCACCGGGCTATGCACACGCACTGGGGACACGCTCCACCGCATAACACGGTGCCTGCCCGGTCCTTCGCCACACTCCCCCGTGTGCCTCCCCCAACAAATTTTTGGGGCTGCCTCTCGGACTTCCAGCCGCGCTGCCGTGCTGCCTCCTCATTACCGGCGCCTCTCTGCTTTCGCTGCCTCCAGCTCTGCTTTAGGACGGCGATATTCCCCTGGCTGAGTCCAGGGTCCTTTGCTGTCCAGAATCTCTCCAGGTATCGCTGCCTCTCCTGCTGCTGCTGCCTGTTACCACGCTGCTTGGTCCTTTCTTGGTGGGTGGTTCTGTAAGGGCTGTCTTGGGTGGAAGAAGGAAAGGACCAAAGCGCAGCGTGGTTAGTGTTCATCTTTTTAATAAGAAACTGAACACTTCAAAAATAAAAAACATCAAAGTGACAACCGAAACAGTTCTATCTGATGCAGACACACAAAGACTGAAAATAACCACCCACAAAACACAAAGGAAAACAGGCTACCTAAATATGGTTCTCAATCAGGGACATCGATAGACAGCTGCCTCTGATTGAGAACCATATCAGGCCAAACACAGAAATAGAAAATATAGAAAAACTAACATAGACTGCCCACCCCAGTTCACGCCCTGACCATACTAAATAAAGACAAAACAAAAGGAATAAAGGTCAGAACGTGACATTATAGTGGTGGTCCCCAAGCTGTCCCAACTGTTCTGGTGCTGTGACCCACCAAATGCTTTTTTGGAATGTTCCCATGTACCAACCAAATTACGAACTATCTAGCTGAAAGAAATCTTTCTGATCACAATTCATGGCTCAAATAGAATCCAATGGAATCCACCAGTGGATTCAATCAGTTCATTTTGGAGAACACAGACCCATAGGGTTTCTCCACACATCTGCATGTGGCGTTATTTCTAACTTGCTCCTACTTGTGACTAAAGACATGTTTTACGGCTCCTCGACGGATGACATCCAAGTAATTCACCTGTTTCTGTCTTTCTGTAGGACGTTCTTCTGAGTCACTTCATCACCCAGCCTGCCAAACAAGCCATATCCACCAACCACCCGTCTCATTATCTCTGACATACTTCTATCGTCACAATCAAATCCCTGCATCAAACTGTTTCAAATGCAACGCTGATCATTACTGAAAACAAGTCTGTTCAACCAGAACCACACTGTGATGTGCCACCTGTAAACTGTCTATGAACTTCATCCTCTGTTGAGTTTCATTTAGATCCCAGTACAGATACTTCTGATACTTCTGATATATATAATAATATGAATCTGGGGTACATAATCCCCAGAGCCATATATGTAGAGAGTTGAGACATTGAGGTTACTGCATTATTATGCATTTACATGACACTACAAAATTCTATGGCAGCCATGTTAAATATGGGCAATATTTAAACGATGCTGTGTAACTGAATATCTACAATTAGAGCATTATTTCAACATTATAAAATGTGGCCCAACTCTCTAAATACATGGCCCTGGTTACCCCCCTTCTTCTCATATTAGTACACCACAGCAAAGGAAGTGTATCTTATTGAGTTTTGAGTTAATCCAGTGGTGAAAACCTCCGAAGAGCCCGAGTGTCAACAGGCCTGTATTGTTCTTTCCCAAGTGGAGCTGGCAATGCTGAAAGTCTAATTAAATTCTTAGT
Source organism: Oncorhynchus mykiss (assembly GCF_013265735.2). Taxonomy (NCBI): domain Eukaryota; kingdom Metazoa; phylum Chordata; class Actinopteri; order Salmoniformes; family Salmonidae; genus Oncorhynchus; species Oncorhynchus mykiss. The sequence goes on from NC_050570.1 coordinate 10,312,591, forward strand.
GCATCTCAAAGAGCTTCTAGTATGCCATAGATCAAAGCATGAGCTGCCAAACACCCAAACATGTTCGTAGAGACTAATGGCGAGTAAACTGTAGGCTTATAGAAAATAAATACAGAGGCACACACTACATATATACGCACCCAGTCATTTATTGTGTTAACCACCAATGTTTCGGCATCACAATGCCCGCGATTTACCCAGTAAATGACTTCAAGCTTATACTGTGTATATATGCAGTTATTTTATTTTTATAGTCTTCTAGTATGCCATAACAAGCCCTTGGCTCTCGTTGAAATAACACCCCTAAGTCCCCAATTAAAGGTGTTTGATATTATCATTCCGTTACAATGGGTAATCAGAAGCAGACCCCGAGACCCAGCAGGTAGGCAGGCACACTGTGATGTAATCAATGTCCCTCCTCTGAAATCAACGCTCTCAGAATCAATAAAGGTATTTGTTGACTTTGACTGATGAGATTTTCTTGACTTAGACGATTCAGACAGTTTATAATGCTAGAATTCTAATGCATTAGTTAGTTTAATTTCTCTCTCATTGCATTCATTAAAATATTGTAGTGGATATCTTAAATCTCACTCATTATGCACTCCTGTGAAATTATTAACGTCCACAGGGGGCAGTCGTGATCCACTCCTGGTCTGATTTTACAGTACTTGGCAAGGTCTCCCTTAATGGTTTGGTAATTCATTTGGCCACTTGTCGTGTCATACTTACACTGCGGGAACACATAAAATATTCATCTTAATTATTGTAGCCTGTGTAAAATCGGTTGTTCATTTATCAATTGCATGTGTCTACAAATGAAGTAGTTCAATTAGGAGTGCATGCCTAGAGCTATAATACACAAGGCAATGATGTAATAGCAATGCTCACTGCTCAGGCAATGACGTTCAGTTCATTTTCAAATGTGGTGGAATACGTGACTGTCTATAGAATATTGTGTGTGAATGTATTGGATCGACCGGTTTGTGTACAGTAGTCGAAGGCTCATGCTCAAGACAAAGGTGGCCCAGAAATTGTGTCTCTCGTTCCCTCCTCCACGGTAACCGGTTTCAGTACCATGGCCAGCTCCTGGTAAAGGAACAGAACCCCAGATGGTCACAGAATCCATCCATCATTTCTGACAGTTAACCAATTGTCTTTTGTTTGAGGAGGACGTGATGGACTCTAGCTTTGTTTAAAAACAAATAGGGAAAAACTCTGGTCTCTGCAGATGTGATTTCTTGTTTGTTTCTTTCAGTGTTTTTTGTTATTGTTATTTTTTGGAAACTCATTCAGGACAAGAGGAGAAGGTAAGAAGATGCACAACATCTGCATTTTTTTTGTCCGTTTGTAAAATAACTCCCGTAGCCTACTTTTGAATGAAAATCATCTGTCTAGAGGGGCTTTTTGTTGCGCTCGGTGACTGAAGACATGTTGAAAATTACAGTGGAGTCAAGTCCAGTTGCTCTTGGAACGTTATGATCTCACGACACAAACCGGTAGGTGTTTTGGATCTGTGGGCGACGGCTCAGCTGTTGAATGAGTTGGTCGAAACAGTTACGGTGCATTCAGGAAGTATTCATACCCCTTGATTTATATTCCACGTTTGGTTGTATTACAGCCTGAATTCAAAATGGATTAAATCGATTTTCTCTCACCCATCTACACACAATACCCTACAATGACAAAATGAAAACGTGTTTTTAGAAATGTTTGGAAATTTATTGAAAATTAAATACAGAAATGTCTTATTTACAACAGTTTTCACACCCCTGAGTCAAAACTTTGTAGAAGCACATTTGGCAGAGATTACAGCTATAGGTCTTTCCACACCTGGATTGTGCAACATTTGCCCACTATTCTTCGCTCAATTATTCAAGCTCTGTCAATCTGGCTGTTAATAATTGCCAGACAACCATTTTCTGGTGTTGCCATGGATTTTCAAGAAGATTTAAGTCAAAATTCTAACTCGGCTACTCAGGAACATTCACTGTCTTCTTGGTACAGTAAGCAACTCCAGTAGATTTGGCCTTGTGTGTTAGGCTATTGTAGTGCTGAAATGTGAAGTAATCTCCCAGTGTCTGGTTTAAAGCAGACTGAACCATGTTTTCCTCTAGGATTTTGCCTGTGTTTAGCTCCATTTCGATGGATCGGTTACTGACTGACTGAATGAACTGAATGAAAGGAGAACGAGAGGATAGGTCACTGAGGTCCTACAGAGGGGGTATAGAGGGTATTGGGTAGATATATAAATTATAGACAGGGAGGGAAGAGAGGAGTGGGGTAACTACAACGTTGTTGACCCATCCTCAGTTATCACCTATCACAGCCATTAAACTCTGTAACTGTTTTAAAGTCACCATTGGACTCATGGTGAAATCCCTGAGCGGTTTCCTACCTCTCCGGCAACTAAGTTAGGAAGGCTGCCTCTATCTTTGTAGTGACTGGATGTATTGATACACCATCCAAAGTGTAATTCATAACTTTTTTACCCATCTACCAATACGTGCCCTTCTTTGCCAGGCATTGGAAAACCTCCCTGGTCTTTGAGGTTGAATCTGTGTTTGAAATTCACTGCTCGACTGAGGGACCTTACAGATAATTCTATATGTGGGGTATGGAGATGAGGTAGTCATAAAAAAAATCTTGTTAAACAATGTTATTGCACACAGAGTGAGTCCATGCAACTTATGTGACTTGTTAAGCAAATTTGTACTCCTGAACTTATTCAGTCTTGTCATAACAAAGGGATTGAATACTTATTGACTTAAGACATTTCAGCTCTTCAATTGTAATTAATTTGTTAAAAAAATAAATATATATATATATATACATAATTCCATTTTGACTATGGGGCATTGTGTGTAGGCCAGTGACCCATTAAGTGAACATTAAATCCATTTTAAATGTCGGATGTAACACAACAAAAGGTGAACAAAGTACTTTCAGAAGTATTGTGTACCGTATCTGTTTTAGAGTGAAATAAAAACTCCAATGAGAAACCTAGGCGTTTTTATATTTGGCCAAAATTACTCACCAGCAATGTTTTGTCTCTCAAAGAAGCTCATCATTTAGTTGTTTACTACTTGTTGTTTTAGTCAGAAAATGATGGGAAAATGTGACCATCTTGCTAAAAGCATCTCAAGACCTTTTGATGTATCATTAGGTAAATTAAGTCCGAGCCAGGCACTCATGCTCCTGGTATCCCTTTGTCATTTTCAGAGCAACTTTCTCTCCCAAAATAAAATGCCATAACTGACCTTACTTAGATCATTGACAACATCATCTTACTCTTTCTTTCTCACCACATCACGTTACACTAAAAAAAATAATATCCTCTTGTTTTTACAGTAACTTACTGGCAGCCTGGCAACCTGTAAGTTACGGTAGAAAAAGGAACAGCATATGTACCATATTTTACGGTATACTGTTACTATTTTTACAGTATAATATTTTATGGTATACCAATGTGGTTACTGTAATATATTTATAGTACCAATAAGGCTACTGTAGTTGTTTTACGGTTACAAATAGTCTTACTGTAAAGCCTCATTTACTTATTTCCCAGAGTGCCTTTTCGAGTGAATTGTAGCATTATCAACCATGACTGTATTTGTTAGTGATACAGACAAGGTTGTTGATTTCTTTATTTTCAGTCCTGTGGCCTTCACTAAGTGAGTTCTTAGTTGAACGTTATGATTAAAATTAAACATTTCATGACAATGTATTACATATCTCATAAGGCCTTATTTTGTGGCCTAGTTTTACCCTAACACAGTGGCCTGAAACTCATGGTTTACAGGCCACATCAGGCCTCAAACCAAAAAACTATTGTCACATGCGCCGAATACAACTGGTGTAGAATTCACCGTGAAATGCTTTCTTACAAGCCCTTTGCAACAATGCAGAGTTAAAAAATTAAATGGTAATACAAGAGGAATAAATAGAATACACAAGAATGGAACTATATATTGTACAGGGAGTGTCAGTACCACAACAATGTGCAGATGTATGAGCCACTTTGCAAGCCAGCGTAATGTGACTTTCCTGTAATTTTCCCTGGGAAACCTGGTAAAGTTATCAGTATTTTTCACCCTACTTTCAAATCACATTATCCTGGCTTGCAAAGTGATGTGTATTGGAATCCAGCCAGTGTTAGAATTTGTAACACTTTGAATTTTCATTCACCCACAACCTGCATTCAGAATAACTATCAGGGTTAGGGATATTGTGGAGACTATCTAAACCATTTCAACTGGAACAACCATTTCAGTAACGGGTGCAAAAAGTCTAAATGATTAGATTAGTTTACTTTTTTTTTGTTGTTATCTTTGTCTAGCATAAGATTATACCAATAATAATAGTCTTGTTATGGTACACAGTACTCTTACTGTAATCTTCTGTTTTACCATTGTTTAAAAGTTGTAGTTACTTGTAACTGGCAGTACCATTACTGGTACTGTAATATATTGTAAGGGGTTGGAGAAGGAGAAGGGAAGAGTTGTTTGAATTCAGGCTCAGTGATGTTGCAATTTGTCTCATTTCCACAAGGGGCGTGCTTACATGTAGCTTCCTATTTTGTGTGAGCTTGGTTTATGTTTCACTGAACAATTATTTATTTATTTCATATTAAACCACATGGCCACAAACAAAGCCATGCATATAAAATAACAAAACAAGAACCAATTCACTAAGAATAAAATATTTTATTTATAATAATAAATAGCCAAATCGTTTTCTCTCTTGCTTCAGAGGATGTGTTTGGGTTTTGTTGTTCGTGTGCTTTTAGTGTGGCATTCTCTTTGGAACATTCACAAATACATTAAGTGAACTGCATTTTTTACAGTAATCTGCCAAATACATTACATTTTTCTCGACCATTGAATTTCTTCCCACACTGCAATGTAATTCATGGTAATCTACAGTATTCAGTTATACAGTCTGCTACTGTTGATTGTATAGTAATTTACAGTGACAATTTCAGGATAAAAAAAAGTTTACCTTAGAGACCAGTGCCTGGTCCAAACACATCTATAATCCAAGTGGTACATCAGTTTAACAAAGGTCTACACATATCACTGATAAATTGGGAATCTTCTGACAGCAGCTAAATAATATCATCCAAGTGGTACAATAGCCTATCACTGGCAGCTAAATAATATCATCCAAGTGGTACAATAGCCTATCACTGGCAGCTAAATAATATCATCCAAGTGGTACAATAGCCTATCACTGGCAGCTAAATAATATCATCCAAGTGGTACAATAGCCTATCACTGGCAGCTGGGACACAGTTATAGGTTATACAAGGATTCCTTGGATGTGCTCCAATAGAGTCATATGCATTCAGAAAGTATTCAGACCCCTTCAGACCCCCCCCCCCCCCCCTCTAAATGTGGGTTGCCCTGCGTTCCCATTTGGTAATCCGACCCTGTATCACGTGTGTTGTTATGTGTTATTTCTTTCCTCGTGGCAACTGGAATAATGTGTGTGTGTGTTTGTGTGAGAGAGAGAATGCTGCCTCTCTATGTCACTAAATGATGCATGACCAGCATTCACCCCTGACCCTCAGTCAACAAAGAACATCATTTGGAGCACTACTGACATATGCACACACACGCACACACACACACACACACACACACACACACACACACACACTCTCTCTCTCTCTCTCTCTCTCTTTCCTTTCTACTATCCACCAGTTATCTCAAGATCCCAAGAGAGGTTAGCGTACTCAGAAAAAACATATCTGTAGTTGTGTTTGAATGACTGTGTGTAACCAGAGCTCTCCCCAAGTCGTGCAAATAACTACTCTCTCATGTTGTGTTGAACCATAGAAACAACCGAGAAGAACTAGTTACTCTCCTCTTCTTCTGGAATTGGCAGGATAAACCGATTGGGATCAGACATCTCTTAAAATGTCCTGATGAATGTTCACAGAGACCTCTAGGTTCACTGAGAGGACAGTGAATACCTAGCAGTGGACTGAACAGCTGAGACGATTGCCTGCCTGCCTGCCTGCCTGCCTGCCTGCCTGCCTGCCTGCCTGCCTGCCTGCCAGCCTGCCTGCCTGCCTGCCTGCCTGCCTGCCTGCCTGCCTGCCTGCCTGCCTGCCAGCCTGCCTGCCTGCCTGTTTTGTTGTGATGGTTAAATTATGTTCCTGAAAGGCTGCCCATAACATGAAACCAATAAGACATACCTGTTCCTGAAAGGCTGCCCATGAAACCAATAACACATACCTGTTCCTGAAAGGCTGCCCATGAAACCAATAACACATACCTGTTCCTGAAAGGCTGCCCATGAAACCAATAACACATACCTGTTCCTGAAAGGCTGCCCATGAAACCAATAACACATACCTGTTCCTGAAAGGCTGCCCATGAAACCAATAACACATACCTGTTCCTGAAAGGCTGCCCATGAAACCAATAACACATACCTGTTCCTGAAAGGCTGCCCATGAAACCAATAAGACATACCTGTTCCTGAAAGGCTGCCCATGAAACCAATAAGACATACCTGTTCCTGAAAGGCTGCCCATAACATGAAACCAATAAGACATACCTGTTCCTGAAAGGCTGCCCATGAAACCAATAAGACATACCTGTTCCTGAAAGGCTGCCCATGAAACCAATAACACATACCTGTTCCTGAAAGGCTGCCCATGAAACCAATAACACATACCTGTTCCTGAAAGGCTGCCCATGAAACCAATAACACATACCTGTTCCTGAAAGGCTGCCCATGAAACCAATAACACATACCTGTTCCTGAAAGGCTGCCCATGAAACCAATAACACATACCTGTTCCTGAAAGGCTGCCCATGAAACCAATAACACATACCTGTTCCTGAAAGGCTGCCCATGAAACCAATAAGACATACCTGTTCCTGAAAGGCTGCCCATGAAACCAATAACACATACCTGTTCCTGAAAGGCTGCCCATGAAACCAATAAGACATACCAGTGCACAACTGGGGCAGCTGAAAGGTAGGAATGTCAGTCAGTCAGTCAGTGGTCTCTTTGGCCACTGGTCAGTGATTTTCTGTACGTTTGCTGAAGGTTCCAAGAGCTTTCGACCGTGAGTTCCATTCTGAATAGTTCCACATTCCACATTAAAGCAGTTCTCTGAGCCAGTGTTATGTTTTGCCCCTCCCCTTTTAATTCTGCTAGCTGGATCTCAAATTCAGAACACAAAAACATTACGCGTAACACAGCCACAGGGACAGCTGAAGCTGTATGTGAATACAGAGGAGAAAATAAAAAAAACTAGGTTAGGAATTGTTGGTTGTTGTACATCAGACCTTGGTTGAAATACTATTTGAAATAATTTAAAATACTTTATCTGTGCTTGATTGCTATGGAACCAATAGAAAAGTCTGAAAAGTGCAAAACCCTGCCGACCTGACACTCCAGGCAGGCTAAAGCAAATGCAGAATATTTTGAAAGATTTCAAATAGTATTTCAACCCAGGTCTGTTGCACATGTCAATCAAAATTAAGATAGAAAAGCTATAAAATATATATATAGAGTGTATATACACTACACATACAAAATTATGTGGACACCCCTTCAAATGAGTGGATTTGGCTATTTCAGCCATACCCGTTGCTGACAGGTGTATAAAATTGAGCACACAGCCAGGCAATCTCGATAGACAAACATTGACAATAGAAAGGCCTTACTGAAGAGCTCAGTGACTTTCAACGTGGCACCGTCATAGGACGCCACCTTTCCAACAAGTCAGTTTGTCAAATTTCTGCCCTGCTAGAGCTGCCCCGGTCAACTGTAAGTGCTGTTATTGTGTTGTGGAAACGGCTAGGAGCAACAACGGCACAGCCGCGAAGTGGTAGGCCACACAAGCTCACAGAACGGAACTGCGGAGTGCTGAAGAGCGTAGCGAGTGAAAATGGTCTGTCCTTGGTTGCCACACTCACTACCGATTTCCAAACTGCCTCTGGAAGCAATGTCAGTACAATAAGTGTTTGTTGGGAGCTTCATGAAATGGGTTTCCATGGCCGAGCAAGCCTAAAATCACCATTCCTGCCATTGGACTCTGGAGCAGTAGAACCGCGTTCTCTAGTGTGATGAATCACGCTTCACCACCTGGCAGTCCGACGGACGAATCTGGGTTTTGTGGATGCCAGGAGAACACTACCTGCCCGAATACATAGTGCCAACTGTAAAGTTTTGTGAAGGAGGAATAATGGTCTGGGGCTGTTTTTCATGGTTCGGGCTACAACGCTTAGTTCCAGTGAATGGAAATCTTAATGCTACAGCATACAATGACATTCTAGACGATTCTGTGCTTCCAATTTTGTGGCACCAGTTGGGGAAGGTCTTTTCCTGTTTCAGCATGACAAAGCCCCCTTGCACAAAGCGAGATCCATACAGAAAGGGTTTGTCGAGATCGGTGTGGAAGATCTCAACTGGCCTGCACAGAGCCCTTATCTCAACCCCAATGAACACCTTCGGGATGAATTGGAACGCCAACTGCGAGCCAGGCCAAATAGCCCAACATTTGTGCCCGACCTCACTAACACTCTTGTGGCTGAATGGAAGCAAGTGCCCGCAGCAATGTTCCAACATCTAGTGGAAATCCTTCACAGAAGAGTTGAGGCTGTTATAGCAGCAAAGGAAGGGGGGGCCAACTCCATATTAACGCCCATGATTTTGGAATAAGATGTTTGACGAGCAGGTGTTCACATACTTTTGGTCATGTAGTGGATATTTAACATTTCTTACTGGAGATGTCTGTGAAAGCTACTGGGTATGTCCCTCATGTCAACTTATTCCTATGTTTCCCACGCCTTCCCACTTGGGGAGGTATTTTGGTGCGGGACAGGAAGTGAAGGGGCAGAGTTACAGATTTGGCATTCCCCCAGGCTCAGGTGTCGAGGCAGGGATCAGGTATCGTGTCTAGACGACCAGCTGTGCATCTTCACTCCGTGCCCCTTCCTCCCTGCCTCTCCCGCTGGAATCAGGAGTCACCTCTGAACTTAAACACCTCAGCTGGCCACTGCACAGATTATCTAATGAACTATTATATAAAGATTAGTCAATCTACTCTGTGCATTCTGTAGCTCGGGCTGATAAACTTTGTGACCAACCTGAATGTCTTTGAGATCTATAGAGAGTATAATCCTCAACAAAAAAAAGAACAGCATAACATACTTAACATTTCAGGATGCCTTGCCTTTTTCCTGTCACTGTGTTATGTGGTTTAGTGTGTATGTGCAACCTAGTTATTCTGCCCCCACTGTGTTCTTTCTGGCCCTCAGGGCTTAATGTGCTGAATGTGTAGAAATGTAAGGAATACATGGAGGAATATGATTATGTGATTCCTAGAAATTCCATTCTGTTTGGGATTTAGATTTAGCATGTTTCGACATTCTTCTCACGTACCTCTCGTCTCTGTGATGTCAGCATTGGTACTTCTGCTTCTGTCTAGTTTTCACTCTCTCTCTCTGTGTTTTTCTCTCCTCTTTTCATTCATGCTCATCCGTCCTCTTCTTTGATTACCCCCCCCTCTCTCTTTCCTCTGTGTCTTGTTCACCCCTTTCTATTTCTCTCACCATCCCTCTATCAACTCCCTCTCCCTCCCTCCCTCTCTTCCTCCCTCTCTCCTTGCCACCTCTAGCAGGCCGTCTGCTCTTTAGGGACGAACCATCTCACATTCAGCCTTATGTATCATCTTGCAAGGTCGACTCTGAAATCTTATTTACAGGAATAGCATGCATCGAGGAAGGGCTCCGCTCTAGTCTGTGTGTGTGAGTGTGTGTGTTTTGTGTCCTTTTGTCTGTGTTATGTGTTCCAGAAGAGCTGTGCAGCGTTTTGCATAAGAGAGCGAGCAGACAAAGCCGGCCGGCGGGCAGACGCTGGTGTAAAGGATGTGTGTTGGAGACTGGGGACCAGAATGTAGGAATTTATTACCAGCAAGCTCTCTGCTGACAAAGCTGCATCTTAGACACCCGGAGAGGATCGGAGAGGGGGATGCTGTCTCCCTCTAACTGGACTGTGACTGCTCTTTGTCTGCTCCCACCTCTCTACATCTCTCTCCTTTCTTCTTCCCCCCTCTCTCTATCTCCCTCCTTGCCCTCTGGATCTGGGAGTGAGGATGTGAGCGACGAGAGGAACAAAGAGAGGAGGTCACATTCTAACCTTCTAACCTCAAGACCTGCTAATGGAAATACATCTAAAAAGGAACAACATGCTCTGAGAGATTCTCTCTCTCTCATTTTTCCTCGTTTTTCTCCTCCTCTTCCTCCCCTTCTTCCTCCTCCTGTTCCTGTGTCGGGTTCCTCCGTAGAGTCACGGTTCCACCATGTCCTTGGCATTCTGTGGAAACGAGAACAACTCGTTGGCATACAACGTGGACCGCGGCGTCCTCAACAACGGCTGCTTCCTGGACGCGCTCAACGTGGTGCCGCACATCTTCTTGCTCTTCATCACTTTCCCCATCCTCTTCATTGGTGAGTGTCCGCACAAGGTGAGAGCCCCCCGGCCGCATCACACACACAACAATCACATGACCGGGAAAGTATAGACACACACACAGCAAATTGGCCAGTGTTACCTAGTGTTGATTTTTCAGTATAACATTTCTAGTGTTGATTCAGGAGTTAAATGAACTCTGTAAGTGTTAATAACATTCAGTGGTGTAAAATAATCCAAGTGTTGGTGTTAATAACCAATATAAGAGTGTGATTGTGTCAGTTTTACTCTGTGGAGAGTAAAACTTTCCCATCAAAACCACGGCTCCATCATTATCATATTTCCCAGCATGCTCTACTGCAGCTAGACTTTTTAGGATTGTTTTTAATATCTGTGTTTTTGTATGTACATTGATTGAAGGCCTTATGATATTTTAATGTATTGTCTTAAACAGTTACATATTAATGATAATATTAGCCTACAATAAGAACTCACTTGGTCCAAAGGACTGAAAACAAACAAATTCAACAACCATTTCTCGGTCACTAACAAATACAGTCATGGGCGGTAAAGCTTTTTATTTGTTATTTTTGTTGAACCATGACTGGAGGTATTGTACAAGTTTAACTGCTACATGGTCATGTAACTTAAAGTTTGAGTTGGGCCACTGCCAGTTCTGAGCTCTTTGTAAATGCTTTTGTAAGAACATGTGGTAATGGAGACTTGTGAATAATATTGTAATATCCTGACATAAAGACATACAAATGTGTAGGTGTAGTGGATAAAAACATTATGTACAGTACGTTTGGAAAGTATTAAAACTTCTTCCCTATTTCCACATTTTTTTACATTACAGCCTTATTCTAAAATGTATTAAATAAAACGTTTTCCTCATCAATCTACACACAATACCCCATAACGACAAAGTGAAAACAGGTTTTTAGAATTTTTATTCAGTATTCAGACACTTTGCTATGAGACTCAAATCAAATCAAATCATATGTATTTGTCACATACACATGGTTAGCAGATGTTAATGCGAGTGTAGCGAAATGCTTGTGCTTCTAGTTCCGACAATGCAGTAATAACCAACGAGTAATCTAACCTAACAATTCCAAAACTACTACCTTATACACACAAGTGTAAAGGGATAAAGAATATGTACATAAAGATATATGAATGAGTGATGGTACAGAGCAGCATAGGCAAGATACAGTAGATGGTATTGAGTACAGTGTATACATATGAGATGAGTAATGTAGGGTATGTAAACAAAGTGGCATAGTTTAAAGTGGCTAGTGATACATGTATTACATAAAGATGCAGTAGATGATATAGAGTACAGTATATACATATACATGTGAGATGAATAATGTAGGGTATGTAAACATTATATTAAGTAGCATTGTTTAAAGTGGCTAGTGAATCAATTTATATTATTAAATTGGCTGGAGTTGAGTCAGTGTGTTGACAGCAGCCACTCAATGTTAGTGGTGGCTGTTTAACGGTCTGATGGCCTTGAGATAGAAGCTGTTTTTCAGTCTCTCGGTCCCTGCTTTGATGCACCTGTACTGACCTCGCCTTCTGGATGATAGCGGGGTGAACAGGCAGTGGCTCGGGTGGTTGTTGTCCTTGATGATCTTTATGGCCTTCCGGTGACATCGGGTTGTGTAGGTGTCCTGGAGGGCAGGTAGTTTGCCCCCGGTGATGCGTTGTGCAGACCTCACTACCCTCTGGAGAGCCTTACGGTTGTGGGCAGAGCAGTTGCCGTACCAGGCGGTGATACAGCCCGATTGTGCATCTGTAGAAGTTTGTGAGTGCTTTTGGTGACAAGCCAAATTTCTTCACCCTCCTGAGGTTGCTGCACCTTCTTCACGACGCTGTCTGTGTGGGTGGACCAATTCAGTTTGTCCGTGATGTGTCCGAGACCCAGGGTCTCGAGCTTGGTGACGAGTTTGGAGGGTACTATGGTGTTAAATGCTGAGCTGTAGTCGATGAACAGCATTCTCACATAGGTATTCCTCTTGTCCAGATGGGTTAGGGGTTAGGGCAGTGTGCAATATGGTTGCGAAATTGAGCTCAGGTGCATCCTGTTTCCATTGATCATCCTTCCGATGATTTTACAACTTGATTGTAGTCCGCCTGTGGTAAATTCAATTGATTGGACATGATTGGGAAAGGCACACACCTGTCTATATAAGCTCCCACAGTTGAAAGTGCATGTCAAAGCAAAAACCAAGCCATGAGATTGAAGGAATTGTCTGTAGAGAGCTGAGACACAATTCTGGTACCCTGGGGAAGGCTACCAAAAATGTATGCAGCATTGAATGTCCCCAAGAACACAGTGGCCACCATAATTTTTAAATGGAAGAAGTTTGGAACCACCAATACTCTTCCTAGAGCTGGTCTTGGTCAGGGAGGTGACCAAGAACCCAATGGTCACTCTGACAAAGCTCCAGAGTTCCTCTGTGGAGATGAGAAAAACTTCCAGAAGGACAACAATCTCTGCAGCACTCCACCAGTGCTGAGGAGTGGCCAGACGTGAACCACTCCTCAGTAAAAGGCACATGACAGCCCGCTTGGAGTTTGCCAAAAGGCACCTAAAGGATCAAACCAAGATTTAACTCTTTGGCCTGAATGTCAAGCATCACATCTGGAAGAAATCTGGCACCATCACCATGGTGAAGCATGGTGGTGGCAGCATCATGCTGTGGGGATGTTTTTCAGCTGGAAGACTAGTCAGGATTGAGGAAAAGTTTAATGTAACAAAGTACAGAGCGATACTTGATGAAAACCTGCTCAGGACCTCAGAAAACCAGACATGACAACGCAGGACTGGCTTCGGGCCAAGTCACTGAATGTTCTTGAGTGGCCCAGCCAGAGCCTGGACTTGAACCTGATCGAACATCTCTGGAGAGACCTGAAAATAGCTGTGCAGCGACGCTCCCCATCCAACCTGACAGAGCTTGAGATGATCTGCAGAGAAGAATGGGAAAAACTCCCCAAATGCCAAGCTTGTAGTGTCATACCCAAGAAGACTCAAGGCTGTAATCTTTGCCAAAGGTGCTTCAACAAAGTACTGAGTAATTATGTAAATGTAATATTTCTTCTTTTTTTTTGCAAAGAATGTACTTTAATCACTGGTGGTGATGATCAGGAGGATGAAAATGATGAAGATATTATCGAGCCTTACTCCCTAAGATAATACATTATTACTGAGCCTTACTCCCTAAGATCATCAATTATTACTGAGCCTTACTCCCTAAGATCATCAATTATTACTGAGCCTTACTCCCTAAGATCATCAATTATTACTGAGCCTTACTCCATAATAAGATCATCAATTATTACTGAGCCTTACTCCCCAAGATCATAAATTATTACAGAGCCTTACTCATTAATAAGATCATCAATTATTACTGAGCCTTACTCCCTAAGATCATCAATTATTACTGAGCCTTACTCCCTAAGATAATACATTATTACTGAGCCTTACTCCCTAAGATCATCAATTATTACTGAGCCTTACTCCCTAAGATCATCAATTATTACTGAGCCTTACTCCCTAAGATCATCAATTATTACTGAGCCTTACTCCATAATAAGATCATCAATTATTACTGAGCCTTACTCCCCAAGATCATAAATTATTACAGAGCCTTACTCATTAATAAGATCATCAATTATTACTGAGCCTTACTCCCTAAGATCATCAATTATTACTGAGCCTTACTCCCCAAGATCATAAATTATTACTGAGCCTTACTCATTAATAAGATCATCAATTATTACTGAGCCTTACTCATTCATAAGATCATCAATTAATACTGAGCCTTACTCATTAATAAGATCATCAATTAATATTGAGCCTTACTCATTAATAAGATCCTCAATTAATACTGAGCCTTACTCATTAATAAAATCATCCATTTATACTGAGCCTTACTCCTTAAAAAGATCATCAATTATTACTGAGCCTCTTCCATATGTTTCACTTTTTACATTTAACTATGCATTTATTAATTTAGCATAGGAATATACATTCCACTGTACAGTATGCATAGTACACAGTGTGTCCCCTATGATAAAACCCTTAACATTGTAACGGAAACCTGGCACTCGGTGAAGTCCCTTGTTGTGGGAAGCAACAAGCCCAACCAGCAGGAACCCTTTTCTACTGTCGGGGTTGGGTTAAACATCCCTGTTCGCCTCCCGTCCTCTTTCGCCTGGTTACCCTCCCCCCTTTTCCACTGGTGTCATAATCACTGTGTAACCGGATGGTCACCTCCGTGTCATCAATGCATGACAAGTTCACTGTGCCCCTGTCCCTGTTGTTAAAGTTATTACAATGTGCTAAGGCAATCCTCCAGTGTCATTACCATTGCGGGACCTGTGTTTTGTCCCTGTGACAGCTGTTGAAAGGACACTAATGTGCCTGGCTATGTGTCATCGGCGTGTGACTGACCAGTTCACTATGTCCCTGTCACACTGTTGGAGGGAGGCCATTACAACTGAAAAGGAACCCTATTCCCTTACAGTGAACCACTCTGGGCTCTGGGAAAAAGATGTGCATGCCATACAAGATTTACCCTGAAACTAATGAGGACTGGTATTAACTAATTAGCTCAGAATGTAGATGAGATAAAAGAGAGAGACAAAAAAACAGAGAGACAGCAATAGAGAAGGAGAGAGAACTACTGTGTAAACTGATGCTAATGGTTAAAGGTTAAACTCATAAACTCACAAGGACCACCGTGGAGGTGAACGGCTATGGAGCAAACTGATCTCTGTTTCTCTCTGACTCGCTCTGTCTCTCTCCTTCTCTCCCTCTCAGTTCAATTCAGTTTAAGGGGCTTTATTGTCATGGGGAACATGTGTTTACATTGTCAAAGCAAGTGAAATGGATAATAAACACAAGTGAAATGGATAATAAACACAAGTGAAATGGATAATAAACACAAGTGAAATGGATAATAAACACAAGTGAAATGGATAATAAACACAAGTGAAATGGATAATAAACACAAGTGAAATGGATAATAAACACAAGTGAAATGGATAATAAACACGAGTGAAATAAACAACAAAACATTTAAAGTAAACAGTCACAAAAGTTCCAAAATTATAAAGACATTTCAAATGACATATTATCTATATATACAGTGTTGTAATGATGTGCAAATAGTTACAGTGCAAAAGGGAAAATAAAATAAACATACATATGGGTTGTATTTACAATGGTGTTTGTTCTTCACTGGTTGCCCTTTTCTTGTGGCAACAGGTCACAAGTCTTGCTGCTGTGATGGCACACTGTTGTATTTCACCCAATAGATATGGGAGCTTATCAAAATTGGATTTGTGCACATAGCTTGTCTTCTCTTGAGAGCCCGGTTTGCCTTGGGCTCCCTTTGTCTAGTCTGTACATAGTCAAAGATTCCCTTCATTTTGGGTCAGTCACAGTGGTCAGATATTCTGCCACTGTGTACTCTCTGTTTAGGGCCAAATAGCATTCTAGTTTGCAATTTTTGTTTTGTAAATTCTTTCAAATGTGTTCCAATTTTTGTTTTCTCATGATTTGGCTGGGTCTCTCTCTCTCTCGGTTTCCTCCTTCCTTCTCCAGCATTCAATTAATTTATCTGTTAATGTGGCACATATATGTAACATTGTTTTAAGAGTTTAAGAGACTCCTGAGTCCTATCCCCCTCTCCAATGTTCACAGTGATTCAGTTACACTCACATTAAAAAATACCATAGTGTATACTATGGGAGGAATACTGTAGTATTCACTGCAGTGTTTTTGCAGACTTTACTGTAGTATTCCCTGTATTTTTTTTAGGGACTGAAGTCCACAAAAACACTACTGTGAACACTGTAGTATTTACTGCAGTATACTGTAGTATTGAAAAAGGTAGTATGTACTATATTAATTACTGTAGTGTTTTTGCAGACTGTAGTGTAGTGTAGTATTTTTGTGGACTGTAGTATATTGTACTATTTTTGCGGACTGTAGTATGGTATACTATAGTATTTTGGGGGACTGTGGTATACTTTAATAGTTACTGTTTTCTCAGACTAGTATTTACTAAAGTTTTGTTGTATTTCTATCTTTGAGATCTTTGAGAGGTGGGGGACTTTCTCCTTGAGAAAACCTGCAGGAGAATGTCTGTAGTATCTACTACAGTGTTTTTTTGTGGATAATACTGTAGGATTGACTATAGTATTCTACGGTATACAAAAATATTCTATAATAGGTACTACACGTGATCGAGGGATACTACAGTGTGTAGTATAGTATCCTACAGTATACTACAGTTTACTACAGAATTATATAGTAAATACTGTAGTATTCTATACTATAGTATACTCACCAGAGCAGGTGTCACTGTGTATGCGTGCGTGAGTGCCCCGTGCACGGACGCGTGCGGCGTGCACGGCATGCGCGGGCATGCGCGTGTATGTCTATGTGTTTGCGTGCGTTCCAGCATTGCTGTGAGTGATTAACTCACCTCCCGACAGGGAAAGTGGCAGCCAGCATTAGCATAATGTAATTGGTAGGGAGATGTTGTTTAAGGCAGCAGTTGGATGCATTGATAATAAAACCCATGACACTTTGATTATTATTTCATTTTAATGAGCATTTTGTCAGTACCACGTGTGTTTGATAACCCACAAGCACAGCAAAATAAGCTATTCGTGTCCTTTATTGAAAGCATGAATCCACTGGGCACAGACGTGTAGTCTGATTTACATTTGTTTGATTTGTCAACTAATGTGAATTCAACATGAAATCAGCAAAATATTTCACCATGTCATTGAATTTAGGTTAAAAGTTGGGTGAAAAAAAGACAAAATGCCCCTACGTTGATGACTTTTTACAAATCCAATTCATTTTCCATGTTGATTCAAGGTCATCACATAGATTTTGGGGGGTTGAAATTACCTGTAAACAATGTTGATTCAAACAGTTTTTGCCCACATGTCTAACTGGCTGCTACTGCCTGGCTCAAGACCACATTAGTCCATTGAGCTAAAATCCTAGATGTTAGCGTTTAGGAGCTGACTGTAATGAAAAGAAAATTCCAGCACACTGGTGATCCATAGTCTTTCTACGTCTACGTTTCTATAGTCTTTCTACGTTAATGGTAGTTTGACTGAAACATTGGTAAAAAAGATCCATTAAATGTCAGAAACATCTTGATCACCTATGTGCAGCCATTGTCATGTTCTGACCTTTATTCCTTTTGTTTTGTCTTTATTTAGTATGGTCAGGGCGTGAGTTGGGGTGGGCAGTCTATGTTAGTTTTTCTATATTTTCTATTTCTGTGTTTGGCCTGATATGGTTCTCAATCAGAGGCAGCTGTCTATCTGATTGAGAACCATATTTAGGTAGCCTGTTTTCCTTTGTGTTTTGTGGGTGGTTATTTTCAGTATTTGTGTGTCTGCACCAGATAGAACTGTTTCGGTTGTCACTTTGTTGTTTCGTACTTTTGAAGTGTTCAGTTTCTCATTAAAAAGATGAACACTAACCACGCTGCGCTTTGGTCCTTTCCTTCTTCCACCCAAGACAGCCGTTACAGCCATTTTTATCTCAATATCAACTGATTTCTGGGTAACAGTTAAATACATTACTGTGATTATTTTAAATTTTAAAAAATGGTCTAAAAGAAACAAAAATAGCTTCTTAGTAAAATGCAATTCCTCAAGCAAGAAGTTTGCTCGGACTGCTTGGGAGTGGTCTGAGGGAGGGGTCTAATCGGAGGAGCCTAATGGAGGGGATGTGTAACCTGAAAATGAGCTGCTGTTGGTAGTGAGGAGGGCAAACTCTTTGTTATTGGTCTATTAACTTATATGTCCAAAAACTCCACCCAGACACACAAACTGATACTTCAGGTGGTTTTTTCAAACAGCTTTTACAAGAAGTGCATTATCATAATTTTCACAATCACGTTTTTGACTACACTCCCTTTACCGAAGATAAAAAAGATCTTCATGCATATAGCAGCACATAAGGTGTGTGAGTTTACTTTATAATAGCTTTTAGGAGTTCACAGGAAGTCTCAGGCAAGGTAGAATTGTTCTCTTTCTGTCTAGACAGGCCTAGCTGCAGGCACCGGAGGCTACAGACAAGGTTACTGTTAAGGGGAGATTAGCTTGGTGACCCACCTCACAGTGAAGACCTTCAGACTTTCCCGGATGCCACTGATTCCCCTCGGATGACCTTTTATCTTGTCCTACTCCTACGACCTTTCATCTTGTCCTACTCCTACGATTTTTCATCTTGTCCTACTCCTATGACCTTTCATCTTGCCCTGATCCTATGACCTTTTATCTTGTCCTGCTCCTATGACCTTTCATCTTGTCCTACTCCTATAACTCACAGGGACAACTTCATTGTTAAGCTTTTCAAGGTTGGACTGGGAGTTAGCAGAATTGAATCTACAGCTTTAAGCAAATGTCTGGAAGTGAATACGCCTGAAGGGGACTGTGTGTGTCCACCACAGTCCCTGTACGCAAATCAGTAGTCTGAGGTGTCTTATTTGAGGCTAGGATTTGATCTAATCAGCAGCAGATCCAACCTTGACATTTGAAGGTAATTTATGATTGAGCTGACATGTTCAGCATTTACCGTGATTGTGGTATGTGTGAACACAAAACATTGCCTTTTAAATTGTGCATAGCTGAAAAAGCTTGATTGGATTGAATCCCGGCTGTAGACAAGTAAAATGTATAATATTATTGTGGATGCTTAGTGGAAATTGACTCTCACCTGTCCAACTCTCTCCTAGTGCTTCATTTGTAAATTGGGACCTGCTGGAACAAAAAGTGAGCTGAGAGGAGGGTGACCTGGGGGCTCGGAGGTACCAGAACGCATTAAAATAAAATATTATAATAAAGCAGGGCATATGGCATAGAGCACTTGAGTAGAGGCGCTTGCAGAAGTTGCACACAGGGTGATTCTTTTTCTAAGCCTAGGGTCTGGGAAAAGACACACTTATTGTACAATACTAGGAGGAAATTATAGTCCTGAAAAAACTTTCCAGTTTCACAGACTCACTCAATGATGCACAGCTCACTCACCGGTGATGGCCAATGCGCTCGTGCTGAAAGCCTATATCTTACTTGTTTTACTTTGCCAAACAATGTCGTTCACTCAATAGGCCTACTTGGAAGTTGATTACATATTTGGTAGCCTACAGACAGTTTAGTATTCTCTTTTCAGCAGAATCCAAGGCCTGTTTTGCATGTTGTTCACTGATAGATAAACGGTGCGTTCCCGACGGTAGGAATGCCTTGTGATTGGGCAACACACAAAACACACAATAAGCTATTCATCCTCTGTGGCTAAATGATAGACCTACTCCTGGTGTAGTATTCTGAATTATTTAATTTATGCTGTGGCACCTCCAGCGCCCTTCCCTATGATTCTATAAGGAAATAAGTTTAGAAAAAAAAGACCACATTTACACCACACACAGAGACACATACAATGCTCTCCCTTGCCCTCCATTTGGCAAATATGACCATAATTCTATCCTCCTGATTCTTGCTTACAAGCAAAAACTAAAGCAGGAAGTACCAGTGACTCACTCAATTCGGATGTGGTCAGATGACGCAGATGCTACGCTACAGGACTGTTTTGCTAGCACAGACTGGAATATGTTCCGGGATTCATCCACCTCAGTCACCGACTTCATCAATAAGTGCATCGACGACGTTGTTCCCACAGTGACCGTACATATCCAAACCAGAAGACATGAGGCAACATCCGCTCCAAGCTAAAGGCACTTATAAGAAATCCCTCTATGCCCTCAGACAAACCATCAAACAGACAAAGTATCAATACAGGACTGAGATTGAATCCTCCTACACTGGCTCTGATGCTCGTCAAATGTGGCAGGGCTTGCAAACTATTATGGACTACAAAGGGAAACCCAGCCGCGAGCTGCCCAGTGACGCAAGCTTACCAGACGAGCTAAATGCCTTTTATGCTCGCTTGGAGGCAATCAACACTGAAGCATGCATGAGAGCACCAGCTGTTCAGGACGACTGTGTGATCACAGTGTTGAAAGGCTGGTGATGGCTCACATCAACATCATTATCCCGGGAAACCCTAGACCCACTCCAATTCGCATACCACCCCAACAGAACCACAGATGACGAAATCTCAATCGCACTCCACACTGCCTTTTCCCACCTGGACAAAAGGAACACATATGTGAGAATGCTATTCATTGACTACAGCTCAGCATTCAACACCATAGTGCCCTCAAAGCTCATCACTAAGCTAAGGACCCTGGGACTAAAGACTTACCACTGCAACTGGATTCTGGAATTCCTGACGGCCACCCCCAGGTGGTAAGGGTAGGAAACACATCTGTCACACTGATCCTCAACACTGGGGTCCCTCAGGGGTGCGTTCTCAGTCCCCTCCAGTACTCCTTGTTCACTCACGACTGGGTGGCCAAGCACGACTCCAACACCATCATTACGTTTGATGAAGACATAAAAGTGGTAGGCCTGATCACCGACAATGATGAGACAGCGTATAGGAGGTCAGAGACCTGGCAATGTGGTGCCAGGACAACAACTTTTCCCCCAATGTGAGCAAGACAAAAGAGATGATTGCGTCACCGCCTGGTATGGCAACTGCTCGGCATTCATCCGTAAGGCGCTACAGAGGGTAGTGCGTACAGCCCCGTACATCACTGGGGTCAAGCTTCCTGCCATCCAGGACTTATATACTAGGCGGTGTCAGAGGAGGGCCCGAAAAATTGTCAAAGACTCCAGTCATCCAAGTCATAGACTGTTCTCTCTGCTACCGCACAGTAAGTGCTACCGGAGCGCCAAGTCTAGGTCCAAAAGGCTCCTTTACAGATTTACCCCCTAGCCATAAGACTGCTGAACAACAAATCAAATGGTTAACCAGACTATTTACATTGACCCCCCTTGTTTGTTATTGTCATTTTATTGTGTTACTTTTAATGACATTTTTTACTATAGTTTATTTAGAAAATGTTTTCAGCATTGTTGGTTAAGGGCTTGTAAGTCAGCATTTCACGTTAAGGTCTACATCTCTTGTAGTCGGTGCATGTGACAAACAACATTTGATTTGACTTTAAGTGCAATGCTGGACAGATGAGAGTTGCGGGCTCATGTTTATCAGAGCAGAGAGAGGGAGAGGGATCATAGAAAGGGAGTTCTGTAAGAGATACAGGCACGCATTTCACTCTCAACACAGCAATGGCCACGCATCGGTCTATACAGGCTACAGGTTTGAGCAAACCATAAACCTGGGCCAGCCCAGCATGAATCAATTATTATAATATCGGGCACGTTTTCACATGATGTGTTTTAGGGGGCAGGAGAATTACAGAGGTAACTTGAATTAACTCTGATTTTATTATAATTTTTACATTGCAAATGGTGAAAATACATTTTCATACCAAGAGAGGTACTGAAACTTGCCAAATGGGTTTCGCAACAAAGCATTCCAAAATTGAGGGGTTCCCCTGTTCCGGCAGGATCCGGCTCAAACTAAGCACTGCTGTCTGTCATCAGATCAGATAAAGAAGGGAGGGAAGCTATGTTAGACAGGCATCACACTGTTCTCTGAGGTTAACTTCCTGTTTCCTGTGTTATTGTTGATATCAGAAAGACGTCACACTGTTCTCTGAGGTTAACTTCTTGTTTACTGTGTTGTTATTGTTGACATCAGACGTATGTCACACTGTTCTCTAAGGTTAACTTCCTGTTTCCTGTGTTGTTGTTGTGTTTGCTGTGTGCTGTAAGGCTGGGGCAGCCAGAGCTCCAAGGTGCACATCCACCACAGCACCTGGCTGCACTTCCCTGGTCACAACCTGCGCTGGCTCCTCACCTTCATCCTCCTCTTTGTCCTGGTCTGTGAGATTGCTGAGGGCATCGTCTCCGATGGGTGAGTCCATTTCCCCCTAATCCACTCCTGCAGTGGTTCTCAACCCTATTTCTGTATTTTATTTTTATTTCACCTTTATTTAACCAGGTAGGCAAGTTGAGAACAAGTTCTCATTTACAATTGCGACCTGGCCAAGATAAAGCAAAGCAGTTCGACACATACAACGACACAGAGTTACACATGGAGACAAACAAACATACAGTCAATAATACAGTAGAAACAAGTCTATATACAGTGCCTTGCGAAAGTATTCGGCCCCCTTGAACTTTGCGACCTTTTGCCACATTTCAGGCTTCAAACATAAAGATATAAAACTGTATTTTTTTGTGACGAATCAACAACAAGTGGGACACAATCATGAAGTGGAACGACATTTATTGGATATTTCAAACTTTTTTAACAAATCAAAAACTGAAAAATTGGGTGTGCAAAATTATTCAGCCCCCTTAAGTTAATACTTTGTAGCGCCACCTTTTGCTGCGATTACAGCTGTAAGTCGCTTGGGGTATGTCTCTATCAGTTTTGCACATCCTTGCAAAACAGCTCGAGCTCAGTGAGGTTGGATGGAGAGCATTTGTGAACAGCAGTTTTCAGTTCTTTCCACAGATTCTCGATTGGATTCAGGTCTGGACTTTGACTTGGCCATTCTAACACCTGGGTATGTTTATTTTTGAACCATTCCATTGTAGATTTTGCTTTATGTTTTGGATCATTGTCTTGTTGGAAGACAAATCTCGATCCCAGTCTCAGGTCTTTTGCAGACTCCATCAGGTTTTCTTCCAGAATGGTCCTGTATTTGGCTCCATCCATCTTCCCATCAATTTTAACCATCTTCCCTATCCCTGCTGAAGAAAAGCAGGCCCAAACCATGATGCTGCCACCACCATGTTTGACAGTGGGGATGGTGTGTTCAGCTGTGTTGCTTTTACGCCAAACATAACGTTTTGCATTGTTGCCAAAAAGTTCAATTTTGGTTTCATCTGACCAGAGCACCTTCTTCCACATGTTTGGTGTGTCTCCCAGGTGGCTTGTGGCAAACTTTAAACAACAGTTTTTATGGATATCTTTAAGAAATGGCTTTCTTCTTGCCACTCTTCCATAAAGGCCAGATTTGTGCAATATACGACTGATTGTTGTCCTATGGACAGAGTCTCCCACCTCAGCTGTAGATCTCTGCAGTTCATCCAGAGTGATCATGGGCCTCTTGGCTGCATCTCTGATCAGTCTTCTCCTTGTATGAGCTGAAAGTTTAGAGGGACGGCCAGGTCTTGGTAGATTTGCAGTGGTCTGATACTCCTTCCATTTCAATATTATCGCTTGCACAGTGCTCCTTGGGATGTTTAAAGCTTGGGAAATCTTTTTGTATCCAAATCCGGCTTTAAACTTCTTCACAGCAGTATCTCGGACCTGCCTGGTGTGTTCCTTGTTCTTCATGATGCTCTCTGCGCTTTTAACGGACCTCTGAGACTATCACAGTGCAGGTGCATTTATACGGAGACTTGATTACACACAGGTGGATTGTATTTATCATCATTAGTCATTTAGGTCAACATTGGATCATTCAGAGATCCTCACTGAACTTCTGGAGAGAGTTTGCTGCACTGAAAGTAAAGGGGCTGAATAATTTTGAACGCCCAATTTTTCAGTTTTTGATTTGTTAAAAAAGTTTGAAATATCCAATAAATGTCATTCCAATTCATGATTGTGTCCCACTTGTTGTTGATTCTTCACAAAAAAATACAGTTTTATATCTTTATGTTTGAAGCCTGAAATGTGGCAAAAGGTCGCAAAGTTCAAGGGGGCCGAATACTTTCGCAAGGCAATGTACGATGTGAGCAAATGAGGTGAGATAAGGGAGGTAAAGGCAAAAAAAGGCCATTTTGGCAAAGTAAATACAATATAGCAAGTAAAACACTGGAATGGTAGATTTGCATTGGAAGAATGTGCAAAGTAGAAATAAAAATAATGGGGTGCAAAGGAGCAAAATAAATAAATAAAATAAAATAAAATAAATACAGTAGGGAAAGAGGTAGTTGTTTGGGCAAAATTATAGGTGGGCTATGTACAGGTGCAGTAATCTGTAATAAGTGTTTCCAGTTTCAGAGATGTTTTTAGTTCGTTCCAGTCATTGGCAGCAGAGAACTTTAAGGAGAGGCGGCCAAAGAAAGAATTGGTTTTGGGGGTGACCAGAGAGCGCATGCTACAGGTGGGTGATTCTATGGTGACCAGCGAGCTGAGATAAGGGGGGACTTTACCTAGCAGGGTCTTGTAGATGACATGGAGCCAGTGGGTTTGGCGACGAGTATGAAGCGAGGACCAGCCAACGAGAGCATACAGGTCGCAATGGTGGGTAGTATATGGGGCTTTGGTGACAAAACGGATGGCACTGTGATAGACTGCATCCAATTTGTTGAGTAGGGTATTGGAGGCTATTTTGTAAATGACATCGCCGAAGTCGAGGATTGGTAGGATGGTCAGTTTTACAAGGGTATGTTTGGCAGCATGAGTGAAGGATGCTTTGTTGCGAAATAGGAAGCCAATTCTAGATTTAACTTTGGATTGGAGATGTTTCATGTGGGTCTGGAAGGAGAGTTTACAGTCTAACCAGACACCTAGGTATTTGTAGTTGTCCACGTATTCTAAGTGAGAGCCGTCCAGAGCAGTGATGTTGGACAGGCGGGCAGGTGCAGGCAGCGATCTGTTGGAGAGCATGCATTTAGTTTTACTTGTATTTAAGAGCAATTGGAGGCCACGGAAGGAGAGTTGTATGGCATTGAAGCTTGCCTGGAGGGTGTCCAAAGAAGGGCCAGAAGTATACAGAATGGTGTCGTCTGCATAGAGGTGGATCAGAGACTCACCAGCAGCAAGAGCGACATCATTGATGTATACAGAGAAGAGAGTCGGT
Source organism: Oncorhynchus mykiss (assembly GCF_013265735.2). Lineage (NCBI taxonomy): Eukaryota > Metazoa > Chordata > Actinopteri > Salmoniformes > Salmonidae > Oncorhynchus > Oncorhynchus mykiss. Next base: position 10,337,865 of record NC_050570.1, read on the forward strand.
CCAAGAATTGAACCCTGTGGCACCCCCATGGAGACTGCCAGAGGTCCGGACCACCCTGGTCCTGGGGAACCCAAAGGGGTGCACATTTTTGTTTTTGCCCTAGCACTACACACCTGATTCAAATCATCAAGGCCTTTTGATGAGTTGATCATTTGAATCAGCTGTGTAGTGTTAGGGCAAAAACAAAAAGGTTCACCCCTTTAGCTCCCCTGGATCAGGATGAGAACTATGGCCATGTTTGACGTACCCCTCCCCAATACCTCCCCAGTACCTCCTCAATACCTCCCCAGTACCTCCTCAATACCTCCTCAATACCTCCCCAGTACCTCCTCAATACCTCCTCAATACCTCCCCAGTACCTCCTCAATACCTCCCCAGTACCTCCTCAATACCTCCCCAGCACATCCCCAGTACCTCCTCAATACCTCCCCAGTACCTCCTCAATACCTCCCCAGTACCTCATCAATACCTTCCCAGTACATCCTCAATACCTCCCCAGTACCTCCTCAATACCTCCCCAGTACCTCCTCAACACCTTCCCAGTACCTCCTCAGTTCCTCCCCAGTCCTTCCCAGTACCTGCTCAGTACCTCCCCAGTCCTCTTGGACTAAGTAAGGCCGGTTGGACGTCCTATCAAATTCTCTAAAACAACGTTGGAGGCGGCTTATTGTTTTCTGGCAACAGCTCTGGTGAACGTTTCTGCAGTCAGCATGCCAATTGCACACTCCCTCAAAACTTGAGACATCTGTGTCATTGTGTTATGTGACAAAACTGCACATTTTAGAGAGACCTTTTATTGTCTACAGCAAAGGTGGACCTGTGGAATGATCATGCTCTTTAATCATCTTCTTGATATGTGACACCTGTCAGGGGGTTGGATTATCTTGGCAAAGGAGAAACACACACTAACAGTGATGTAAACAAATTTACGTCTGAAAACTTTCAGAATGCAATTTGTATATACAGTGGGGCAAAAAAGTATTTAGTCAGCCACCAATTGTGCAAGTTCTCCCACTTTAAAAGATGAGAGAGGCCTGTAATTTTCATCATAGGTACACTTCAACTATGACAGACAAAATTAGAAAAAAAATCCAGAATTTATTTGCAAATTATGGTTAGTATTTGGTAGCATTGCCTTTAAATTGTTTAACTTGGGTCAAATTTGGGTAGCCTTCCACAAGCTTCCCACAATAAGTTGGGTGAATTTTGGCCCATTCCTCCTGACAGAGCTGGTGTAACTGAGTTTGTAGGCCTCCTTGCTCTCACACGCCTTTTCAATTCTGCCCACACATTTTCTATAGGAATGAGGTCAGGGCTTTGTGATGGCCACTCCAATACCTTGACTTTGTTGTCCTTAAGCCATTTTGCCACGACTTTGGAAGTATGCTTGGGGTCATTGTCCATTTGGAAGACCCATTTGCAACCAAGCTTTAAATTTGTGACTATTGTGTTGAGATGTTGCTTCAATATATCCACAAAATGTTCCTCCATCATGATGCCATCTATTTTGTGAAGTGCACAAGTTCCTCCTGCAGCAAAGCACCCCCACAACATGATGCTACCACCACCGTGCTTCACGGTTGGGATGGTGTTCTTCAGCTTGCAAGTCTCCCCCTTTTTCCCCGTTTTTCCTCCAAACATAATGATGGTCATTATGGCCAAACAGTTACATTTTTGTTTCATCAGACCAGAGGGCATTTCTCCAAAAAGTACAATCTTTGTCCCCATGTGCAGTTGCAAACCGTAGTCTGGCTTTTTTATGGCGGTTTTGGAGCAGTGGCTTCTTCCTTGCTGAGTGGCCTTTCAGGTTATGTCGATATAGGACTCATTTTACTGTGGATATAGATACTTTTGTATCCGTTTCCTCCAGCATCTTCACAAGGTCCTTTGCTGTTGTTCTTGTATTGATTTGCACATTTCGCACCAAGGTACGTTCATCTCTAAGAGACAGAACGAGTCTCCTTCCTGAGCAGTATGACGGCTGCATGGTCCCATGGTGTTTATACTTGCATACTATTGTTTGTACAGATGAACGTGGGACCTTCAGGCGTTTGGAAATTGCTCCTAAGGATGAACCAGACTTGTGGAGGTCTACAATTTTTTTTCTAAGGTCTTGGCTGATTTCTTTAGATTTTTCCATGATGTCAAGCAAACAGGCACCGAGTTTGAAGGTAGGCCTTGAAATGCATTCACAGGTACATCTCCAATTGACTCAAATGATGTCAATTAGCCAAACAGAAGCTTCTAAAGCCATGACATCATTTTCTGGGATTTTCCAAGCTGTTTAAAGGCACAGTCAACTTAGTGTATGTAACTTCTGACCCACTGGAATTGAAATGCAGTGAATTATAAGTGAAATAATCTGTCTGTAAACAATTGTTGGAAAAATTACTTGCACAATTACTTGCACAAAGTAGATGTCGTATCCGACTTGCCAAAACTATAGTTTGTTAACAAGAAATTTGTGGGGTGGTTGAAAAACAAGTTTTAAACTTCTGACTTCAACTGTATATATATATAATGGCCCATATTTGTTTTGTGTAAATGTATACGTACGTATATGTATATATGTACACACTACCATTCAAATGTTTGGGGTCACTTAGACATTTCCTTGTTTTTGCAAGAAAAGCTAATTTTTTGTCCATTAAAATGACATAAAATTGATCAGAAATACGTTATAGACATTGTTAAGTTGTAAATTGGTTTTGTAGCTGGAAACTGCAGATGTTTTAATGGAATATCTACATATGCGTACAGATGCCTATTATCAGCAACCATCACTCCTGTGTTCCAATGGCATGTTGTGTTAGCTAATCCAAGTTTAGCATTTTAAAAGGCTAATTGATTATTAGAAAACCCTTTTGCAATTATGTTAGCACAGCTGAAAACTGTTGTTCTGATTAAAGAAGCAATAAAACTGGCCTTCTTTTGACTAGTTGAGTATCTGGAACATCAGCATTTGTGGGTTCGAATGCAGGCTCAAAATGGCCAGAAACAAAGTACTTTCTTCTGAAACTTGTCAGTCTATTCTTGTTCTGAGAAATTAAGTCTATTCCATGCGAGAAATTGCCATGAAACTGAAGATCTCGTACAACGCGGTGTACATCTCCCTTCACAGAAAAGCGCAGAACTGGCTCTAACCAGAATAGAAAGAGGAGTGGGAGGCCGCGGGGCACAACTGAGCAAGAGGACAAGTACATTAGAGTGTCTAGACAAAGCGAAAACAGGGTTTGAGAATATTTTGCTAATTTATAAATAAATACCTTATTTACAGAAGTATTCAGATCCTTTGCTCTGAGACTCGAAATGTAGCTCTGGTGCATCCTGTTTCCATTGATCATCCGTGAGATGTTTCTACAACTCGATTGGAGTCCACTTGAGGTCAATTCAATTGATTGGACACACACCTGTCTGTCTATGTTAGGTTCCACAGTTGACAGTGCATGGCAGAGCAAAAACCAATTCACGAGGTCAAAGGAATTGTCTGTAGAGCTCCGAGACAGGATTGTCTCGAGGCACAGATCTAGGAAAGGGTACCGAGAAATGTCTGGAGTGTACCTACATATACACAAAACGACCATGGGGCGAAAACATATATGTAAACAAAAAAAATATATATAGACAGTATGGAGAGCATATGAATAGAAAAGGTGTAGCAGCAGTTTTATGGGATGAGCCTACATAATATACATATTTTACCTTTATTTAACTAGGCAAGTCAGTTAAGAACAAATTCTTATTTTCAATGACGGCCTAGGAACAGTGGGTTAACTGCCTTGTTCAGGGACAGAACGACAGATTTGTACCTTGTCAGCTCTGGGATTTTAACTTGCAACCTTCCGGTTACTAGTCCAACACTCTAACCACTAGGCTACCCTGCCGCCCTGGCAGTAGGGAAAACAGTATGTCAACATATGTCAACATTATTAAAGTGACCAGTGTTCAATGGCTCTATTACTGGGGCAGCAGTCTCTAAGGGGCAGGGTAGAGCACCAGGTGGTAGCCAGCTAGTAACAGCGACTAAGGTACATAGCAGGGTTCAGGGCGGAGACCGGCTAGTAACAGCGACTAAGGTACAGAGCAGGGTTCAGGGCGGAGACCGGCTAGTAACAGCGACTAAGGTACAGAGCAGGGTACAGGGCGGAGGCCAGCTAGTAACAGCCACTAAGGTACAGAGCACGGTACAGGGAGGAGGCTGGCTAGTTTTGACTGTAACATTCTGGTGGCCTGGAAATATAAGCTGTTTGTATCAGGTTAGAAAAAAACCATAGCATTTAGCAAGAGACAATTCAGTTCAAAACAGCATAGCATGTCTGAGTGTAATTTTCCCCCACATAACTCATACCCTTGTGTAGTGATGTTACGTTTGATACCGGAGCTCCGAGGCATGCGTCGAAATCACTAAGCAGTTAACTCTGAAATAGTTTGCCGATGCATGTATTACTTTATTAGAAACTTTGTTTGATCACTTTCTTTTTCAAACTGTGTGTTGCAGAATGCGAGATCCCTCTGATTATTCCATGGTTCCAATGATTTCTTCGGTTCCAAACTACTTTCAAACACCGACTTCTACTGGACACCATAGTTACAAATATAGTATGGATTTTGTACAAACATTTTTCACCTGACCGGAAGCTTAGCCGAGGGAGTAGGGAACTACTTAGAGTAGGGAACTATAGAACATCGTAGGATGTGAGGGTAGGCGGTTGAGGTTGAGTCCTGTTGAAGGAACACCATGAAAATTGGTTTATGTGAAACCACACTTTCTGCACTGGTCAAATAATTGTGTTTTATTTAATATAGTATATAAGCTTCTGTGTTAAGCATCCTAATTAATGCCATAGATGCAGTTTTGGAAGAATATTAGTGTAGGCAAACATGGTAAGCATGAGGCTAAATGTGAACCTGGTATTCCAACTGATTATAGGCTACTAAGGCCAATGACTTACCACTGCACCGCAGATATTCACTGAACAAGTGGAAAAATAAAACATCTGGCAATCACACGCTGCTATATATTACTGACCAGCAGATATCACTCATTTACAATTCTAACCAGAAGAAGAGATCTTTCAAACAACAACTTTATTATAATATTTGCAAAAATGAAGCGGTTAACATTCACTCAATGGTGTTAAGTAGTTAAGTAGTTAAAACTTCTTATGGCTAGGCGTCCCGCCAGGCTAGGCGTCCCGGACACCTGTCGACAACTTCCAGTGAAATTGGAGGGCGCGCAATTCAAATAAATAACCATAAATATTATGGATATGAAGTATTTAGGTACATACAAGTGTCTTATATTGGTTAAAAGCTTAAAGTCCTGTTCATCTAACTGCATTGTCTGATTTACAATAGGCTTTACAGGAAAAGCATGCCATGTGATTGTTTGAGGACGGCGTCCCACATCAAAATATTTTTCAAACAGCACAGGCTTCATAAAATCACAAATAGCGATTAAATGTTCACTTACTTTTTGAAAAGCATCCTCTGATTTGCAATCCAAAGGGTCCCAGCTACAACATGCATGATCGTTTTGTTAGATCAAATCCTTCTTTATATCCTAAAAAGTCAGTTTAGTTGGAGCCATCGATTTGAGTAATCCACTCATTCAACATGCAGAGAAAGGAATCCAAAAAGCTACCTCTAAACTTTGTTAAAACAAATCAAAATACATTTCTATTTAATCCTCAGGTACCCTAAAATGTAATTAAACTATAATATTTCATAAGGAAAGAAGTATGTTCAATAGGAAAGCAAAATTAGCAGGTACACGCGCAGACTGATTTCCAACTCTGACTCCCAGTACTAAAACTCAAAATTCTTCCTTGTTTGGTAAGAAACAAGCCTGAAACCTTGAACAAAGACTGTTGACATCTAGTGGAAGCTATAAGAATTGCAATCTGGGAGCTGGATTTGGATATGACCCCATACGTTTCATTGGAAGAGCATGGGCTCTCAAAACAAACAATATTCTGATTGTTTTTTGGGGGGATTTTCTCCTACCATATCAATTGTGTTATAGTCTCATACATTATTTTAACATTCGTACAAATAGACCCTAGCCTGAACTCAGCATTTGTTTTGTGTGTACAGTCACCATACAGTCCTCTACAGTCTACTACACAGGATTATTATTGTCTGTGGAATTGAATTGAATGGAAGAGCTCTCCTGCTGCTCTCTAGTCTTTTACTCCAAAATACCATTCACTATCACACAATGCCTGATTGTAGCTATTATATGGCATTGTTGTATGACATATTAAAGCTACAATCAAGTTGTATATAGAATGATTTTAAACACACCGATTGGGATGTGTGTGTGTGTGTGTGTGTGTGTGTGTGTGTGTGTGTGTGTGTGTGTGTGTGTGTGTGTGTGTGTGTGTGTGTGTGTGTGTGTGTGTGTGTGTGTGTGTGTGTGTGTGTGTGTGTGTGTACGCATGTGCACGTGTATGTTCTCCCAGGTTCACCCAGTCCCTCCACCTGCACCTGTACATGCCTGCAGGCCTGGCCTTCATGGCTGGGATCACCTCCATCATCTACTACCACAACATAGAGACCTCCAACTTCCCCAAGCTACTGCTAGGTAAGGCTCCTTAAAACTTACCCCCAACTACCCTAACCTACTGCTGAGCAGGGCTCCTTAATGGTTCTCGAAGCACTTTTCAGTGCACTGTAACACATTTCTGAATATTTACAGCAAAACTTTCACAGTTAGCTACGGTACTGTAAAGAGCAATGCATTATGGGGGCTCAATGGCATTCCACTATGCTGCTATACAACTGCATCACATGTTTTGCTGTATATTTACAGCAGCATAGTGTCAATTATGGTTCATTGTGGAAAAATGTTGTAGGTGGCGAAAGAATATCTGGCTAATTAACATATTTTGAGGCGTGCCTTGTAAGTGGCTATAGTTTTAATGACTCCAACCTAAGTGTATGTAAACTTCCAATTTCAACTGTATATAGGCCTAAGGCTGAAACAATAAGAAGACACAGTAGCAGAAGAAATTCAGCCACTCTTTTGTTTCATCACAAAACTGGACTTCACCAGACATCAGTCACAAAACATGACCTACAGCATGGTCAAGAAAGTTAATGTTTTCAACATTTTCGGATTACTAAACAATTATGCATTTAGAACCATGGAGAGTTACTGCAAGTTGCAAAGATAACAGGAGTTGGCTCCACTATTCCAACAACATTTTAACTTCAACATCATCTAATCACCTATGCTTACTCTACTACAGCGACAACTAAAAGATACCGAAACGATTTAGTCCAATCAACGTAAGATGTGGCTGTCCAGGGTACTGATATCTGTGTGTGTGTGTGTGTGCATGCTTGCAAGTAGAATAACAATTAACTCACCCTACTTGTAGAGACATGGCAGCAATGCAGTCCTCCTCTTTCATGTTGCCTGGACGGTCAAGGAATCTGTTATACAGTACACACTTGTAGTTTTTGTTGTCCTAGGCTACCTGGCCAAAATGCTTGCTGGCTAGCCTAACTTCCTTTCATGGGCAACAATGTGACAGGCTTACTACATCTAGCTGCATGTTGAATGTTCATCCTCCAAGCCAGGGGCACAATGTATACATTTATGGTTGGATCAGAATTGCAATTATAATCATTGGCCAGTATGGAGAATTAAGTAAAACCACAAGTCGAAATACCTATCTCCATCCATGGCTAATTAAGGAAAGGGACCATTTTTAGCTAGCTAGCTAGCTAGTCACCGGAGAACAACAACACAACTAGATGCAGCAATTACATTTTTTCTGTCAATGACGTCTGGATTCTGGTGATGTGATTGGTGTGAAGCCAAATCCAAACTGTCTTCCATTGATATTATTTTTTTAATGTGCTAAGACCATTCACAGCTGAGCTCGCTCAGTTCATTTAGCTCAACTCTGATTGGTTATTATTTTTTAATTATCAAGGGAGGCCAAATGCTTGCTGGATTCCCTTGCATTCAATACTATGAGCAGCAACAATGTCATACTCTTTTTGACCAGACAGCATCAAATAGTTGGACTACACAGACAGAGGGGTGCTTTTTCTTTCGCTCGGATGCTTTTCTCCGGTGAGATACATTCAGCCTCTTGCAAATTGAAGGACATTTCTGAAACACAGAGCGACGAAAGATACATTATTTTGTATTTTGTTTTATTTTTTATTTTGTGTACAAATTTGTGGAAGCCTGGCTTCCTTGGCAGCCATGAATACGCACCACTGGGGCAGAGGTCATTAGCATAATACCCAGCAGACTGCTTTGCAAGTGTTCAATTTTACATTTACATTTTGGTCATTTAAAGCTCACGCTCTTATCTAGAACTTACAGACAGTGTATTAACCTAAGGTAAACAAGAATATGCCACAGTCATAGCAAATAAAATGATTATGTTTACCGTTAACAAAAATGTTGCAGTTAAGTGAGCTACTTGCAAGTATGTATAAAAAAACTATGTAAATATTGCCTGTAATTTACTGTAAAAATGACATGTTTGATAGTGTTTGTGTATGCATACAGTGTGGGTGTGTGCATAAAGCGTGTGTGTGTGCATGTATGCATAAAGTGTGCGTATGTAGGTGCGTGTGTGCATAAAGTGTGTGCGTGTGTGCATAAAGTATGTGTGCATGCAAACTATGGCAGAATGGTCACCACACTTTAATGCACAGTTCACCTCACTTTAGGACTTAACATGAAAACGTCCATCTTCAACTGCTGAGGTCTGCCTCTCTGCAGTGCAAAGAAGCCACAGGTTGTAGAAGATTACTGGGTGGTCGAGAGCAACCTCTTTCTTCACTGAATGGTGGATAAACCTTGTATGACTCACTGTAGCCTTGCTGGCCCCGAAGGCCTTCTAAGCACAATCAATGAGCAATTCAATGATGTACTTACTATAAGTGGTTTGGTCTAAACCAGGGATGGGCATCTGGCGGGGGGAACTCAGTGGGGGTCTCATCTTACTGTTGAGAAATAGAATAGTAGAATACACCAGGTGCCATTTTGAAATGTGGTTGTGCATCAGCAGTTTTTTTTTCTTGCTATGTCTGTCAATGACAGTCACTCAGTTAGCCCATGTCAGTAAAAAAACATGAATTGGTAAATTAGTCTAGCCAGCTATCTAAACTTGTAGTAATGATGGCAAAAAATATTTTGCTCACAATGTGGGGGGCCCCCCCACAACAAAATTTCACTTAGGGCCCCCAGAAGGCTAGGGCCGGCTCTGACTGCATGTGTCGGTATGGACACGCAGACCTGCAAACCACTCATAATTTTCATAATTTTTTTTGTGCCCCCCCATCAAAGTTGCTTATCCTTGGTCTAAACCAGAGGCATTACAAATTAACTGTTAATTCAGATGTACGGCTCATTATGTTGAGATGGCTTTCAATCTATAGGTCAGATTGTGTTCATGGGATTTATCTGTTAATTAAATGATTAGAATATTCCACCCTGAAACCATATCATTGTATGGAATTGACTAGAATGCATACAATTATAGTCAATAAATGTGTAGTTCTATTCAGAATTATGGTAAAACAATATAGCCAATGTTTATGTCTTCATGATATTTTAAAGACAGACTGTCTGAGCGCAATTCGGCGCCGGCCTGACTAGAGATTTGGGAGAGAACGGGGAGTACGGCTCAAGGTCTTCCTAATCTCTATCGGCTGGGTAGCAGGACATGGCTATTAATTATACTGCAGTTCGAAGTAGACAAACAATGTAGTAGAATAGTCTATGTGTGTCCGCTGAGCAGAAGTCAGAGATATGATTTGTGTAAAGACTGTATACTTGTATATATTCCAAACCGATATTAGGTTGAAATGGGATCGTTTTTTTCCCCCAATAATGTGTACTGTAGTTATCCTCGTAAATAATCTGTATTGAATAAGTAGTGATTCAAATGACAGCTGAGAATATTAAAGGTCCTGCACAGTCAAGATCATGTTTTTATGAAATTTGATGATATTCAGTGAAACCAGATCAAAGTAGGCTGGCCAAAGTTTGAAAAATAACCCATAAAAGTACTGGTCCCCTCCCCTGTGTCAAAAACTTGGAATCAGACGGCGGGATTATAAGGGATTTTGTGACATTACAAAACCCCTCTAATTTTAATAATACACCAATGTCTTATTCTCTTACCAAATTTAGTACCGCCTTGTTAACAACGTCACAAAAGGCGTGTTCGCAGAAGGGCGTGGGTAATATTGCTAGCTGGGTAGCTAGTCTACTGGTGCCAAAATTTGACTGCAGCGTGTCAACAAATATAATTATATGTTTCCCCTATTCATCTAAGGCAGGGGTCTCCAACAGGTCTATTGTAAACTAGCAGTAGCTTGCAGCCCACCTATGAGTAGCTCGTGAAACAATTCTGAAAGTACGTACAATTTTCACGCGTTCAACCGAAAAACTGTCATAATAAAATCTAAAATCTAATCAATGCAACTTTGACATTATCCCACCCCTGGCCACTATTGGCTTAAAAAGCCAAAATGAACTGCAAATTCATTTCTAGTAATATTGCCTCTGTCTGTCTGTGTGGTGCGTGTATTTGTCCATCACTCAGTGTGTAGCCAGTTGATGTGATAACCCTCTTGTGGGTTTACAGAAATACTTTTACCAAAACCTTTCATGAAATGAGCAGCAGCAGTACAGAACTGTCCCTAGACCAGTACATTAGATGGCACATTCCTCACTCGGTTGATTCGCAATTAAAGGGCCAGATGCGCAATTAAAGGGGAATTATACAAAAAATATCAAACGTGTTCATTTTCTTCCAGACCTAAACAAATTCAATTGTGAGTTAAGCATTCACATGGACTCAGAACATTGTTGTTTCGCTATGAACAATTGTAATTTTGAGAGTGAAAAACGAAACAAAAATCTAAAACCAGGAAAAATAGAACAGAGAACCATAATTTTGGAAAATATTAAACAGAACATGTGGGGGGGAAAATCACAGATTTTATAGAGCCCCCTTAGAGTTGTTAATTAACCATTATTTTACCAGGCATATTGACAGAAAACAGAGTGCACTACTTTATCTTGTTCACCAAGGACCTGGGGAAGAGTTGCAGGGGAGGGGAGAAGAGAAGAATGTGCCTATTTGAAAACTAGAAAAAAATGAGTAGCTCACGACATTTCATTTTCTTTAAGTAGCTCTCATGCTAGAAGAAGTTGGAGACCCCCTGATCTAAGGCAAAGATATTTATAGGCTTCCCCTTTCATCTGTGACTGGTATTAGCTAGTTACTGGCTAGTTGGTCTTCAGCCAGCATGAAACGAAAGGGGGGAGAGTTGTTTAAAACTCTGACGCAGTTGTCATGAAGAGATATGCCAAAACGGAAAATGTATTCAAATTCTTGACATTGTTGATAGTCATGGTTTATGAATCATTTCTGGCAGTCTGGCTCTGTCTTTGGATTGGATGTTGTTTGAGGTGCTTTGTGTTTCAGCAAATTTGCTTGAGATGATCTTACTGTAACGCTGCTTCCATGTTGCTTGACACAGGGGGAGAGAAAATGGATTGGTGTTTAAAATGCAGGCCATGTTTCTGTTATGAACATCTGTAGAATTCATGGGGGAGCTAAGGACAAATACACCAAATACCAGAATGCTCAGCACACTCTCCTACGAGACTCAGTTACCATGGTTTCTCTCCCATCAAAAATGTATGAAGATATACAAATGACATCTGTCAGGTAATCTAGGATGTGTCATGGGGATTTAAAATGGATGGCATATGTGAGTGATTTGTCTTTCGACAGGTAGGCACGGTAATTCTGACCGTTTATTACAGCAGTATATTCCCTATTGGAACTGAGTTTTAAACATCAGAAATGCTATGACACAAAATGTGAACTAAACTTACAAAAGCAGAGGAAAGAAAGGGAACATGGATTATAAAATGTATGCATGATATTAATTTCACACTCACTGTGCCTCACAGAAGATAGTCCACTCCTGATGCAGTGTGCAGTTCACCAGAAACACACTTCCTTTGACTTACCCTGGATATCTGCATCATCTGTTAGGAATGAATAGGACATTCCTAACCCTTTACATTTATCAGGAGTTGACTTGAAATTACTGCCGTGGTCAGACTGAGTGGGGATTTCCTTTGGATTCCAGACATGTTCTAATGTTCCTCTCTGATCTTCTCTAAAGCCCTACTGTTCTACTGGGTCTTGGCCTTTCTGATGAAAACCATCAAGTTCGCCAAGTACACGGAGCACAGCGTTGGCCTGAGACAACTCCGCTACTGCATCACAGGACTCCTGGCCCTGCTCTACGGACTACTACTGGCTGTGGAGATCAATGTCATACTGGGAAGGGTGAGCATCAGTGTGTGGGAGGGGGATGGTATGTGTGTGTGCCCATGCATTTGTGTGTGCCTTTTTATGTGTCACCCTAGAGTGCGTGCGTGCGTGTATTGATTTTACTCAGTGTGACTAGCGGCCATCTCTTTCCTGTGCTTTAATTAGCTCTCCCTTCTTTCAATCTACTGTAGAATTTTGGATGAACCTGCACATTGGATGATCAGCATTGCTGCCTACAGGTCTGCTCATTAGGCTGATAGATCAGGCAGAATATTCTGGGTTGTTGTGACAAACACTTACCTCTACTAGAGGTTCTTGATTAGCTTTTTTGCCTGGATGTCTGGATGAGGCATCATTTTAATCCATGGTAGTTCTGTCTGGAAGAGATGTATCCCTTCTCGGGGAAAAAAAAAACTTGTTTTGGGGAGGAGCTCATTACAATAATACTCAGCATGCTTTTCAAATTGTAAATTTTTACATTACATTTATACTTAGTTAATTAATTTATCAGAGGCTCGTATCAAACCACAGTGCGTCTGACTTCTGATACCAATGCAGGGTGAAAAGTGGCCAGAACATTGAACTGCTATACATTTTTTTTATTAAAAAGTGTTTTGTATTACAGCTCTCGAAAGTATCTTTTTACAAAATACATTGGAGTGTACAGTTCTTCAACCCAGAGTAACAACAATGAGAAAATACTCAGCAGTAATTAATAGGACCCTGTCTTTCAAAGATAATTAGTTAAAATCCAAATAACTTTACAGATCTTCATTGTATAGGGTTTAAACACTGTTTCCCATGCTTGATCAATGAACCATAAACAATGAATGAACATGCATCTGTGGAACGGTCGTTAAGAAACTAACAGCTTACAGACGGTAGGCAATTAAGGTCACAGTTATGAAAACTTAGGACACTAAAGAGGCCTTTCTACTGACTCTGAAAAACACCAAAAGAAAGATGCCAAGGGTCCCTGCTCACCTGCGTGAACGTGCCTTAGGCATGCTGCAAGGATGCATGAGGACTGCAGATGTGCCAGGGCAATAAATTGCAATGTCTGTACTGTGAGACGACTAAGACAGCGCTACAGGGAGACAGGACAGACGGCTGGTTGTCCTCGCAGCAGCAGACCACGTGTAACAACACCTCTACGGGATCGGTTCATCCGAACATCACACCTGCCGGACAGGTACAGGGTGGCAACAACAACTGCCTGCGGTGTGTCACAGCATCATCGGACTGAGCTTGTTGTCATTGCAGGTGTTACAGGGAAGACATTATCCTCCATCACGTGGTACCCTTCTTGCAGGCTCATCCTGACATGACCCTCCAGCATGACAATGCCTCCAGCCATACTGCTCGTTCTGTGCATGATTACCTGCAAGACAGGAATGTCAGTGTTCTGCCATGGCCAGCGAAGAGCCCGTCAATCCCATTGAGCATGTCTGGAACCTGTTGGATCGGAGGGTGAGGGCTAGGGCCATTCCCCCCAGAAATGTCCGGGAACTTGCAGGTGCCTTGGTGGAAGAGTGGGGTAACATCTCACAGCAAGAACTGGCAAATTTGGTGCAGTCCATGAGGAGGAAATGCACTGCAGTACTTAATGCAGCTGGTGGCCACACCAGATACTGACAGTTACTTTTGAATTAACCCCCCCTTTGTTCAGGGACACATTTTTCCATTTCTGTTGGTCACATGTCTGTGGAACTTGTTCAGTTTATGTCTCAGTTCTTGAATCTTGTTATGTTCATACAAATATTTACACATGTTAAGTTTGCTGAAGATAAATGCAGTTGACAGTGAGAGGATGTTTCTTCTTTTGCTGAGTTTATTTCAAATACATATAGCATATAAATATATCTATAGTTTTTCAACCAAATTAGTACAAAAATAGTTGCAGGCTAGCAATTAATTAAAAATAAATCTTACGTTTTTGGTTTTACCTGCTGGGCCAATTCTCAGTTTGTGTTTCTAAATAGCAGTGTGTGTGGAAGTTATGTGTCTATGCCATAATTCTTCAGTAACCTAGTTTCCCCCAAGCTGAGACTCTCACTGCTGAACTGAGCTGAACTGACTGTGTTACTTAGGAACAAAAGTTTTGCATAGAGTAAAACACTAATGCAATATTCACTGCATGAGAAACTAGACAATGCTCCTGTTTCAGCACTCAGGGTACCAGAGGTGTACCTCACTGTTAGGCCTGATGCAGGCCTTACTTCTTCTTTCTCCTTTCATCTATTCTCATCCTTTTCTCTTCTCGTTTCTTCTCTTCTCTTATTTTCTCTTCTCTTCAACATACAGTACCAGTCAAAAGTTTGGACACACCTACTCATTCAAGGGTTTTTCTTTATTTGTACTATTTTCTACATTGCGGAATAATAGTGAACACATCAAAACTATGAAATAACACACATGGAATCATGTAAATTAGTAGCCAAAAAAAGTGTGAAACAAATCAAAATATATTTTATATTTGAAAATATTCAAAGTAGCCACCCTTTGCCTTGATGGCAGCTTTACACACAATTGGCATTCTCTCAACCAGATTCACCTGGAATGCTTTTCCAACAGTCTTGAAGGAATGTACACATATGCTGAGCAGTTGTTGGCTGATTTTCCTTCACTCTGCGGTCCAACTCATCCCAAACCATCTCAATTGGGTTGAGGTCGGGTGATTGTCGAGGCCAGTGATAATCCCACTAAGTGCAAACCAGATGGGATGCCGTATCACTGCAGAAAACTGTGGTAGCCATGCTGGTTAAGTGTGCCTTGGTATTCTAAAATCACAGACAGTGTCACCAGCAAAGCACCCCCACACCATCACACCTCCTCTTCCATGCTTCGCAGTGGGAGCCACACATGAGGAGACCATCCGTTCACCTACTCTGCGTCTCATGACAGTTGGAATCAAATTTGGACTCTTCAGACCAAAAGACAGATTTCCACCGGTCTAATGTCCATTGTGTGTGTTTCTTGGCTCAAGTAAGTCACTTCTTATTATTGGTGTCCTTTAGTAGTGGTTTCTTTGCAGCAATTCAACCATGAAAGCCTGATTCACACAGTCTCCTCTGAACAGTTGATGTTGAGATGTGAACTCTTTGAAGCATTTCTTTGGGCTGCAATCTGAGGTGCAGTTAACTCTAATTCATTTATTCTCTGCAGCAGAGGTAACTCTGTCTTCCTTTCCTGTGGCGTCCTCATGAGAGCCAGTTTCATCATAGCGCTTGATGGTTTTTGTGACTGCACTTGAAGAATCTTTCCGGATTGACTGACATTCATGTCTTAAAGTAATGATGGACTGTCGTTTCTCTTTACAATGTAGAAAATAGTAATAATAAATGAAAACCCTTGAATGATTAGGTGTGTCCAAACTTTTGACTGGAACTGTAGCTCTAAAATTGAAAAGCTCAAGTAAACACAATTCAGGGGTATTATTTCAGTGTCTAATACAGGGAGGCTTTGCCAAGGTGTTGATACTTTTGCCAACCCGTTATCAGGAAACCCATAATTTATTACACAACAGAGCCAACTTCACGATCAAATACTCTTCATCACCCATAATGATCAGACACTATCTGTGATATCCAGTGGAGAACAGGCCAACAGTATAATTAACAAAACTTGGATTAAGTAAGTGTTTCTGAAACTGGATGTATGTTAGCGAATAGTTGCGTACTTCATTGCATTGTTCACGTTTGTATGAGCAAAATATTTTTCTCCCTCTGTTTCTCTCCCTATGTCCCTTCACATAGCGCTACCTGTGTTTCACTGAGGCTACAGAGGTGAAGCCTCCAGAGGACCTGCAGGACCTGGGGGTGAGGTTCCTGCAGCCCTTTGTCAACCTGCTGTCCAAGGCCACCTATTGGTGGATGAACACATTCATCACGGCAGCCCACCGCCGCCCCATCGACCTCAAGGTCATCGGCAAGCTGCCTATCGCTATGCGAGCCCTCACCAACTACCTGAAGCTCTGCAAGGCTTTCGAGAGCCAGAGGGTAAAGGTAGTAATACTACTTTACTTCTCTCACACTGAGCATGTGAGAGAGAGAGAGAGAGAGAGAGAGAGAGAGAGAGAGAGAGAGAGAGAGAGAGAGAGAGAGAGAGAGAGAGAGAGAGAGAGAGAGAGAGAGAGAGAGAGAGAGAGAGAGAGAGAGAGAGAGAGAGAGAGAGAGAGAGAGAGAGAGAGAGAGAGAGAGAGAGAGAGAGAGAGAGAGAGAGAGAGAGAGAGAGAGAGAGAGAGAGAGAGAGAGAGAGAGAGAGAGAGAGAGAGAGAGAGAGAGAGAGAGAGGGTAGTGTAAGAGATAGAGAGAGAGAGAAAACAAATCCAATTTTGATAAACTCCCATATCTATTGGGTGAAATTCCACAGTGTACCATCACAGCAGCAAGATTTGTGACCTGTTGCCACAAGAAAAGGGCAGCCAGTGAAGAACAAACACCATTCCCATGCCAATAAAGCCCCTTGAATTTAATTTAATTTAATTTAATTTAATTGAGAGAGAGAGAGAGAGAGAGAGAGAGAGAGAGAGAGAGAGAGAGAGAGAGAGAGGGTAGGGTAGGGTAAGAGATAGAGAGATGGTAAGAGATAGGGAGAGGGTAGGGTAAGACACAGAGATAGAGAAATAGGGAGAGGGTAGGGTAAGAGATAGAGATAGAGTGACGGTAGGGTTTGAGATAGAGATAAAGAGAGGGTAAGAG